>NC_086198.1:54358594-54675693 GCF_035770615.1 Melospiza melodia melodia
CGCAGGATGGTTCCCAGACCCAAGGTGGCACCAGTGTTAAGTCGGGCTGTTTTGACACTACCAAGTGGCTCCTGCAATCTGCCATCCAGAATCGGGGTAGCTTACTTTTGTTTGCCAGGGAAACGGTCCGAGGTTTGTGTCTGGGGGCCTATGGCTGGGAGTGACCGGCTGGCTCCTGAAATGCTACAATAGGCAGGATGGTTCCCAGACCCATAGTGGCACCAGTGCCAAGTTGGGATGATTTGATAGTACCAAGTGGCTCCTGCAATCTGCCATCAAAAAGCTGGCAGGCGAGTTTTGTTTTCCAGGGAAAAGCGCCGTTGTTTGTATTTGGGGGCCTGTGGCTGGGAGTGGCCGCCTGGCGCCTTAGAATCTACGTTACGCAGCATGGTTCCCAGACCCAAAGTGGCACCAGTGTCAAGTTGGGCTGGTTTGATAGTACCAAGTGGCTCCTGCAATCTGCCATCCAGAAGCGGGGTAGCTTACTTTTGTTTGCCAGGGAAACGGGCAGGCTTTCTGTCTGGGGGCCTATGGTTGGGAGTAACCGCCTGGCTCCTGAAAAGCTACGATAGGCAGGATGGTTCCCAGATCCAAGATGGCACCAGTGCCAAGTCGGGGTGGTTTGATGGTGCAAAGTGGCTCCTGCAATCTGCCATCCTGACGCGGGGCAGCGGATTTTTGTTTCCAAGAGAAATGGTCCGTGGTTTGTTTTTGGGTCTATATGGCTGGGCGTGGCCTGCTGGCTCCTTAAAAAGCTACGATAGGCGGGATGGTTCCCTGAACCAAGGTGGCACCAGTGCCAAGTCGGGCGGTTTTCGTACTACAAAGTGCGTCCTAAAATTTGCCATCCAGAAGAGGGGCAGTTGAGTTTTGTTTACCAGAGAAAAGGGCCGTGGTTTGTTTTTGGGGGCATATGGCTGATAGTGGCCGTCTGGCCCCTGAAAATCCACGATAGGCAGGATGGTTCCCAGACCAGAGGTGGCACCAGTGCCAAGTCGGGCTGGTTTGATAGTACTAAATAGCACCTGCAATCTGCCATGCAGAAGCGGGGCAGCTTACTTTTGTTTGCCAGGGAAACGGGCCGAGGTTTGTGTCTGGGGGCCTATGGCTGGGAGTGACCGCCTGGCTCCTGAAAAGCTACGATAGGCAGGATGGTGACCAGACCCATGGTGGCACCAGTGCCAAGTTGGGCTGGTTTGATAGTACCAAGTGGCTCCTGCAATCTGCCATCAAAAAGTTGGCAGGCGAGTTTTGTTTTCCAGGGAAAAGCGCCGTTGTTTTTGTTTGGGGGACTGTGGGTGGGAGTGGCCGGCTGGCTCCTTAGAACACACGATACGCAGGATGGTTCCCAGACCAGAGGTGGCACCAGTGCCAAGTCGGGCTGGTTTGATAGCACCAAGTGGCTCCTGCAATCTGCCATCCAGAAGCGGGGCAGCTGAATTTTGTTTGCCAGAGAAAAAGGCTGTTGTTTTTGTTTCTGGGCCTGTGGCTGGGAGGGGCCGGCTGGCTCCTGAAAATCCATGATACGCAGCATGGTTCCCAGACCCAAGGTGGCACCAGTGCCAAGTAGGGCTGGTTTCATAGTACCCAGTGGCTCCTGCAATCTGCCATCCAGAAGAGGGGCAGTTGAGTTTTGTTTTCCAGAGAAAAGGGCCGTGGTTTGTGTTTGGGGCCTATGGCTGAGAGTGACCGGCTGGCTCCTGAAAAGCTACGATAGGCAGGATGGTGACCAGACCCATGGTGGCACCAGTGCCAAGTCGGGCTGGTTTGATAATACTAAATAGCTCCTGCAATCTGCCATCCAGACACGGGGCAGCGGATTTTTGCTTGCTGGAGAAAAGTTCCGTGGGTTTTTTTTGGGGGTATATGGCTGGACGTTGCCGGCTGACTCCTTAAAAACATCGATACGCAGGATGGTTCCCTGACCCAAGGTGGCATCACTGCCAAGTCGGGCTGTTTTCGTAGTACCAAGTGCGTCCTGCAATTTGCCATCCAGAAGAGGGGCAGTTGAGTTTTGTTTACCAGAGAAAAGGGCCGTGGTTTGTGTTTGGGGGCATATGGCTGAGAGTGGCCGGCTGGCGCCTGAAAATCCACGATAGGCAGGATGGTTCCCAGAGCCAAGGTGGCACCAGTGCCATGTTGGCCTGGTTTGATAGTACCATGTGGCTCCTGCAATCTGCCATCCAGAAGCGGGGCAGCTTACTTTTGTTTGCCAGGGAAACGGGCCGAGGTATTTGTCTGGGGGCCTAAGGCTGGGAGTGACCAGCTGGCTCCTGAAAAGCTACGATAGGCAGGATGGTGACCAGACCCATGGTGGCACCAGTGCCAAGTTGGGCTGGTTTGATAGTACCAAGTGGCTCCTGCAATCTGCCATCAAAAAGTTGGCAGGCGAGTTTTGTTTTCCAGGGTAACGCGCCGTTGTTTTTGTTTAGAGGCCTGTGGCTGGGAGTGTCCGCCTGTCCTCTTACAATCTACGTTACGCAGCATGGTTCCCAGAGCCAAGGTGGCACCAGTGCCAAGTTGGGCTGGTTTGATAGTAGCACGTGGTTCCTGCAATCTGCCATCCAGAAGAGGGGCAGCTTACTTTTGTTTGCCAGGGAAACGGGCCGAGGTATTTCTCTGGGGGCCTATGGCACGGAGTGACCGGCCGGCTCCTGAAAAGCTAAGATAGGCAGGATGTTTACCAGACCCATGATGGCACCAGTGCCAAGTTGGGCTAATTTGATACTACCAAGTGGCTCCTGCAATCTGCCATCCAGAAGCGGGGCAGCTTACTTTTGTTTGCCAGGGAAACGGGCCGAGGTTTTTCTCTGGGGGTTTATGGCTGGGAGTGACCGGCTGGCTCCTGAAAAGCTACGATAGGCAGGATGGTGACCAGACCCATGGTGGCACCAGTGCCAAGTTGGGCTGGTTTGATAGTACCAAGTGGCTCCTGCAATCTGCCATCAAAAAGTTGGCAGGCGAGTTTTGTTTTCCAGGGAAAAGCGCCGTTGTTTGTTTTTGGGCGCCTGTGGCACGGAGTGGCCGGGTGGCTGCTTAGAATCCACGATACGCAGGATGGTTCCCAGACCCAAGGTGGCACCAGTGCCAAGTCGGGCTGGTTTGATGGTGCAAAGTGGCTCCTGCAATCTGCCATCCAGAAGTGCGGTAGCTTACTTTTGTGTGCCAGGGAAACCGGCCGATGTTTGTGTCTGGGGGCCTATGGCTGGGAGTGACCGGCTGGCTCCTGAAAAGCTACGATAGGCAGGATGGTGACCAGACCCATGGTGGCACCAGTGCCATGTTCGGCTGATTTCATAGTACCAAGTGGCTCCTGCAATTTGCCATCAAAAAGTCGGCAGGCGAGTTTTGTTTTCCAGGGAAAAGCGCCGTTGTTTGTGTCTGCGGGCCTGTGGCTGGAGTGGCCGGCTGGCTCCTTAGAATCCACGATACGCAGCATGGTTCCCAGACCCAAGGTAGCACCAGTGCCAAGTCGGGCTGGTTTGATAGTACCAAGTGGTTCCTGCAATCTGCCATCAAAAAGTTGGCAGGCGAGTTTTGTTTTCCAGGGAAAAGCGCCGTTGTGTCTGTTTTTGGGCCTGTGGCTGGGAGTGGCCAGCTGGCTCCTTAGAATCCACGATACGCAGGATGGTTCCCAGACCCAAGGTGGCACCAGTGCCAAGTCGGTCTGGTTTGTTAGTACCAAGTGGTTCCTGCAATCTGCCATCCAGAAGCGGGGCAGCTGAATTTTGTTTGCCAGAGAAAAAGGCTGTTGTTTGTGTTTCGGGGCCTGTGGCTGGCAGTGGACGGCTGGCTCCTGAAAATCCATGATACGCAGCATGGTTCCCAGACCCAAGGTGGCACCAGTGCCAAGTAGGGCTGGTTTCATAGTACCCAGTGGCTCCTGCAATCTGCCATCCAGAAGAGGGGCAGTTGAGTTTTGTTTTCCAGAGAAAAGGGCCGTGGTTTGTGTTTGGGGCCTATGGCTGAGAGTGACCGGCTGGCTCCTGAAAAGCTACGATAGGCAGGATGGTGACCAGACCCATGGTGGCACCAGTGCCAAGTCGGGCTGGTTTGATAATACTAAATAGCTCCTGCAATCTGCCATCCAGACGCGGGGCAGCGGATTTTTGCTTGCTGGAGAAAAGTTCCGTGGGTTTTTTTTGGGGGTATATGGCTGGACGTTGCCGGCTGACTCCTTAAAAACATCGATACGCAGGATGGTTCCCTGACCCAAGGTGGCATCACTGCCAAGACGGGCTGTTTTCGTAGTACCAAGTGCGTCCTGCAATTTGCCATCCAGAAGAGGGGCAGTTGAGTTTTGTTTACCAGAGAAAAGGGCCGTGGTTTGTGTTTGGGGGCATATGGCTGAGAGTGGCCGGCTGGCGCCTGAAAATCCACGATAGGCAGGATGGTTCCCAGAGCCAAGGTGGCACCAGTGCCATGTTGGCCTGGTTTGATAGTACCATGTGGCTCCTGCAATCTGCCATCCAGAAGCGGGGCAGCTTACTTTTGTTTGCCAGGGAAACGGGCCGAGGTATTTGTCTGGGGGCCTATGGCTGGGAGTGACCGGCTGGCTCCTGAAAAGCTACGATAGGCAGGATGGTGACCAGACCCATGGTGGCACCAGTGCCAAGTTGGGCTGGTTTGATAGTACCAAGTGGCTCCTGCAATCTGCCATCAAAAAGTTGGCAGGCGAGTTTTGTTTTCCAGGGTAACGCGCCGTTGTTTTTGTTTAGAGGCCTGTGGCTGGGAGTGTCCGCCTGTCCTCTTAGAATCTACGTTACGCAGCATGGTTCCCAGAGCCAAGGTGGCACCAGTGCCAAGTTGGGCTGGTTTGATAGTAGCACGTGGTTCCTGCAATCTGCCATCCAGAAGAGGGGCAGCTTACTTTTGTTTGCCAGGGAAACAGGCCGAGGTTTTTCTCTGGGGGCCTATGGCAGGGAGTGACCGGCCGGCTCCTGAAAAGCTAAGATAGGCAGGATGCTTACCAGACCCATGATGGCACCAGTGCCAAGTTGGGCTGGTTTGATACTACCAAGTGCGTCCTGCAATCTGCCATCCAGAAGCGGGGCAGCTTACTTTTGTTTTCCATGGAAACGGGCCGAGGTTTGTGTCTGGGCGTTTATGGCTGGGAGTGACCGGCTGGCTCCTGAAAAGCTACGATAGGCAGGATGGTGACCAGACCCATGGTGGCACCAGTGCCAAGTTGGGCTGGTTTGATAGTACCAAGTGGCTCCTGCAATCTGCCATCAAAAAGTTGGCAGGCGAGTTTTGTTTTCCAGGGTAACGCGCCGTTGTTTTTGTTTAGAGGCCTGTGGCTGGGAGTGTCCGCCTGTCCTCTTAGAATCTACGTTACGCAGCATGGTTCCCAGAGCCAAGGTGGCACCAGTGCCAAGTTGGGCTGGTTTGATAGTAGCACGTGGTTCCTGCAATCTGCCATCCAGAAGAGGGGCAGCTTACTTTTGTTTGCCAGGGAAACAGGCCGAGGTTTTTCTCTGGGGGCCTATGGCAGGGAGTGACCGGCCGGCTCCTGAAAAGCTAAGATAGGCAGGATGCTTACCAGACCCATGATGGCACCAGTGCCAAGTTGGGCTGGTTTGATACTACCAAGTGCGTCCTGCAATCTGCCATCCAGAAGCGGGGCAGCTTACTTTTGTTTTCCATGGAAACGGGCCGAGGTTTGTGTCTGGGCGTTTATGGCTGGGAGTGACCGGCTGGCTCCTGAAAAGCTACGATAGGCAGGATGGTGACCAGACCCATGGTGGCACCAGTGCCAAGTTGGGCTGGTTTGATAGTACCAAGTGGCTCCTGCAATCTGCCATCAAAATGTTGGCAGGCGAGTTTTGTTTTCCAGGGAAAAGCGCCGTTCTTTCTGTTTGGGGGCCTGTGGCTGGGAGTGGCCGGGTGGCTGCTTAGAATCCACGATACGCAGGATGGTTCCCAGACCCAAGGTGGCACCAGTGTTAAGTCGGGCTGTTTTGACACTACCAAGTGGCTCCTGCAATCTGCCATCCAGAATCGGGGTAGCTTACTTTTGTTTGCCAGGGAAACGGTCCGAGGTTTGTGTCTGGGGGCCTATGGCTGGGAGTGACCGGCTGGCTCCTGAAATGCTACAATAGGCAGGATGGTTCCCAGACCCATAGTGGCACCAGTGCCAAGTTGGGATGATTTGATAGTACCAAGTGGCTCCTGCAATCTGCCATCAAAAAGCTGGCAGGCGAGTTTTGTTTTCCAGGGAAAAGCGCCGTTGTTTTTATTTGGGGGCCTGTGGCTGGGAGTGGCCGCCTGGCGCCTTAGAATCTACGTTACGCAGCATGGTTCCCAGACCCAAAGTGGCACCAGTGTCAAGTTGGGCTGGTTTGATAGTACCAAGTGGCTCCTGCAATCTGCCATCCAGAAGCGGGGTAGCTTACTTTTGTTTGCCAGGGAAACGGGCAGGCTTTCTGTCTGGGGGCCTATGGTTGGGAGTAACCGCCTGGCTCCTGAAAAGCTACGATAGGCAGGATGGTTCCCAGATCCAAGATGGCACCAGTGCCAAGTCGGGGTGGTTTGATGGTGCAAAGTGGCTCCTGCAATCTGCCATCCTGACGCGGGGCAGCGGATTTTTGTTTCCAAGAGAAATGGTCCGTGGTTTGTTTTTGGGTCTATATGGCTGGGCGTGGCCTGCTGGCTCCTTAAAAAGCTACGATAGGCGGGATGGTTCCCTGAACCAAGGTGGCACCAGTGCCAAGTCGGGCGGTTTTCGTAGTACAAAGTGCGTCCTAAAATTTGCCATCCAGAAGAGGGGCAGTTGAGTTTTGTTTACCAGAGAAAAGGGCCGTGGTTTGTTTTTGGGGGCATATGGCTGATAGTGGCCGTCTGGCCCCTGAAAATCCACGATAGGCAGGATGGTTCCCAGACCAGAGGTGGCACCAGTGCCAAGTCGGGCTGGTTTGATAGTACTAAATAGCACCTGCAATCTGCCATGCAGAAGCGGGGCAGCTTACTTTTGTTTGCCAGGGAAACGGGCCGAGGTTTGTGTCTGGGGGCCTATGGCTGGGAGTGACCGCCTGGCTCCTGAAAAGCTACGATAGGCAGGATGGTGACCAGACCCATGGTGGCGCCAGTGCCAAGTTGGGCTGGTTTGATAGTACCAAGTGGCTCCTGCAATCTGCCATCAAAAAGTTGTCAGGCGAGTTTTGTTTTCCAGGGAAAAGCGCCGTTGTTTGTGTTTGGGGGACTGTGGGTGGGAGTGGCCGGCTGGCTCCTTAGAACACACGATACGCAGGATGGTTCCCAGACCCAAGGTGGCACCAGTGCCACGTCGGGCTGGTTTGATGGTGAAAAGTGGCTCCTGCAATCTGCCATCCTGAAGCGGGGTAGCTTACATTTGTGTGCCAGGGAAACGGGCCGAGGTTTATGACTGGGGGCCTATGGCTAGGAGTGACCGGCTGGCTCCTGAAAAGCAACAATAGGCAGGATGGTTCCCAGACCCAAGGTGGCACCAGTGCCAAGTTGGGCTGGTTTGATGGTACCAACTGGCTCCTGCAATCTGCCATCTAAAAGTTGTCAGGCGAGTTTTGTTTTCCAGGGAAAAGCGCCGTTGATTTTGTTTGGAGGCCTGTGGCTGGCAGTGGCTGCCTGTCGTCTTAGAATCCGGGTTACGCAGCATGGTTCCCAGAGCCAAGGTGGCACCAGTGTCAAGTTGGGCTGGTTTGATAGTACCAAGTGGCTCCTGCAATCTGCCATCCAAAAGCGGGGCAGCTTACTTTTGTTTGCCAGGGAAACGGGCCGAAGTATTTGTCTGGGGACCTATGGCTGGGTGTGACCGGCTGGCTCCTGAAAAGCTACGATAGGCAGGATGGTGACCAGACCCATGGTGGCACCAGTGCCAAGTTGGGCTGGTTTGATAGTACCAAGTGGCTCCTGCAATCTGCCATCAAAAAGTTGGCAGGCCAGTTTTGTTTTCCAGGGAAAAGCGCCGTTGTTTGTGTTTGGGGGACTGTGGCTGGGAGTGGCCGGCTGGCTCCTTAGAACACACGATACGCAGGATGGTTCCCAGACCAGAGGTGGCACCAGTGCCAAGTCGGGCTGGTTTGATAGCACCAAGTGGCTCCTGCAATCTGCCATCCAGAAGCGGGGCAGCTGAATTTTGTTTGCCAGAGAAAAAGGCTGTTGTTTTTGTTTCGGGGCCTGTGGCTGGGAGGGGCCGGCTGGCTCCTGAAAATCCATGATACGCAGCATGGTTCCCAGACCCAAGGTGGCACCAGTGCCAAGTAGGGCTGGTTTCATAGTACCCAGTGGCTCCTGCAATCTGCCATCCAGAAGAGGGGCAGTTGAGTTTTGTTTTCCAGAGAAAAGGGCCGTGGTTTGTGTTTGGGGCCTATGGCTGAGAGTGACGGGCTGGCTCCTGAAAAGCTACGATAGGCAGGATGGTGACCAGACCCATGGTGGCACCAGTGCCAAGTCGGGCTGGTTTGATAATACTAAATAGCTCCTGCAATCTGCCATCCAGACGCGGGGCAGCGGATTTTTGCTTGCTGGAGAAAAGTTCCGTGGGTTTTTTTTGGGGGTATATGGCTGGACGTTGCCGGCTGACTCCTTAAAAACATCGATACGCAGGATGGTTCCCTGACCCAAGGTGGCATCACTGCCAAGTCGGGCTGTTTTCGTAGTACCAAGTGCGTCCTGCAATTTGCCATCCAGAAGAGGGGCAGTTGAGTTTTGTTTACCAGAGAAAAGGGCCGTGGTTTGTGTTTGGGGGCATATGGCTGAGAGTGGCCGGCTGGCGCCTGAAAATCCACGATAGGCAGGATGGTTCCCAGAGCCAAGGTGGCACCAGTGCCATGTTGGCCTGGTTTGATAGTACCATGTGGCTCCTGCAATCTGCCATCCAGAAGAGGGGCAGTTGAGTTTTGTTTTCCAGAGAAAAGGGCCGTGGTTTGTGTTTGGGGCCTATGGCTGAGAGTGACGGGCTGGCTCCTGAAAAGCTACGATAGGCAGGATGGTGACCAGACCCATGGTGGCACCAGTGCCAAGTCGGGCTGGTTTGATAATACTAAATAGCTCCTGCAATCTGCCATCCAGACACGGGGCAGCGGATTTTTGCTTGCTGGAGAAAAGTTCCGTGGGTTTTTTTTGGGGGTATATGGCTGGACGTTGCCGGCTGACTCCTTAAAAACATCGATACGCAGGATGGTTCCCTGACCCAAGGTGGCATCACTGCCAAGTCGGGCTGTTTTCGTAGTACCAAGTGCGTCCTGCAATTTGCCATCCAGAAGAGGGGCAGTTGAGTTTTGTTTACCAGAGAAAAGGGCCGTGGTTTGTGTTTGGGGGCATATGGCTGAGAGTGGCCGGCTGGCGCCTGAAAATCCACGATAGGCAGGATGGTTCCCAGAGCCAAGGTGGCACCAGTGCCATGTTGGCCTGGTTTGATAGTACCATGTGGCTCCTGCAATCTGCCATCCAGAAGCGGGGCAGCTTACTTTTGTTTGCCAGGGAAACGGGCCGAGGTATTTGTCTGGGGGCCTAAGGCTGGGAGTGACCAGCTGGCTCCTGAAAAGCTACGATAGGCAGGATGGTGACCAGACCCATGGTGGCACCAGTGCCAAGTTGGGCTGGTTTGATAGTACCAAGTGGCTCCTGCAATCTGCCATCAAAAAGTTGGCAGGCGAGTTTTGTTTTCCAGGGTAACGCGCCGTTGTTTTTGTTTAGAGGCCTGTGGCTGGGAGTGTCCGCCTGTCCTCTTAGAATCTACGTTACGCAGCATGGTTCCCAGAGCCAAGGTGGCACCAGTGCCAAGTTGGGCTGGTTTGATAGTAGCAAGTGGTTCCTGCAATCTGCCATCCAGAAGAGGGGCAGCTTACTTTTGTTTGCCAGGGAAACGGGCCGAGGTATTTCTCTGGGGGCCTATGGCACGGAGTGACCGGCCGGCTCCTGAAAAGCTAAGATAGGCAGGATGTTTACCAGACCCATGATGGCACCAGTGCCAAGTTGGGCTAATTTGATACTACCAAGTGGCTCCTGCAATCTGCCATCCAGAAGCGGGGCAGCTTACTTTTGTTTGCCAGGGAAACGGGCCGAGGTTTTTCTCTGGGGGTTTATGGCTGGGAGTGACCGGCTGGCTCCTGAAAAGCTACGATAGGCAGGATGGTGACCAGACCCATGGTGGCACCAGTGCCAAGTTGGGCTGGTTTGATAGTACCAAGTGGCTCCTGCAATCTGCCATCAAAAAGTTGTCAGGCGAGTTTTGTTTTCCAGGGAAAAGCGCCGTTGTGTCTGTTTTTGGGCGCCTGTGGCACAGAGTGGCCGGGTGGCTGCTTAGAATCCACGATACGCAGGATGGTTCCCAGACCCAAGGTGGCACCAGTGCCAAGTCGGTCTGGTTTGTTAGTACCAAGTGGTTCCTGCAATCTGCCATCCAGAAGCGGGGCAGCTGAATTTTGTTTGCCAGAGAAAAAGGCTGTTGTTTGTGTTTCGGGGCCTGTGGCTGGCAGTGGACGGCTGGCTCCTGAAAATCCATGATACGCAGCATGGTTCCCAGACCCAAGGTGGCACCAGTGCCAAGTAGGGCTGGTTTCATAGTACCCAGTGGCTCCTGCAATCTGCCATCCAGAAGTGGGGCAGTTGAGTTTTGTTTTCCAGAGAAAAGGGCCGTGGTTTGTGTTTGGGGCCTATGGCTGAGAGTGACCGGCTGGCTCCTGAAAAGCTACGATAGGCAGGATGGTGACCAGACCCATGGTGGCACCAGTGCCAAGTCGGGCTGGTTTGATAATACTAAATAGCTCCTGCAATCTGCCATCCAGACGCGGGGCAGCGGATTTTTGCTTGCTGGAGAAAAGTTCCGTGGGTTTTTTTTGGGGGTATATGGCTGGACGTTGCCGGCTGACTCCTTAAAAACATCGATACGCAGGATGGTTCCCTGACCCAAGGTGGCATCACTGCCAAGACGGGCTGTTTTCGTAGTACCAAGTGCGTCCTGCAATTTGCCATCCAGAAGAGGGGCAGTTGAGTTTTGTTTACCAGAGAAAAGGGCCGTGGTTTGTGTTTGGGGGCATATGGCTGAGAGTGGCCGGCTGGCGCCTGAAAATCCACGATAGGCAGGATGGTTCCCAGAGCCAAGGTGGCACCAGTGCCATGTTGGCCTGGTTTGATACTACCATGTGGCTCCTGCAATCTGCCATCCAGAAGCGGGGCAGCTTACTTTTGTTTGCCAGGGAAACGGGCCGAGGTATTTGTCTGGGGGCCTATGGCTGGGAGTGACCGGCTGGTTCCTGAAAAGCTACGATAGGCAGGATGGTGACCAGACCCATGGTGGCACCAGTGCCAAGTTGGGCTGGTTTGATAGCACCAAGTGGCTCCTGCAATCTGCCATCAAAAAGTTGGCAGGCGAGTTTTGTTTTCCAGGGAAAAGCGCCGTTGTGTCTGTTTTTGGGCGCCTGTGGCACAGAGTGGCCGGGTGGCTGCTTAGAATCCACGATACGCAGGATGGTTCCCAGACCCAAGGTGGCACCAGTGCCAAGTCGGTCTGGTTTGTTAGTACCAAGTGGTTCCTGCAATCTGCCATCCAGAAGCGGGGCAGCTGAATTTTGTTTGCCAGAGAAAAAGGCTGTTGTTTGTGTTTCGGGGCCTGTGGCTGGCAGTGGACGGCTGGCTCCTGAAAATCCATGATACGCAGCATGGTTCCCAGACCCAAGGTGGCACCAGTGCCAAGTAGGGCTGGTTTCATAGTACCCAGTGGCTCCTGCAATCTGCCATCCAGAAGAGGGGCAGTTGAGTTTTGTTTTCCAGAGAAAAGGGCCGTGGTTTGTGTTTGGGGCCTATGGCTGAGAGTGACCGGCTGGCTCCTGAAAAGCTACGATAGGCAGGATGGTGACCAGACCCATGGTGGCACCAGTGCCAAGTCGGGCTGGTTTGATAATACTAAATAGCTCCTGCAATCTGCCATCCAGACGCGGGGCAGCGGATTTTTGCTTGCTGGAGAAAAGTTCCGTGGGTTTTTTTTGGGGGTATATGGCTGGACGTTGCCGGCTGACTCCTTAAAAACATCGATACGCAGGATGGTTCCCTGACCCAAGGTGGCATCACTGCCAAGACGGGCTGTTTTCGTAGTACCAAGTGCGTCCTGCAATTTGCCATCCAGAAGAGGGGCAGTTGAGTTTTGTTTACCAGAGAAAAGGGCCGTGGTTTGTGTTTGGGGGCATATGGCTGAGAGTGGCCGGCTGGCGCCTGAAAATCCACGATAGGCAGGATGGTTCCCAGAGCCAAGGTGGCACCAGTGCCATGTTGGCCTGGTTTGATAGTACCATGTGGCTCCTGCAATCTGCCATCCAGAAGCGGGGCAGCTTACTTTTGTTTGCCAGGGAAACGGGCCGAGGTATTTGTCTGGGGGCCTATGGCTGGGAGTGACCGGCTGGCTCCTGAAAAGCTACGATAGGCAGGATGGTGACCAGACCCATGGTGGCACCAGTGCCAAGTTGGGCTGGTTTGATAGTACCAAGTGGCTCCTGCAATCTGCCATCAAAAAGTTGGCAGGCGAGTTTTGTTTTCCAGGGTAACGCGCCGTTGTTTTTGTTTAGAGGCCTGTGGCTGGGAGTGTCCGCCTGTCCTCTTAGAATCTACGTTACGCAGCATGGTTCCCAGAGCCAAGGTGGCACCAGTGCCAAGTTGGGCTGGTTTGATAGTAGCACGTGGTTCCTGCAATCTGCCATCCAGAAGAGGGGCAGCTTACTTTTGTTTGCCAGGGAAACAGGCCGAGGTTTTTCTCTGGGGGCCTATGGCAGGGAGTGACCGGCCGGCTCCTGAAAAGCTAAGATAGGCAGGATGCTTACCAGACCCATGATGGCACCAGTGCCAAGTTGGGCTGGTTTGATACTACCAAGTGCGTCCTGCAATCTGCCATCCAGAAGCGGGGCAGCTTACTTTTGTTTTCCATGGAAACGGGCCGAGGTTTGTGTCTGGGCGTTTATGGCTGGGAGTGACCGGCTGGCTCCTGAAAAGCTACGATAGGCAGGATGGTGACCAGACCCATGGTGGCACCAGTGCCAAGTTGGGCTGGTTTGATAGTACCAAGTGGCTCCTGCAATCTGCCATCAAAATGTTGGCAGGCGAGTTTTGTTTTCCAGGGAAAAGCGCCGTTCTTTCTGTTTGGGGGCCTGTGGCTGGGAGTGGCCGGGTGGCTGCTTAGAATCCACGATACGCAGGATGGTTCCCAGACCCAAGGTGGCACCAGTGTTAAGTCGGGCTGTTTTGACACTACCAAGTGGCTCCTGCAATCTGCCATCCAGAATCGGGGTAGCTTAATTTTGTTTGCCAGGGAAACGGTCCGAGGTTTGTGTCTGGGGGCCTATGGCTGGGAGTGACCGGCTGGCTCCTGAAATGCTACAATAGGCAGGATGGTTCCCAGACCCATAGTGGCACCAGTGCCAAGTTGGGATGATTTGATAGTACCAAGTGGCTCCTGCAATCTGCCATCAAAATGCTGGCAGGCGAGTTTTGTTTTCCAGGGAAAAGCGCCGTTGTTTGTATTTGGGGGCCTGTGGCTGGGAGTGGCCGCCTGGCGCCTTAGAATCTACGTTACGCAGCATGGTTCCCAGACCCAAAGTGGCACCAGTGTCAAGTTGGGCTGGTTTGATAGTACCAAGTGGCTCCTGCAATCTGCCATCCAGAAGCGGGGTAGCTTACTTTTGTTTGCCAGGGAAACGGGCAGGCTTTCTGTCTGGGGGCCTATGGTTGGGAGTAACCGCCTGGCTCCTGAAAAGCTACGATAGGCAGGATGGTTCCCAGATCCAAGATGGCACCAGTGCCAAGTCGGGGTGGTTTGATGGTGCAAAGTGGCTCCTGCAATCTGCCATCCTGACGCGGGGCAGCGGATTTTTGTTTCCAAGAGAAATGGTCCGTGGTTTGTTTTTGGGTCTATATGGCTGGGCGTGGCCTGCTGGCTCCTTAAAAAGCTACGATAGGCGGGATGGTTCCCTGAACCAAGGTGGCACCAGTGCCAAGTCGGGCGGTTTTCGTAGTACAAAGTGCGTCCTAAAATTTGCCATCCAGAAGAGGGGCAGTTGACTTTTGTTTACCAGAGAAAAGGGCCGTGGTTTGTTTTTGGGGGCATATGGCTGATAGTGGCCGTCTGGCCCCTGAAAATCCACGATAGGCAGGATGGTTCCCAGACCAGAGGTGGCACCAGTGCCAAGTCGGGCTGGTTTGATAGTACTAAATAGCACCTGCAATCTGCCATGCAGAAGCGGGGCAGCTTACTTTTGTTTGCCAGGGAAACGGGCCGAGGTTTGTGTCTGGGGGCCTATGGCTGGGAGTGACCGCCTGGCTCCTGAAAAGCTACGATAGGCAGGATGGTGACCAGACCCATGGTGGCACCAGTGCCAAGTTGGGCTGGTTTGATAGTACCAAGTGGCTCCTGCAATCTGCCATCAAAAAGTTGTCAGGCGAGTTTTGTTTTCCAGGGAAAAGCGCCGTTGTTTGTGTTTGGGGGACTGTGGGTGGGAGTGGCCGGCTGGCTCCTTAGAACACACGATACGCAGGATGGTTCCCAGACCCAAGGTGGCACCAGTGCCACGTCGGGCTGGTTTGATGGTGAAAAGTGGCTCCTGCAATCTGCCATCCTGAAGCGGGGTAGCTTACATTTGTGTGCCAGGGAAACGGGCCGAGGTTTATGACTGGGGGCCTAGGGCTAGGAGTGACCGGCTGGCTCCTGAAAAGCAACAATAGGCAGGATGGTTCCCAGACCCAAGGTGGCACCAGTGCCAAGTTGGGCTGGTTTGATGGTACCAACTGGCTCCTGCAATCTGCCATCTAAAAGTTGTCAGGCGAGTTTTGTTTTCCAGGGAAAAGCGCCGTTGATTTTGTTTGGAGGCCTGTGGCTGGCAGTGGCTGCCTGTCGTCTTAGAATCCGGGTTACGCAGCATGGTTCCCAGAGCCAAGGTGGCACCAGTGTCAAGTTGGGCTGGTTTGATAGTACCAAGTGGCTCCTGCAATCTGCCATGCAGAAGCGGGGCAGCTTACTTTTGTTTGCCAGGGAAACGGGCCGAAGTATTTGTCTGGGGACCTATGGCTGGGTGTGACCGGCTGGCTCCTGAAAAGCTACGATAGGCAGGATGGTGACCAGACCCATGGTGGCACCAGTGCCAAGTTGGGCTGGTTTGATAGTACCAAGTGGCTCCTGCAATCTGCCATCAAAAAGTTGGCAGGCCAGTTTTGTTTTCCAGGGAAAAGCGCCGTTGTTTGTGTTTGGGGGACTGTGGCTGGGAGTGGCCGGCTGGCTCCTTAGAACACACGATACGCAGGATGGTTCCCAGACCAGAGGTGGCACCAGTGCCAAGTCGGGCTGGTTTGATAGCACCAAGTGGCTCCTGCAATCTGCCATCCAGAAGCGGGGCAGCTGAATTTTGTTTGCCAGAGAAAAAGGCTGTTGTTTTTGTTTCGGGGCCTGTGGCTGGGAGGGGCCGGCTGGCTCCTGAAAATCCATGATACGCAGCATGGTTCCCAGACCCAAGGTGGCACCAGTGCCAAGTAGGGCTGGTTTCATAGTACCCAGTGGCTCCTGCAATCTGCCATCCAGAAGAGGGGCAGTTGAGTTTTGTTTTCCAGAGAAAAGGGCCGTGGTTTGTGTTTGGGGCCTATGGCTGAGAGTGACGGGCTGGCTCCTGAAAAGCTACGATAGGCAGGATGGTGACCAGACCCATGGTGGCACCAGTGCCAAGTCGGGCTGGTTTGATAATACTAAATAGCTCCTGCAATCTGCCATCCAGACGCGGGGCAGCGGATTTTTGCTTGCTGGAGAAAAGTTCCGTGGGTTTTTTTTGGGGGTATATGGCTGGACGTTGCCGGCTGACTCCTTAAAAACATCGATACGCAGGATGGTTCCCTGACCCAAGGTGGCATCACTGCCAAGTCGGGCTGTTTTCGTAGTACCAAGTGCGTCCTGCAATTTGCCATCCAGAAGAGGGGCAGTTGAGTTTTGTTTACCAGAGAAAAGGGCCGTGGTTTGTGTTTGGGGGCATATGGCTGAGAGTGGCCGGCTGGCGCCTGAAAATCCACGATAGGCAGGATGGTTCCCAGAGCCAAGGTGGCACCAGTGCCATGTTGGCCTGGTTTGATAGTACCATGTGGCTCCTGCAATCTGCCATCCAGAAGAGGGGCAGTTGAGTTTTGTTTTCCAGAGAAAAGGGCCGTGGTTTGTGTTTGGGGCCTATGGCTGAGAGTGACGGGCTGGCTCCTGAAAAGCTACGATAGGCAGGATGGTGACCAGACCCATGGTGGCACCAGTGCCAAGTCGGGCTGGTTTGATAATACTAAATAGCTCCTGCAATCTGCCATCCAGACGCGGGGCAGCGGATTTTTGCTTGCTGGAGAAAAGTTCCGTGGGTTTTTTTTGGGGGTATATGGCTGGACGTTGCCGGCTGACTCCTTAAAAACATCGATACGCAGGATGGTTCCCTGACCCAAGGTGGCATCACTGCCAAGTCGGGCTGTTTTCGTAGTACCAAGTGCGTCCTGCAATTTGCCATCCAGAAGAGGGGCAGTTGAGTTTTGTTTACCAGAGAAAAGGGCCGTGGTTTGTGTTTGGGGGCATATGGCTGAGAGTGGCCGGCTGGCGCCTGAAAATCCACGATAGGCAGGATGGTTCCCAGAGCCAAGGTGGCACCAGTGCCATGTTGGCCTGGTTTGATAGTACCATGTGGCTCCTGCAATCTGCCATCCAGAAGCGGGGCAGCTTACTTTTGTTTGCCAGGGAAACGGGCCGAGGTATTTGTCTGGGGGCCTAAGGCTGGGAGTGACCAGCTGGCTCCTGAAAAGCTACGATAGGCAGGATGGTGACCAGACCCATGGTGGCACCAGTGCCAAGTTGGGCTGGTTTGATAGTACCAAGTGGCTCCTGCAATCTGCCATCAAAAAGTTGGCAGGCGAGTTTTGTTTTCCAGGGTAACGCGCCGTTGTTTTTGTTTAGAGGCCTGTGGCTGGGAGTGTCCGCCTGTCCTCTTAGAATCTACGTTACGCAGCATGGTTCCCAGAGCCAAGGTGGCACCAGTGCCAAGTTGGGCTGGTTTGATAGTAGCAAGTGGTTCCTGCAATCTGCCATCCAGAAGAGGGGCAGCTTACTTTTGTTTGCCAGGGAAACGGGCCGAGGTATTTCTCTGGGGGCCTATGGCACGGAGTGACCGGCCGGCTCCTGAAAAGCTAAGATAGGCAGGATGTTTACCAGACCCATGATGGCACCAGTGCCAAGTTGGGCTAATTTGATACTACCAAGTGGCTCCTGCAATCTGCCATCCAGAAGCGGGGCAGCTTACTTTTGTTTGCCAGGGAAACGGGCCGAGGTTTTTCTCTGGGGGTTTATGGCTGGGAGTGACCGGCTGGCTCCTGAAAAGCTACGATAGGCAGGATGGTGACCAGACCCATGGTGGCACCAGTGCCAAGTTGGGCTGGTTTGATAGTACCAAGTGGCTCCTGCAATCTGCCATCAAAAAGTTGGCAGGCGAGTTTTGTTTTCCAGGGAAAAGCGCCGTTGTGTCTGTTTTTGGGCGCCTGTGGCACAGAGTGGCCGGGTGGCTGCTTAGAATCCACGATACGCAGGATGGTTCCCAGACCCAAGGTGGCACCAGTGCCAAGTCGGTCTGGTTTGTTAGTACCAAGTGGTTCCTGCAATCTGCCATCCAGAAGCGGGGCAGCTGAATTTTGTTTGCCAGAGAAAAAGGCTGTTGTTTGTGTTTCGGGGCCTGTGGCTGGCAGTGGACGGCTGGCTCCTGAAAATCCATGATACGCAGCATGGTTCCCAGACCCAAGGTGGCACCAGTGCCAAGTAGGGCTGGTTTCATAGTACCCAGTGGCTCCTGCAATCTGCCATCCAGAAGAGGGGCAGTTGAGTTTTGTTTTCCAGAGAAAAGGGCCGTGGTTTGTGTTTGGGGCCTATGGCTGAGAGTGACCGGCTGGCTCCTGAAAAGCTACGATAGGCAGGATGGTGACCAGACCCATGGTGGCACCAGTGCCAAGTCGGGCTGGTTTGATAATACTAAATAGCTCCTGCAATCTGCCATCCAGACGCGGGGCAGCGGATTTTTGCTTGCTGGAGAAAAGTTCCGTGGGTTTTTTTTGGGGGTATATGGCTGGACGTTGCCGGCTGACTCCTTAAAAACATCGATACGCAGGATGGTTCCCTGACCCAAGGTGGCATCACTGCCAAGACGGGCTGTTTTCGTAGTACCAAGTGCGTCCTGCAATTTGCCATCCAGAAGAGGGGCAGTTGAGTTTTGTTTACCAGAGAAAAGGGCCGTGGTTTGTGTTTGGGGGCATATGGCTGAGAGTGGCCGGCTGGCGCCTGAAAATCCACGATAGGCAGGATGGTTCCCAGAGCCAAGGTGGCACCAGTGCCATGTTGGCCTGGTTTGATAGTACCATGTGGCTCCTGCAATCTGCCATCCAGAAGCGGGGCAGCTTACTTTTGTTTGCCAGGGAAACGGGCCGAGGTATTTGTCTGGGGGCCTATGGCTGGGAGTGACCGGCTGGCTCCTGAAAAGCTACGATAGGCAGGATGGTGACCAGACCCATGGTGGCACCAGTGCCAAGTTGGGCTGGTTTGATAGTACCAAGTGGCTCCTGCAATCTGCCATCAAAAAGTTGGCAGGCGAGTTTTGTTTTCCAGGGTAACGCGCCGTTGTTTTTGTTTAGAGGCCTGTGGCTGGGAGTGTCCGCCTGTCCTCTTAGAATCTACGTTACGCAGCATGGTTCCCAGAGCCAAGGTGGCACCAGTGCCAAGTTGGGCTGGTTTGATAGTAGCACGTGGTTCCTGCAATCTGCCATCCAGAAGAGGGGCAGCTTACTTTTGTTTGCCAGGGAAACAGGCCGAGGTTTTTCTCTGGGGGCCTATGGCAGGGAGTGACCGGCCGGCTCCTGAAAAGCTAAGATAGGCAGGATGCTTACCAGACCCATGATGGCACCAGTGCCAAGTTGGGCTGGTTTGATACTACCAAGTGCGTCCTGCAATCTGCCATCCAGAAGCGGGGCAGCTTACTTTTGTTTTCCATGGAAACGGGCCGAGGTTTGTGTCTGGGCGTTTATGGCTGGGAGTGACCGGCTGGCTCCTGAAAAGCTACGATAGGCAGGATGGTGACCAGACCCATGGTGGCACCAGTGCCAAGTTGGGCTGGTTTGATAGTACCAAGTGGCTCCTGCAATCTGCCATCAAAATGTGGGCAGGCGAGTTTTGTTTTCCAGGGAAAAGCGCCGTTCTTTCTGTTTGGGGGCCTGTGGCTGGGAGTGGCCGGGTGGCTGCTTAGAATCCACGATACGCAGGATGGTTCCCAGACCCAAGGTGGCACCAGTGTTAAGTCGGGCTGTTTTGACACTACCAAGTGGCTCCTGCAATCTGCCATCCAGAATCGGGGTAGCTTAATTTTGTTTGCCAGGGAAACGGTCCGAGGTTTGTGTCTGGGGGCCTATGGCTGGGAGTGACCGGCTGGCTCCTGAAATGCTACAATAGGCAGGATGGTTCCCAGACCCATAGTGGCACCAGTGCCAAGTTGGGATGATTTGATAGTACCAAGTGGCTCCTGCAATCTGCCATCAAAAAGCTGGCAGGCGAGTTTTGTTTTCCAGGGAAAAGCACCGTTGTTTGTATTTGGGGGCCTGTGGCTGGGAGTGGCCGCCTGGCGCCTTAGAATCTACGTTACGCAGCATGGTTCCCAGACCCAAAGTGGCACCAGTGTCAAGTTGGGCTGGTTTGATAGTACCAAGTGGCTCCTGCAATCTGCCATCCAGAAGCGGGGTAGCTTACTTTTGTTTGCCAGGGAAACGGGCAGGCTTTCTGTCTGGGGGCCTATGGTTGGGAGTAACCGCCTGGCTCCTGAAAAGCTACGATAGGCAGGATGGTTCCCAGATCCAAGATGGCACCAGTGCCAAGTCGGGGTGGTTTGATGGTGCAAAGTGGCTCCTGCAATCTGCCATCCTGACGCGGGGCAGCGGATTTTTGTTTCCAAGAGAAATGGTCCGTGGTTTGTTTTTGGGTCTATATGGCTGGGCGTGGCCTGCTGGCTCCTTAAAAAGCTACGATAGGCAGGATGGTTCCCTGAACCAAGGTGGCACCAGTGCCAAGTCGGGCGGTTTTCGTAGTACAAAGTGCGTCCTAAAATTTGCCATCCAGAAGAGGGGCAGTTGACTTTTGTTTACCAGAGAAAAGGGCCGTGGTTTGTTTTTGGGGGCATATGGCTGATAGTGGCCGTCTGGCCCCTGAAAATCCACGATAGGCAGGATGGTTCCCAGACCAGAGGTGGCACCAGTGCCAAGTCGGGCTGGTTTGATAGTACTAAATAGCACCTGCAATCTGCCATGCAGAAGCGGGGCAGCTTACTTTTGTTTGCCAGGGAAACGGGCCGAGGTTTGTGTCTGGGGGCCTATGGCTGGGAGTGACCGCCTGGCTCCTGAAAAGCTACGATAGGCAGGATGGTGACCAGACCCATGGTGGCACCAGTGCCAAGTTGGGCTGGTTTGATAGTACCAAGTGGCTCCTGCAATCTGCCATCAAAAAGTTGTCAGGCGAGTTTTGTTTTCCAGGGAAAAGCGCCGTTGTTTGTGTTTGGGGGACTGTGGGTGGGAGTGGCCGGCTGGCTCCTTAGAACACACGATACGCAGGATGGTTCCCAGACCCAAGGTGGCACCAGTGCCACGTCGGGCTGGTTTGATGGTGAAAAGTGGCTCCTGCAATCTGCCATCCTGAAGCGGGGTAGCTTACATTTGTGTGCCAGGGAAACGGGCCGAGGTTTATGACTGGGGGCCTAGGGCTAGGAGTGACCGGCTGGCTCCTGAAAAGCAACAATAGGCAGGATGGTTCCCAGACCCAAGGTGGCACCAGTGCCAAGTTGGGCTGGTTTGATGGTACCAACTGGCTCCTGCAATCTGCCATCTAAAAGTTGTCAGGCGAGTTTTGTTTTCCAGGGAAAAGCGCCGTTGATTTTGTTTGGAGGCCTGTGGCTGGCAGTGGCTGCCTGTCGTCTTAGAATCCGGGTTACGCAGCATGGTTCCCAGAGCCAAGGTGGCACCAGTGTCAAGTTGGGCTGGTTTGATAGTACCAAGTGGCTCCTGCAATCTGCCATGCAGAAGCGGGGCAGCTTACTTTTGTTTGCCAGGGAAACGGGCCGAAGTATTTGTCTGGGGACCTATGGCTGGGTGTGACCGGCTGGCTCCTGAAAAGCTACGATAGGCAGGATGGTGACCAGACCCATGGTGGCACCAGTGCCAAGTTGGGCTGGTTTGATAGTACCAAGTGGCTCCTGCAATCTGCCATCAAAAAGTTGGCAGGCCAGTTTTGTTTTCCAGGGAAAAGCGCCGTTGTTTGTGTTTGGGGGACTGTGGCTGGGAGTGGCCGGCTGGCTCCTTAGAACACACGATACGCAGGATGGTTCCCAGACCAGAGGTGGCACCAGTGCCAAGTCGGGCTGGTTTGATAGCACCAAGTGGCTCCTGCAATCTGCCATCCAGAAGCGGGGCAGCTGAATTTTGTTTGCCAGAGAAAAAGGCTGTTGTTTTTGTTTCGGGGCCTGTGGCTGGGAGGGGCCGGCTGGCTCCTGAAAATCCATGATACGCAGCATGGTTCCCAGACCCAAGGTGGCACCAGTGCCAAGTAGGGCTGGTTTCATAGTACCCAGTGGCTCCTGCAATCTGCCATCCAGAAGAGGGGCAGTTGAGTTTTGTTTTCCAGAGAAAAGGGCCGTGGTTTGTGTTTGGGGCCTATGGCTGAGAGTGACCGGCTGGCTCCTGAAAAGCTACGATAGGCAGGATGGTGACCAGACCCATGGTGGCACCAGTGCCAAGTCGGGCTGGTTTGATAATACTAAATAGCTCCTGCAATCTGCCATCCAGACGCGGGGCAGCGGATTTTTGCTTGCTGGAGAAAAGTTCCGTGGGTTTTTTTTGGGGGTATATGGCTGGACGTTGCCGGCTGACTCCTTAAAAACATCGATACGCAGGATGGTTCCCTGACCCAAGGTGGCATCACTGCCAAGTCGGGCTGTTTTCGTAGTACCAAGTGCGTCCTGCAATTTGCCATCCAGAAGAGGGGCAGTTGAGTTTTGTTTACCAGAGAAAAGGGCCGTGGTTTGTGTTTGGGGGCATATGGCTGAGAGTGGCCGGCTGGCGCCTGAAAATCCACGATAGGCAGGATGGTTCCCAGAGCCAAGGTGGCACCAGTGCCATGTTGGCCTGGTTTGATAGTACCATGTGGCTCCTGCAATCTGCCATCCAGAAGAGGGGCAGTTGAGTTTTGTTTTCCAGAGAAAAGGGCCGTGGTTTGTGTTTGGGGCCTATGGCTGAGAGTGACGGGCTGGCTCCTGAAAAGCTACGATAGGCAGGATGGTGACCAGACCCATGGTGGCACCAGTGCCAAGTCGGGCTGGTTTGATAATACTAAATAGCTCCTGCAATCTGCCATCCAGACACGGGGCAGCGGATTTTTGCTTGCTGGAGAAAAGTTCCGTGGGTTTTTTTTGGGGGTATATGGCTGGACGTTGCCGGCTGACTCCTTAAAAACATCGATACGCAGGATGGTTCCCTGACCCAAGGTGGCATCACTGCCAAGTCGGGCTGTTTTCGTAGTACCAAGTGCGTCCTGCAATTTGCCATCCAGAAGAGGGGCAGTTGAGTTTTGTTTACCAGAGAAAAGGGCCGTGGTTTGTGTTTGGGGGCATATGGCTGAGAGTGGCCGGCTGGCGCCTGAAAATCCACGATAGGCAGGATGGTTCCCAGAGCCAAGGTGGCACCAGTGCCATGTTGGCCTGGTTTGATAGTACCATGTGGCTCCTGCAATCTGCCATCCAGAAGCGGGGCAGCTTACTTTTGTTTGCCAGGGAAACGGGCCGAGGTATTTGTCTGGGGGCCTAAGGCTGGGAGTGACCAGCTGGCTCCTGAAAAGCTACGATAGGCAGGATGGTGACCAGACCCATGGTGGCACCAGTGCCAAGTTGGGCTGGTTTGATAGTACCAAGTGGCTCCTGCAATCTGCCATCAAAAAGTTGGCAGGCGAGTTTTGTTTTCCAGGGTAACGCGCCGTTGTTTTTGTTTAGAGGCCTGTGGCTGGGAGTGTCCGCCTGTCCTCTTAGAATCTACGTTACGCAGCATGGTTCCCAGAGCCAAGGTGGCACCAGTGCCAAGTTGGGCTGGTTTGATAGTAGCAAGTGGTTCCTGCAATCTGCCATCCAGAAGAGGGGCAGCTTACTTTTGTTTGCCAGGGAAACGGGCCGAGGTATTTCTCTGGGGGCCTATGGCACGGAGTGACCGGCCGGCTCCTGAAAAGCTAAGATAGGCAGGATGTTTACCAGACCCATGATGGCACCAGTGCCAAGTTGGGCTAATTTGATACTACCAAGTGGCTCCTGCAATCTGCCATCCAGAAGCGGGGCAGCTTACTTTTGTTTGCCAGGGAAACGGGCCGAGGTTTTTCTCTGGGGGTTTATGGCTGGGAGTGACCGGCTGGCTCCTGAAAAGCTACGATAGGCAGGATGGTGACCAGACCCATGGTGGCACCAGTGCCAAGTTGGGCTGGTTTGATAGTACCAAGTGGCTCCTGCAATCTGCCATCAAAAAGTTGGCAGGCGAGTTTTGTTTTCCAGGGAAAAGCGCCGTTGTTTGTTTTTGGGCGCCTGTGGCACAGAGTGGCCGGGTGGCTGCTTAGAATCCACGATACGCAGGATGGTTCCCAGACCCAAGGTGGCACCAGTGCCAAGTCGGTCTGGTTTGTTAGTACCAAGTGGTTCCTGCAATCTGCCATCCAGAAGCGGGGCAGCTGAATTTTGTTTGCCAGAGAAAAAGGCTGTTGTTTGTGTTTCGGGGCCTGTGGCTGGCAGTGGACGGCTGGCTCCTGAAAATCCATGATACGCAGCATGGTTCCCAGACCCAAGGTGGCACCAGTGCCAAGTAGGGCTGGTTTCATAGTACCCAGTGGCTCCTGCAATCTGCCATCCAGAAGAGGGACAGTTGAGTTTTGTTTTCCAGAGAAAAGGGCCGTGGTTTGTGTTTGGGGCCTATGGCTGAGAGTGACCGGCTGGCTCCTGAAAAGCTACGATAGGCAGGATGGTGACCAGACCCATGGTGGCACCAGTGCCAAGTCGGGCTGGTTTGATAATACTAAATAGCTCCTGCAATCTGCCATCCAGACGCGGGGCAGCGGATTTTTGCTTGCTGGAGAAAAGTTCCGTGGGTTTTTTTTGGGGGTATATGGCTGGACGTTGCCGGCTGACTCCTTAAAAACATCGATACGCAGGATGGTTCCCTGACCCAAGGTGGCATCACTGCCAAGACGGGCTGTTTTCGTAGTACCAAGTGCGTCCTGCAATTTGCCATCCAGAAGAGGGGCAGTTGAGTTTTGTTTACCAGAGAAAAGGGCCGTGGTTTGTGTTTGGGGGCATATGGCTGAGAGTGGCCGGCTGGCGCCTGAAAATCCACGATAGGCAGGATGGTTCCCAGAGCCAAGGTGGCACCAGTGCCATGTTGGCCTGGTTTGATAGTACCATGTGGCTCCTGCAATCTGCCATCCAGAAGCGGGGCAGCTTACTTTTGTTTGCCAGGGAAACGGGCCGAGGTATTTGTCTGGGGGCCTATGGCTGGGAGTGACCGGCTGGCTCCTGAAAAGCTACGATAGGCAGGATGGTGACCAGACCCATGGTGGCACCAGTGCCAAGTTGGGCTGGTTTGATAGTACCAAGTGGCTCCTGCAATCTGCCATCAAAAAGTTGGCAGGCGAGTTTTGTTTTCCAGGGTAACGCGCCGTTGTTTTTGTTTAGAGGCCTGTGGCTGGGAGTGTCCGCCTGTCCTCTTAGAATCTACGTTACGCAGCATGGTTCCCAGAGCCAAGGTGGCACCAGTGCCAAGTTGGGCTGGTTTGATAGTAGCACGTGGTTCCTACAATCTGCCATCCAGAAGAGGGGCAGCTTACTTTTGTTTGCCAGGGAAACAGGCCGAGGTTTTTCTCTGGGGGCCTATGGCAGGGAGTGACCGGCCGGCTCCTGAAAAGCTAAGATAGGCAGGATGCTTACCAGACCCATGATGGCACCAGTGCCAAGTTGGGCTGGTTTGATACTACCAAGTGCGTCCTGCAATCTGCCATCCAGAAGCGGGGCAGCTTACTTTTGTTTTCCATGGAAACGGGCCGAGGTTTGTGTCTGGGCGTTTATGGCTGGGAGTGACCGGCTGGCTCCTGAAAAGATACGATAGGCAGGATGGTGACCAGACCCATGGTGGCACCAGTGCCAAGTTGGGCTGGTTTGATAGTACCAAGTGGCTCCTGCAATCTGCCATCAAAATGTTGGCAGGCGAGTTTTGTTTTCCAGGGAAAAGCGCCGTTCTTTCTGTTTGGGGGCCTGTGGCTGGGAGTGGCCGGGTGGCTGCTTAGAATCCACGATACGCAGGATGGTTCCCAGACCCAAGGTGGCACCAGTGTTAAGTCGGGCTGTTTTGACACTACCAAGTGGCTCCTGCAATCTGCCATCCAGAATCGGGGTAGCTTAATTTTGTTTGCCAGGGAAACGGTCCGAGGTTTGTGTCTGGGGGCCTATGGCTGGGAGTGACCGGCTGGCTCCTGAAATGCTACAATAGGCAGGATGGTTCCCAGACCCATAGTGGCACCAGTGCCAAGTTGGGATGATTTGATAGTACCAAGTGGCTCCTGCAATCTGCCATCAAAAAGCTGGCAGGCGAGTTTTGTTTTCCAGGGAAAAGCGCCGTTGTTTGTATTTGGGGGCCTGTGGCTGGGAGTGGCCGCCTGGCGCCTTAGAATCTACGTTACGCAGCATGGTTCCCAGACCCAAAGTGGCACCAGTGTCAAGTTGGGCTGGTTTGATAGTACCAAGTGGCTCCTGCAATCTGCCATCCAGAAGCGGGGTAGCTTACTTTTGTTTGCCAGGGAAACGGGCAGGCTTTCTGTCTGGGGGCCTATGGTTGGGAGTAACCGCCTGGCTCCTGAAAAGCTACGATAGGCAGGATGGTTCCCAGATCCAAGATGGCACCAGTGCCAAGTCGGGGTGGTTTGATGGTGCAAAGTGGCTCCTGCAATCTGCCATCCTGACGCGGGGCAGCGGATTTTTGTTTCCAAGAGAAATGGTCCGTGGTTTGTTTTTGGGTCTATATGGCTGGGCGTGGCCTGCTGGCTCCTTAAAAAGCTACGATAGGCGGGATGGTTCCCTGAACCAAGGTGGCACCAGTGCCAAGTCGGGCGGTTTTCGTAGTACAAAGTGCGTCCTAAAATTTGCCATCCAGAAGAGGGGCAGTTGACTTTTGTTTACCAGAGAAAAGGGCCGTGGTTTGTTTTTGGGGGCATATGGCTGATAGTGGCCGTCTGGCCCCTGAAAATCCACGATAGGCAGGATGGTTCCCAGACCAGAGGTGGCACCAGTGCCAAGTCGGGCTGGTTTGATAGTACTAAATAGCACCTGCAATCTGCCATGCAGAAGCGGGGCAGCTTACTTTTGTTTGCCAGGGAAACGGGCCGAGGTTTGTGTCTGGGGGCCTATGGCTGGGAGTGACCGCCTGGCTCCTGAAAAGCTACGATAGGCAGGATGGTGACCAGACCCATGGTGGCACCAGTGCCAAGTTGGGCTGGTTTGATAGTACCAAGTGGCTCCTGCAATCTGCCATCAAAAAGTTGTCAGGCGAGTTTTGTTTTCCAGGGAAAAGCGCCGTTGTTTGTGTTTGGGGGACTGTGGGTGGGAGTGGCCGGCTGGCTCCTTAGAACACACGATACGCAGGATGGTTCCCAGACCCAAGGTGGCACCAGTGCCACGTCGGGCTGGTTTGATGGTGAAAAGTGGCTCCTGCAATCTGCCATCCTGAAGCGGGGTAGCTTACATTTGTGTGCCAGGGAAACGGGCCGAGGTTTATGACTGGGGGCCTAGGGCTAGGAGTGACCGGCTGGCTCCTGAAAAGCAACAATAGGCAGGATGGTTCCCAGACCCAAGGTGGCACCAGTGCCAAGTTGGGCTGGTTTGATGGTACCAACTGGCTCCTGCAATCTGCCATCTAAAAGTTGGCAGGCGAGTTTTGTTTTCCAGGGAAAAGCGCCGTTGATTTTGTTTGGAGGCCTGTGGCTGGCAGTGGCTGCCTGTCGTCTTAGAATCCGGGT
The DNA here is from genome assembly GCF_035770615.1 of Melospiza melodia melodia. Taxonomy (NCBI): domain Eukaryota; kingdom Metazoa; phylum Chordata; class Aves; order Passeriformes; family Passerellidae; genus Melospiza; species Melospiza melodia. Next base: position 54,385,671 of record NC_086198.1, read on the forward strand.
TACGCAGCATGGTTCCCAGAGCCAAGGTGGCACCAGTGTCAAGTTGGGCTGGTTTGATAGTACCAAGTGGCTCCTGCAATCTGCCATCCAGAAGCGGGGCAGCTTACTTTTGTTTGCCAGGGAAACGGGCCGAAGTATTTGTCTGGGGACCTATGGCTGGGTGTGACCGGCTGGCTCCTGAAAAGCTACGATAGGCAGGATGGTGACCAGACCCATGGTGGCACCAGTGCCAAGTTGGGCTGGTTTGATAGTACCAAGTGGCTCCTGCAATCTGCCATCAAAAAGTTGGCAGGCCAGTTTTGTTTTCCAGGGAAAAGCGCCGTTGTTTGTGTTTGGGGGACTGTGGCTGGGAGTGGCCGGCTGGCTCCTTAGAACACACGATACGCAGGATGGTTCCCAGACCAGAGGTGGCACCAGTGCCAAGTCGGGCTGGTTTGATAGCACCAAGTGGCTCCTGCAATCTGCCATCCAGAAGCGGGGCAGCTGAATTTTGTTTGCCAGAGAAAAAGGCTGTTGTTTTTGTTTCGGGGCCTGTGGCTGGGAGGGGCCGGCTGGCTCCTGAAAATCCATGATACGCAGCATGGTTCCCAGACCCAAGGTGGCACCAGTGCCAAGTAGGGCTGGTTTCATAGTACCCAGTGTCTCCTGCAATCTGCCATCCAGAAGAGGGGCAGTTGAGTTTTGTTTTCCAGAGAAAAGGGCCGTGGTTTGTGTTTGGGGCCTATGGCTGAGAGTGACGGGCTGGCTCCTGAAAAGCTACGATAGGCAGGATGGTGACCAGACCCATGGTGGCACCAGTGCCAAGTCGGGCTGGTTTGATAATACTAAATAGCTCCTGCAATCTGCCATCCAGACGCGGGGCAGCGGATTTTTGCTTGCTGGAGAAAAGTTCCGTGGGTTTTTTTTGGGGGTATATGGCTGGACGTTGCCGGCTGACTCCTTAAAAACATCGATACGCAGGATGGTTCCCTGACCCAAGGTGGCATCACTGCCAAGTCGGGCTGTTTTCGTAGTACCAAGTGCGTCCTGCAATTTGCCATCCAGAAGAGGGGCAGTTGAGTTTTGTTTACCAGAGAAAAGGGCCGTGGTTTGTGTTTGGGGGCATATGGCTGAGAGTGGCCGGCTGGCGCCTGAAAATCCACGATAGGCAGGATGGTTCCCAGAGCCAAGGTGGCACCAGTGCCATGTTGGCCTGGTTTGATAGTACCATGTGGCTCCTGCAATCTGCCATCCAGAAGCGGGGCAGCTTACTTTTGTTTGCCAGGGAAACGGGCCGAGGTATTTGTCTGGGGGCCTAAGGCTGGGAGTGACCAGCTGGCTCCTGAAAAGCTACGATAGGCAGGATGGTGACCAGACCCATGGTGGCACCAGTGCCAAGTTGGGCTGGTTTGATAGTACCAAGTGGCTCCTGCAATCTGCCATCAAAAAGTTGGCAGGCGAGTTTTGTTTTCCAGGGTAACGCGCCGTTGTTTTTGTTTAGAGGCCTGTGGCTGGGAGTGTCCGCCTGTCCTCTTAGAATCTACGTTACGCAGCATGGTTCCCAGAGCCAAGGTGGCACCAGTGCCAAGTTGGGCTGGTTTGATAGTAGCAAGTGGTTCCTGCAATCTGCCATCCAGAAGAGGGGCAGCTTACTTTTGTTTGCCAGGGAAACGGGCCGAGGTATTTCTCTGGGGGCCTATGGCACGGAGTGACCGGCCGGCTCCTGAGAAGCTAAGATAGGCAGGATGTTTACCAGACCCATGATGGCACCAGTGCCAAGTTGGTCTAATTTGATACTACCAAGTGGCTCCTGCAATCTGCCATCCAGAAGCGGGGCAGCTTACTTTTGTTTGCCAGGGAAACGGGCCGAGGTTTTTCTCTGGGGGTTTATGGCTGGGAGTGACCGGCTGGCTCCTGAAAAGCTACGATAGGCAGGATGGTGACCAGACCCATGGTGGCACCAGTGCCAAGTTGGGCTGGTTTGATAGTAGCAAGTGGCTCCTGCAATCTGCCATCAAAAAGTTGGCAGGCGAGTTTTGTTTTCCAGGGAAAAGCGCCGTTGTTGGTTTTTGGGCGCCTGTGGCACGGAGTGGCCGGGTGGCTGCTTAGAATCCACGATACGCAGGATGGTTCCCAGACCCAAGGTGGCACCAGTGCCAAGTCGGGCTGGTTTGATGGTGCAAAGTGGCTCCTGCAATCTGCCATCCAGAAGTGCGGTAGCTTACTTTTGTGTGCCAGGGAAACGGGCCGATGTTTGTGTCTGGGGGCCTATGGCTGGGAGTGACCGGCTGGCTCCTGAAAAGCTACGATAGGCAGGATGGTGACCAGACCCATGGTGGCACCAGTGCCAAGGTGGGCTGGTTTGATAGTACCAAGTGGCTCCTGCAATCTGCCATCAAAAAGTTGGCAGGCGAGTTTTGTTTTCCAGGGAAAAGCGCCGTTGTGTGTGTTTTGGGGCCTGTGGCTGGGAGTGGCCAGCTGGCTCCTTAGAATCCACGATACGCAGGATGGTTCCCAGACCCAAGGTGGCACCAGTGCCAAGTCGGGCTGGTTTGTTAGTACCAAGTGGTTCCTGCAATCTGCCATCCAGAAGCGGGGCAGCTGAATTTTGTTTGCCAGAGAAAAAGGCTGTTGTTTGTGTTTCGGGGCCTGTGGCTGGCAGTGGACGGCTGGCTCCTGAAAATCCATGATACGCAGCATGGTTCCCAGACCCAAGGTGGCAACAGTGCCAAGTAGGGCTAGTTTCATAGTACCCAGTGGCTCCTGCAATCTGCCATCCAGAAGAGGGGCAGGTGAGTTTTGTTTTCCAGAGAAAAGGGCCGTGGTTTGTGTTTGGGGCCTATGGCTGAGAGTGACCGGCTGGCCCCTGAAAATCCACGATAGGAAGGATGGTTCCCAGATCCAAGGTGGCACCAGTGCCATGTTGTGCTGGTGTGATAGTCCCAAGTGGCTCCTGCAATCTGCCATCCAGAAGTGGGGCAGCTGAATTTTGTTTGCCAGAGAAAAAGGCTGTGGTTTTTGTTTGGGGGCCTATGGCTGGGAGTGGCCGGCTGGCTCCTGAAAATCCATGATACGCAGCATGGTTCCCAGACCCAAGGTGGCACCAGTGCCAAGTGGGGCTGGTTTCACAGTGTCAAGTGCCTCCTGCAATCTCCCATCCAGAAGCGGGGCAGCTGAGTTTTGTTTGCCTGTGAAACGGGCCGTTGTTTTTGATTGGGGTCTGTGGCCGAGAGTGTTCAGCTGGCTCCTGACAATCCACAATACGCAGGATGGTTCCCAGACCCAAGGTGGCACCAGTGCCAAGTCGTGCTGGTTTGATAGTACCAAGTGGCTCCTGCAATCTGCCATCCAGAAGCGGTGCAGCTGAGTTTTGTTTGCCAGAGGAAAGGGCCGTGGGCTGTGTTTGGGGGCATATGGCTGGGAGTGGCCGGCTGTCTCATTAAAAAGATCGATACGCACGATGGTTCCCAGACCCAAGGTGGCACCAGTGCCAAGTCGGGCTTTTTTTATAGTACCAAGTGCGTCCTGCAATTTGCCATCCAGAAGAGGGGCAGTTGAGTTTTGTTTGCCAGAGAAAAGCGCCGTTGTTTGTGTTTGGGGGCTTGTGGCTGGGAGTGGCCGACTGGCGCCTTAGAATCTGCGATACGCAGCATGGTTCCCAGACCAGAGGTGGCACCAGTTCCAAGTTGGGCTGGTTTGATAGTACCAAGTGGCTCCTGCAATCTGCCATCCAGAAGCGGGGCAGCTTACTTTTGTTTGCCAGGGAAACGGGCCGAGGTTTGTGTTTGGGGGCCTATGGCTGGGAGTGACCGGCTGGCTCCTGGAAAGCTACAATAGGCAGGATGGTGACCAGACCCATGGTGGCACCAGTGCCAAGTTGGGCTGGTTTGATAGTACCAAGTTGCTCCTGCAATCTGCCATCAAAAAGTTGGCAGGCGACTTTTGTTTTCCAGGGAAAAGCGCCGTTGTTTGTGTTTGGGGGCCTGTGGCTGGGAGTGGCCGGCTGGCTCCTTAGAATCCACGATACGCAGGATGGTTCCCAGACCCAAGGTGGCACCAGTGCCAAGTCGGGCTGGTTTGATACTACCAAGTGGTTCCTGCAATCTGCCATCCAGAAGCAGGGCAGCTTACTTTTGTTTGCCAGGGAAACGGGCCGTGGGTTTTGTTTGGGGGCATATAGCTGAGAGTGGCCGGCTGGCCCCTGAAAATCCACGCTAGGCAGCATGGTTCCCAGATGCAAGGTGGCACCAGTGCCAAGTCGGGCTGGTTTGATGGTGCAAAGTGGCTCCTGCAATCTGCCATCCAGAAGCGGGGCAGCTGATTTTTGTTTGCCAGAGAAAAATTCCGTGGATTGTTTTTGGGGGCATATTGCTGGGAGTGGCCGGCTGGCTCCTTAAAATGCTCGATACGCATGATGGTTCCCAGGCCCAAGGTGTCACCACTACCAAGTCGGCCTGCGGTTTTAGTATCAAGTTCATCCTGCAATTTGCCATCCAGAAGAGGGGCAGTTGAGTTTTGTTTGCCAGAGAAACGGGCCGAGGTTTCTGTTTGGGGGCATATGGCTGAGAGTGGCCGGCTGGCCCCTGAAAATCCGCGATACACAACATGGTTCCCAGATCCAAGGTGGCACCAGTGCCAAGTTGGGCTGGTTTGATAGTCCCAAGTGTCTCCTGCAATCTGCCATCCAGAAGCGGGGCAGCTTACTTTTGTTTGCCAGAGAAATAGGCCTAGGTTTTTGTTTGGGGGCCTGTGGCTAGGAGTGGCCGGCTGGCTCCTAAGAATCCACGATACGCAGGATGTTTACCAGACCCATGGTGGCACCAGTGCCAAGTTGGGCTGGTTTGATAGTACCAAGTGGCTCCTGCAAACTCCATCAAAAAGTTGGCAGGCGTGTTTTGTTTTCCAGGGAACAGCGCCGTTGATTTTGTGTGGGGGCCTGTGGCTGGGAGTGGCCGGCTGGCTCCTTAGAATCCACGATACGCAGGATGGTTCCCAGACCCAAGGTGACACCAGTGCCAAGTCGGGCTGGTTTGATTACAACAAGTGGCTCCTGCAATCTGCCATCCAGAAGTGAGGCAGCTAAGTTTTGTTTGCGAGAAAAAAGGGCCGTGGTTTTTGTTGGGGGCCTGTGGCTGGGAGTAGCCGGCTGGCTCCTTAAAATCCACGATAGGCAGGATGGTTCCCAGACCCAAGGTGGTACCAGTGCCAAGTCGGGCTGGTTTGATAGTACCAAGTGGCTCCTGCAATCTGCCATCCAGAAGCGGGGCAGCTTACTTTTGTTTGCCAGGGAAACAGGCCGAGCTTTGTGTCTCGGGGCCTATGGCAGGGAGTGACCGGCTGGCTCCTGAAAAGCTACGATAGGCAGGATGGTGACCAGACCCATGGTGGCACCAGTGCCAAGTTGGGCTGGTTTGATAGTACCAAGTGGCTCCTGCAATCTGCCATCAAAAAGTTGGCAGGCGAGTTTTGTTTTCCAGGGAAAAGCGCCGTTGTGTGTGTTTTGGCGCCTGTGGCTGGGAGTGGCCAGCTGGCTCCTTAGAATCCACGATACGCAGGATGGTTCCCAGACCCAAGGTGGCACCAGTGCCAAGTCGGGCTGGTTTGTTAGTACCAAGTGGTTCCTGCAATCTCCCATCCAGAAGCGGGGCAGCTGAATTTTGTTTGCCAGAGAAAAAGGCTGTTTGTGTTTCGGGGCCTGTGGCTGGGAGTGGCCGGCTGGCTCCTAAAAATCCATGATACGCAGCATGGTTCCCAGACCCAAGGTGGCACCAGTGCCAAGTAGGGCTGGTTTCATAGTACCCAGTGGCTCCTGCAATCTGCCATCCAGAAGAGGGGCAGTTGAGTTTTGTTTTCCAGAGAAAAGGGCCGTGGTTTGTGTTTGGGGCCTATGGCTGAGAGTGACCGGCTGGCCCCTGAAAATCCACGATAGGAAGGATGGTTCCCAGATCCAAGGTGGCACCAGTGCCATGTTGTGCTGGTGTGATAGTCCCAAGTGGCTCCTACAATCTGCCATCCAGAAGTGGGGCAGCTGTATTTTGTTTGCCAGAGAAAAAGGCTGTGGTTTTTTTTTGGGGGCCTATGGCTGGGAGTGGCCGGCTGGCTCCAGAAAATCCACGATAGGAAGGATGGTTCCCAGACCCAAGGTGGCACCAGTGCCAAGTGGGGCTGGTTTCACAGTGTCAAGTGCCTCCTGCAATCTCCCATCCAGAAGCGGGGCAGCTGAGTTTTGTTTGCCTGTGAAACGGGCCGTTGTTTTTGATTGGGGTCTGTGGCCGAGAGTGTTCAGCTGGCTCCTGACAATCCACAATACGCAGGATGGTTCCCAGACCCAAGGTGGCACCAGTGCCAAGTCGTGCTGGTTTGATAGTACCAAGTGGCTCCTGCAATCTGCCATCCAGAAGAGGGGCAGTTGAGTTTTGTTTGCCACAGAAAAGCGCCGTTGTTTGTGTTTGGGGGCTTGTGGCTGGGAGTGGCCGACTGGCGCCTTAGAATCTGCGATACGCAGCATGGTTCCCAGACCCAAGGTGGCACCAGTGCCAAGTCGGGCTGGTTTGATAGTACCAAGTGGCTCCTGCAATCTGCCATCCAGAAGCGGGGCAGCTTACTTTTGTTTGCCAGGGAAACGGGCCGAGGTTTGTGACTGGGGGCCTATGGCTGGGAGTGACCGGCTGGCTCCTGGAAAGCTACAATAGGCAGGATGGTTACCAGACCCATGGTGGCACCAGTGCCAAGTTGGGCTGGTTTGATAGTACCAAGTTGCTCCTGCAATCTGCCATCAAAAAGTTGGCAGGCGAGTTTTGTTTTCCAGGGAAAAGCGCCGTTGTTTGTATTTGGGGGCCTGTGGCTGGGAGTGGCCGGCTGGCTCCTTAGAATCCACGATACGCAGGATGGTTCCCAGACCCAAGGTGGCACCAGTGCCAAGTCGGGCTGGTTTGATACTACCAAGTGGTTCCTGCAATCTACCATCCAGAAGCGGGGCAGCTTAATTTTGTTTGCCAGGGAAACGGGCCGTGGGTTTTGTTTGGGGGCATATAGCTGAGAGTGGCCGGCTGGCCCCTGAAAATCCACGCTAGGCAGCATGGTTCCAGGATGCAAGTTGGCACCAGTGCCAAGTCAGGCTGGTTTGATGGTGCAAAGTGGCTCCTGCAATCTGCCATCCAGAAGCGGGTCAGCTGATTTTTGTTTGCCAGAGAAAAATTCCGTGGATTGTTTTTGGGGGCATATTGCTGGGAGTGGCCGGCTGGCTCCTTAAAATGCTCGATACGCATGATGGTTCCCAGGCCCAAGGTGTCACCACTACCAAGTCGGCCTGCGGTTTTAGTATCAAGTTCATCCTGCAATTTGCCATCCAGAAGAGGGGCAGTTGAGTTTTGTTTGCCAGAGAAACGGGCCGAGGTTTCTATTTGGGGGCATATGGCTGAGAGTGGCCGGCTGGCCCCTGAAAATCCACGATACACAGCATGGTTCCCAGATCCAAGGTGGCACCAGTGCCAAGTTGGGCTGGTTTGATAGTCCCAAGTGTCTCCTGCAATCTGCCATCCAGAAGCGGGGCAGCTTACTTTTGTTTGCCAGAGAAATAGGCCTAGGTTTTTGTTTGGGGGCCTGTGGCTAGGAGTGGCCGGCTGGCTCCTAAGAATCCACGATACGCAGGATGTTTACCAGACCCATGGTGGCACCAGTGCCAAGTTGGGCTGGTTTGATAGTACCAAGTGGCTCCTGCAAACTCCATCAAAAAGTTGGCAGGCGTGTTTTGTTTTCCAGGGAACAGCGCCGTCGATTTTGTTTGGGGGCCTGTGGCTGGGAGTGGCCGGCTGGCTCCTTAGAATCCACGATACGCAGGATGGTTCCCAGACCCAAGGTGGCACCAGTGCCAAGTCGGGCTGGTTTGATTACACCAAGTGGCTCCTGCAATCTGCCATCCAGAAGTGAGGCAGCTAAGTTTTGTTTGCGAGAAAAAAGGGCCGTGGTTTTTGTTGGGGGCCTGTGGCTGGGAGTAGCCGGCTGGCTCCTTAAAATCCACGATAGGCAGGATGGTTCCCAGACCCAAGGTGGCACCAGTGCCAAGTCGGGCTGGTTTGATAGTACCAAGTGGCTCCTGCAATCTGCCATCCAGAAGCGGGGCAGCTGAGTTTTGGTTGCCAGAGAAAAAGGCTGTGGTTTTTGTTTGGGGGCCTGTGGCTGGCAGTGGCCGGCTGGCTCCTGAAAATCCACGATACGCAGCATGGTTCCCAGACCCAAGGTGGCACCAGTACAAAGTGGGGCTCGTTTGACAGTGTCAAGTGCCTCCTGCAATCTCCCATCCAGAAGCGGGGCAGCTGAGTTTTTTTTGCCAGGGAAACGGACCTTTGTTTTTGATTGGGGTCTGTGGCCGAGAGTGGTCGGCTGTCTCCTGACAATCCACAATACGCAGGATGGTTCCCAGACCAAAGGTGGCACCAGTGCCAAGTCGGGCTGGTTTGATAGTACCCAGTGGCTCCTGCAATTTGCCATCCAGAAGCGGGGCAGCTAAATTTTGTTTGCTAGAGATAAGGGCTGTGGTTTGTGTTTGGGGGCCTATGGCCGAGAGTGGTAGGCTGGCCCCTGAAAATCAACGATAGGCAGGATGGTTCCCAGATCCAAGGTGGCACCAGTGCCAAGTAAGGCTGGTTGTATGGTTCAAAGTGACTCCTGCAATCTGCCATCCAGAAGCGGGACAGCTGAGTTTTTTTTGCCAGAGAAAAGGCCCGTGGTTTCTTTTTGGGGCATACGGCTGGGAATTGCCGGCTGGCTCCTTAAAATGCTCGATACGCAGGATGGTTCCCAGAGCCAAGGTGGCACCACTGCCAAGTCGGGCTCTTTTTGTAGTACCAAGTGCGTCCTGCAATTTGCCATCCAGAAGAGGGGCAGTTGAGTTTTGTTTGCCAGAGAAAAGGGCCGAGGTTTGTGTTTGGGAGCATATGGCTGGGAATGACCGGCTGGCCCCTGAAAATCCACGATACGCCGGATGGTTCCCAGATCCAAGGTGGTACCATTACCAAGTCGGGCTGGTTTGATAGTCCCAAGTGGCTCCTGCAAACTGCCATCCAGAAGCGGGGCAGCTGAGTATTGTTTGCCAGGGAAATGGGCCGTTGTTTGTGTTTGGGGGCCTGTGGCTGGGAGTGTTCGGCTGGTTCCTGAATATGTACGATACGCAGGATTGTTCCCAGATCCAAGGTGGCAGCAGTGCCATGTTGTGCTGGTGTGATAGTCCCAAGTGGCTCCTGCAATCTGCCATCCAGAAGTGGGGCAGCTGAGTTTTGTTTGCCAGAGAAAAGGTCCGTGGTTTGTGTTTGGGGGCATATGGCTGAGAGTGGCCGGCTGGCCCCTGAAAATCCACGATACACAGGATGGTTCCCAGATCCAAGGTGGCACCTGTGCCAAGTCGGGCTGATTTGATAGTACTAAGTAGCTCCTGCAATCTGCCATCCAGAAGCGGGGCAGCTTACTTTTGTTTGCCAGGGAAACGGGCCGAGGTTTCTGTTTGGGGGCCTATGGCTGGGAGTGACCGGCTGGCTCCTGAAAAGCTACAATAGGCAGGATGGTTCCCAGAGCCAAGGTGGCACCAGTGCCAAGTTGGGCTGGTTTGATAGTACCAAGTGGCTCCTGCAATCTGCCATCCAGAAGCAGGGCAGCTGAGTTTTGTTTGCCAGAGAAAAGGGCTTGGTTTGTGTTTGGGGGCATATGTCTGGGTGTGGCCAGCTGGCTCCTTAAAATGCACGATATGCAACATGGCTCCCAGACCCATAGTGGCACCAGTGCCAAGTCGGGCTGGTTTGATAGTACCAAGTGGCTCCTGCAATCTTCCATGATCACGTGGAGAAATACTTTCTGGTTTCAGCCATATGCTCTTTCTTCTCTCCCTCAACTTCTCTATCACCTCTCATCTGGTTCACATGCGCTGTCTTCAAGGTCCACAGGCTACTTTTCACAGAATCTTCTGGCCTGATGAAGTAAGAATGATGAATAGAACAGAGCTGGGATCTATTTTCCAGTTTGGATAAAATGCATTCTGCACACAAATCCAAGGAGAACGTGCTGCCCCAATGCCCAGAAAATCTTTCACTCCTGCTAGTGTTCTACGTCAACCGCAACTTAGTCTGAAAGAAAAGCTTTTTCTCTGAGAGCATCTGAGAGGTTTGCATGAAGCACTGATATCTGACATATGCAATTTTGAATAGGAGAGGAAAAAGAAAATGGCAAGGAGTTTTTAATTTTAGTGGTTTCAATTTTAATTTCCGTGCACTTTTTCAAAACTTGTCAGCTCAAATGCCCATCAACATCTTTTAGTCATCTGTAAGTCAGTATTCATATAAAATGTGCTTCAAATCCAAAGAATTTCAAATTTGCACTCCAAGCTTCTATGCCTAGATTTATGATTTCCTACACATATTAGATGAAAGGAAGGCCTTTTTTACTGTGGGAGTGCTGGAACACTGGAACAGGTTGCCCAGAGAAGTTGTGGGTGTCCCATCCCTGAAAGTATTCAAGGTCACCTTGGACGGGGCTTGGAGCAGCAACAAAGGAGAAGCTTGATGGTAGAGAAACAAAGTTGGACTATAGAAGAAACTCGGATTGAAGTATAGGATCAAGTTTTCTCTCAGCTCTTGGGGTAAATTCAAAGTTGTACAAAATGACATTTATCTGTGCTATTCACTACTGTAACAGAAAGTTTCATGAAAACTGTACAGAAGATAGTAAATTTTAAAAGAGATAAGAATTACAGCATAAAATCCATGGGATAGGTTACAACATGAGACACTCTCTAAGAGAAAATCTCTGTGTTTCAGCACTTCATCGGGGTAAGATTTCATGAAGTGCCAAAGAAGGCGGCAAAATATCATTCGGGACATTATTTACTGGAATTCAGCCTGGCCATTAGTAGGAACTGCCTTTGAACATATCATGTAGATATACCACACACGCTTTCCCTTCACTGAAAAATTACTGTTTACAACAAATAAGCAATTGACGATCAAAATTGATTGAAAGCATCTTAAACATGTCAAGTATTTCATTGTAGATGATCTGTGATCCAAATGCTTCTTCCACCTTCGAGAGGGACAGAAGAATTCTTCCATATCATGATGGTTTAAAATTGTATCAACCAATGTTTTCTGCTGAAAAGATATCATCTATTTTTTTCTATTTTTGGAAGAAAATATTCCTAGACATACAACAGGTGAGAACTAAGTAATTTTAAAGAAACAAATGAAATGAAAATATTCTGTAAATAGAATGAAATGAAAAGCTGTGTTTTAAATAGGAGCTAAATATTAAACACAATTTTTGTACCAGGCATTTGAATTACTGCACCAGCTCTTTTGCCCATCAAGAGAGGCATTTAGCATTTCAGTCTTTTCCAAGGTGTTCATGATCTGCTATGCTGATCTCTGTGTGTGCCTAGGTGTGTGTGGAGGGGGGGGCATATGAAGGGGAGTGTGTATGTTTGCTTTACAATTGTTGTGGCAGATTCATGCCTCAGCTCCACATTTTGTTTTAAAAAGGTCACACCGAGTGGATATGAAGTTTACTATCAACAAGAGATCGATTCCCAAATCATCCATTTGACTCTCCCTTATAAATCATGTGCTTTGTTGCATATTTTATCAAATATACTTTCAAGCCAGATGGAGGAAGGAGGATGTGGGAATCCCTCCACCATCTTGCAACTTTTATGTAAGTAGGTTTTCAAGAAAATCATCATTTCTCTTTTAAATATGTCTGGAACAGGCATGATGGTAGTGTCAACCTGTTGGAGTTTTTGTTGCTGGAAGAAGTTGTACAAAAGGATTGGTTTTTACATTGACCAGTTACTGAATCAAGCGCAGGAATACATTGGAAATTTAGCTGGGGGTTCCTTTTCCCAGCAGACTACTTCTAGAACGAGCTTGTACACTGAAGCTGACTCTTTTGCTCTCTTTTTGTTTCTTTCCTATTTTCTTGGCTTCTTTGCCACTATCTAGACAATTTTGGAACTTTGTTCCCAACTAAAATGGTTTCAATAGTCTGATTGTGATCATACATTTTTACAAGGAATTTTTAAAATCTTTCCTCGAGTCCAGAAAGTCAAGGACTTAGATCTTTTTCTTCCCTTATCAATATTGCCATGAAATTGATAAATAAAGACCAACTCTTTATTTTTGTTTTTAACCCACGTAGATAATTCCCATCCATTAATCCATTTTGTGGACCAATAGCTGCCATTCTGATGGAAGCTGTCACTTCTTAACAATAGGCATTCTGTGACTATGTTGACTGCACTTTGGGTGAAGATCCTAACTGGTCTTAGATATACATAGGGAGAAATTTGCTCAGCCAGTGTCAGTCTTAAGCATGCGTATCAGAAGATCTTTCTAGAGCTGGGAATTTTCCCATGAAAGGGATTCAGTTAGGGAAGAGACACTTGTGCCAGAGTTTTACATTCTTCTTGAACACTGCTTAAGGAACTTAGATGCCATGTCCATTTGGATCTCTGTCTGCACAGAACTTTGTCATGCCAGCGCTTTGAAATGCATCTTGAAGAGAATTCACTAGCACAGAATGAAAGAGAGTGGAAGGGGTTGGTGGGGCTAACCAGGCCCAACCCCCCTGCCTAAACCAGGATACCTAGAGCCTCTTGCCCAGGATTCTATCTGGGTGTACTTTTAATGTCTTCAAAGATCCAGGCTCCACAATCTTTCTGGGCAGTCTGTGCCGTGGTTCAGTCACCCTGACAGTAAAGAAACATTTACTGATGTTCAAAGGCAATCTCCTGTATTTCAGTGTGTGCCCACTGCCTCTTGTCTTTTCCCTCAGCATCACTGAAAAGACACTGATTCCCTCCCCTTTGCACTATTGCTTCCATATGTATGTGTGATGCCATGTAGAGGTATGTCAAAAACCTCCCTGAAGCCCAGGCAGATAATATTCCCTTCATCTACCAGTCAAGTTGATTCATCAGAGGAGTTTAAAGTGATGTTCAGCATGAAATTCCCCTGAAAAATATTGCTAACTACATTATTTGGTCATCTGTCATGTGCCTGGCAAGGATTTCCAGGAAGAGCTGCTTCATCAACTTCCTGGGGATAAAAAAGAGGCTGGCTGGTTTGTACTATGGCGAGTCCTCTTAATTGCCTTTTTTGAAGATGGGTGTCATTTGCTAACATCCACTCTTTAGCCTCTCTTGCCGTCTACATCTTAGCAAAACGCTTTTCCACTATGTCTGGCTAGGAAAAACTGTGCCAGCACAGAAAACATCTCCCATCGTGTTCTAGAAGTTGCACGGATGTCTGCCAAGTGTTTGGCAGGAAGAAAAGAAAAGTTGTCCAAAACAGCTTCCAATCGAATGTTCCTGTGATTGGAAAAGTCAGGAGAGTGCAAAGGTACTGTTTTCTATCAGTTGGCAAGGTGCGCACACAATCCCAGTGTTGTACAGCTTGCTTCTTCACCTTCCCGAAGCTGCCGCTCTCGCCGGCTGCCGGAGCCCAAGAAGCGGCTTCTTCGCGCAAAGACGATTGTGCCGCTCACAGTGCTCTCCTTAGCGCGGCTTCTGCCGAAAGACGCCCGGCAGCGGCTCTTACCTCCGGAGAGCATCCTACCTTCGTCTTTAGCTCCTCTTCTCATCTACACCTCGGCAAAAAGCTTTTCCACTATGTCTGGCTAGGAAAAACTGTGCCAGCACAGAAAACATCTCCCATCGTGTTCTAGAAGTTGCACGGATGTCTGCCAAGTGTTTGGCAGGAAGAAAAGAAAAGTTGTCCAAAACAGCTTCCAATCGAATGTTCCTGTGATTGGAAAAGTCAGGAGAGTGCAAAGGTACTGTTTTCTATCAGTTGGCAAGGTGCGCACACAATCCCAGTGTTGTACAGCTTGCTTCTTCACCTTCCCGAAGCTGCCGCTCTCGCCGGCTGCCGGAGCCCAAGAAGCGGCTTCTTCGCGCAAAGACGATTGTGCCGCTCACAGTGCTCTCCTTAGCGCGGCTTCTGCCGAAAGACGCCCGGCAGCGGCTCTTACCTCCGGAGAGCATCCTACCTTCGTCTTTAGCTCCTCTTCTCATCTACACCTCGGCAAAAAGCTTTTCCACTATGTCTGGCTAGGAAAAACTGTGCCAGCACAGAAAACATCTCCCATCGTGTTCTAGAAGTTGCACGGATGTCTGCCAAGTGTTTGGCAGGAAGAAAAGAAAAGTTGTCCAAAACAGCTTCCAATCGAATGTTCCTGTGATTGGAAAAGTCAGGAGAGTGCAAAGGTACTGTTTTCTATCAGTTGGCAAGGTGCGCACACAATCCCAGTGTTGTACAGCTTGCTTCTTCACCTTCCCGAAGCTGCCACTCTCAGGAGGTAAGAGCCGCTGCCGGGCGTCTTTCGGCAGAAGCCGCGCTAAGGAGAGCCCTGTGAGCGGCACAATCGTCTTTGCGCGAAGAAGCCGCTTCTTGGGCTCCGGCAGCCGGCGAGAGCGGCAGCTTCGGGAAGGTGAAGAAGCAAGCTGTACAACACTGGGATTGTGTGCGCACCTTGCCAACTGATAGAAAACAGTACCTTTGCACTCTCCTGACTTTTCCAATCACAGGAACATTCGATTGGAAGCTGTTTTGGACAACTTTTCTTTTCTTCCTGCCAAACACTTGGCAGACATCCGTGCAACTTCTAGAACACGATGGGAGATGTTTTCTGTGCTGGCACAGTTTTTCCTAGCCAGACATAGTGGAAAAGCGTTTTGCTAAGATGTAGACTGCAAAAGACGCGAAAGACGAAGGTAGGATGCTCTCCGGAGGTAAGAGCCGCTGCCGGGCGTCTTTCGGCAGAAGCCGCGCTAAGGAGAGCACTGTGAGCGGCACAATCGTCTTTGCGCGAAGAAGCCGCTTCTTGGGCTCCGGCAGCCGGCGAGAGCGGCAGCTTCGGGAAGGTGAAGAAGCAAGCTGTACAACACTGGGATTGTGTGCGCACCTTGCCAACTGATAGAAAACAGTACCTTTGCACTCTCCTGACTTTTCCAATCACAGGAACATTCGATTGGAAGCTGTTTTGGACAACTTTTCTTTTCTTCCTGCCAAACACTTGGCAGACATCCGTGCAACTTCTAGAACACGATGGGAGATGTTTTCTGTGCTGGCACAGTTTTTCCTAGCCAGACATAGTGGAAAAGCGTTTTGCTAAGATGTAGACTACAAAAGACGCGAAAGACGAAGGTAGGATGCTCTCCGGAGGTAAGAGCCGCTGCCGGGCGTCTTTCGGCAGAAGCCGCGCTAAGGAGAGCACTGTGAGCGGCACAATCGTCTTTGCGCGAAGAAGCCGCTTCTTGGGCTCCGGCAGCCGGCGAGAGCGGCAGCTTCGGGAAGGTGAAGAAGCAAGCTGTACAACACTGGGATTGTGTGCGCACCTTGCCAACTGATAGAAAACAGTACCTTTGCACTCTCCTGACTTTTCCAATCACAGGAACATTCGATTGGAAGCTGTTTTGGACAACTTTTCTTTTCTTCCTGCCAAACACTTGGCAGACATCCGTGCAACTTCTAGAACACGATGGGAGATGTTTTCTGTGCTGGCACAGTTTTTCCTAGCCAGACATAGTGGAAAAGCGTTTTGCTAAGATGTAGACTACAAAAGACGCGAAAGACGAAGGTAGGATGCTCTCCGGAGGTAAGAGCCGCTGCCGGGCGTCTTTCGGCAGAAGCCGCGCTAAGGAGAGCCCTGTGAGCGGCACAATCGTCTTTGCGCGAAGAAGCCGCTTCTTGGGCTCCGGCAGCCGGCGAGAGCGGCAGCTTCGGGAAGGTGAAGAAGCAAGCTGTACAACACTGGGATTGTGTGCGCACCTTGCCAACTGATAGAAAACAGTACCTTTGCACTCTCCTGACTTTTCCAATCACAGGAACATTCGATTGGAAGCTGTTTTGGACAACTTTTCTTTTCTTCCTGCCAAACACTTGGCAGACATCCGTGCAACTTCTAGAACACGATGGGAGATGTTTTCTGTGCTGGCACAGTTTTTCCTAGCCAGACATAGTGGAAAAGCGTTTTGCTAAGATGTAGACTGCAAAAGACGCGAAAGACGAAGGTAGGATGCTCTCCGGAGGTAAGAGCCGCTGCCGGGCGTCTTTCGGCAGAAGCCGCGCTAAGGAGAGCCCTGTGAGCGGCACAATCGTCTTTGCGCGAAGAAGCCGCTTCTTGGGCTCCGGCAGCCGGCGAGAGCGGCAGCTTCGGGAAGGTGAAGAAGCAAGCTGTACAACACTGGGATTGTGTGCGCACCTTGCCAACTGATAGAAAACAGTACCTTTGCACTCTCCTGACTTTTCCAATCACAGGAACATTCGATTGGAAGCTGTTTTGGACAACTTTTCTTTTCTTCCTGCCAAACACTTGGCAGACATCCGTGCAACTTCTAGAACACGATGGGAGATGTTTTCTGTGCTGGCACAGTTTTTCCTAGCCAGACATAGTGGAAAAGCGTTTTGCTAAGATGTAGACTACAAAAGACGCGAAAGACGAAGGTAGGATGCTCTCCGGAGGTAAGAGCCGCTGCCGGGCGTCTTTCGGCAGAAGCCGCGCTAAGGAGAGCACTGTGAGCGGCACAATCGTCTTTGCGCGAAGAAGCCGCTTCTTGGGCTCCGGCAGCCGGCGAGAGCGGCAGCTTCGGGAAGGTGAAGAAGCAAGCTGTACAACACTGGGATTGTGTGCGCACCTTGCCAACTGATAGAAAACAGTACCTTTGCACTCTCCTGACTTTTCCAATCACAGGAACATTCGATTGGAAGCTGTTTTGGACAACTTTTCTTTTCTTCCTGCCAAACACTTGGCAGACATCCGTGCAACTTCTAGAACACGATGGGAGATGTTTTCTGTGCTGGCACAGTTTTTCCTAGCCAGACATAGTGGAAAAGCGTTTTGCTAAGATGTAGACTACAAAAGACGCGAAAGACGAAGGTAGGATGCTCTCCGGAGGTAAGAGCCGCTGCCGGGCGTCTTTCGGCAGAAGCCGCGCTAAGGAGAGCACTGTGAGCGGCACAATCGTCTTTGCGCGAAGAAGCCGCTTCTTGGGCTCCGGCAGCCGGCGAGAGCGGCAGCTTCGGGAAGGTGAAGAAGCAAGCTGTACAACACTGGGATTGTGTGCGCACCTTGCCAACTGATAGAAAACAGTACCTTTGCACTCTCCTGACTTTTCCAATCACAGGAACATTCGATTGGAAGCTGTTTTGGACAACTTTTCTTTTCTTCCTGCCAAACACTTGGCAGACATCCGTGCAACGTCTAGAACACGATGGGAGATGTTTTCTGTGCTGGCACAGTTTTTCCTAGCCAGACATAGTGGAAAAGCTTTTTGCCGAGGTGTAGATGAGAAGAGGAGCTAAAGACGAAGGTAGGATGCTCTCCGGAGGTAAGAGCCGCTGCCGGGCGTCTTTCGGCAGAAGCCGCGCTAAGGAGAGCCCTGTGAGCGGCACAATCGTCTTTGCGCGAAGAAGCCGCTTCTTGGGCTCCGGCAGCCGGCGAGAGCGGCAGCTTCGGGAAGGTGAAGAAGCAAGCTGTACAACACTGGGATTGTGTGCGCACCTTGCCAACTGATAGAAAACAGTACCTTTGCACTCTCCTGACTTTTCCAATCACAGGAACATTCGATTGGAAGCTGTTTTGGACAACTTTTCTTTTCTTCCTGCCAAACACTTGGCAGACATCCGTGCAACTTCTAGAACACGATGGGAGATGTTTTCTGTGCTGGCACAGTTTTTCCTAGCCAGACATAGTGGAAAAGCGTTTTGCTAAGATGTAGACTGCAAAAGACGCGAAAGACGAAGGTAGGATGCTCTCCGGAGGTAAGAGCCGCTGCCGGGCGTCTTTCGGCAGAAGCCGCGCTAAGGAGAGCCCTGTGAGCGGCACAATCGTCTTTGCGCGAAGAAGCCGCTTCTTGGGCTCCGGCAGCCGGCGAGAGCGGCAGCTTCGGGAAGGTGAAGAAGCAAGCTGTACAACACTGGGATTGTGTGCGCACCTTGCCAACTGATAGAAAACAGTACCTTTGCACTCTCCTGACTTTTCCAATCACAGGAACATTCGATTGGAAGCTGTTTTGGACAACTTTTCTTTTCTTCCTGCCAAACACTTGGCAGACATCCGTGCAACTTCTAGAACACGATGGGAGATGTTTTCTGTGCTGGCACAGTTTTTCCTAGCCAGACATAGTGGAAAAGCGTTTTGCTAAGATGTAGACTACAAAAGACGCGAAAGACGAAGGTAGGATGCTCTCCGGAGGTAAGAGCCGCTGCCGGGCGTCTTTCGGCAGAAGCCGCGCTAAGGAGAGCACTGTGAGCGGCACAATCGTCTTTGCGCGAAGAAGCCGCTTCTTGGGCTCCGGCAGCCGGCGAGAGCGGCAGCTTCGGGAAGGTGAAGAAGCAAGCTGTACAACACTGGGATTGTGTGCGCACCTTGCCAACTGATAGAAAACAGTACCTTTGCACTCTCCTGACTTTTCCAATCACAGGAACATTCGATTGGAAGCTGTTTTGGACAACTTTTCTTTTCTTCCTGCCAAACACTTGGCAGACATCCGTGCAACTTCTAGAACACGATGGGAGATGTTTTCTGTGCTGGCACAGTTTTTCCTAGCCAGACATAGTGGAAAAGCGTTTTGCTAAGATGTAGACTACAAAAGACGCGAAAGACGAAGGTAGGATGCTCTCCGGAGGTAAGAGCCGCTGCCGGGCGTCTTTCGGCAGAAGCCGCGCTAAGGAGAGCACTGTGAGCGGCACAATCGTCTTTGCGCGAAGAAGCCGCTTCTTGGGCTCCGGCAGCCGGCGAGAGCGGCAGCTTCGGGAAGGTGAAGAAGCAAGCTGTACAACACTGGGATTGTGTGCGCACCTTGCCAACTGATAGAAAACAGTACCTTTGCACTCTCCTGACTTTTCCAATCACAGGAACATTCGATTGGAAGCTGTTTTGGACAACTTTTCTTTTCTTCCTGCCAAACACTTGGCAGACATCCGTGCAACGTCTAGAACACGATGGGAGATGTTTTCTGTGCTGGCACAGTTTTTCCTAGCCAGACATAGTGGAAAAGCTTTTTGCCGAGGTGTAGATGAGAAGAGGAGCTAAAGACGAAGGTAGGATGCTCTCCGGAGGTAAGAGCCGCTGCCGGGCGTCTTTCGGCAGAAGCCGCGCTAAGGAGAGCCCTGTGAGCGGCACAATCGTCTTTGCGCGAAGAAGCCGCTTCTTGGGCTCCGGCAGCCGGCGAGAGCGGCAGCTTCGGGAAGGTGAAGAAGCAAGCTGTACAACACTGGGATTGTGTGCGCACCTTGCCAACTGATAGAAAACAGTACCTTTGCACTCTCCTGACTTTTCCAATCACAGGAACATTCGATTGGAAGCTGTTTTGGACAACTTTTCTTTTCTTCCTGCCAAACACTTGGCAGACATCCGTGCAACTTCTAGAACACGATGGGAGATGTTTTCTGTGCTGGCACAGTTTTTCCTAGCCAGACATAGTGGAAAAGCGTTTTGCCGAGGTGTAGATGAGAAGAGGAGCTAAAGATGAAGGTAGGATGCTCTCCGGAGGTAAGAGCCGCTGCCGGGCGTCTTTCGGCAGAAGCCGCGCTAAGGAGAGCCCTGTGAGCGGCACAATCGTCTTTGCGCGAAGAAGCCGCTTCTTGGGCTCCGGCAGCCGGCGAGAGCGGCAGCTTCGGGAAGGTGAAGAAGCAAGCTGTACAACACTGGGATTGTGTGCGCACCTTGCCAACTGATAGAAAACAGTACCTTTGCACTCTCCTGACTTTTCCAATCACAGGAACATTCGATTGGAAGCTGTTTTGGACAACTTTTCTTTTCTTCCTGCCAAACACTTGGCAGACATCCGTGCAACTTCTAGAACACGATGGGAGATGTTTTCTGTGCTGGCACAGTTTTTCCTAGCCAGACATAGTGGAAAAGCGTTTTGCCGAGGTGTAGATGAGAAGAGGAGCTAAAGACGAAGGTAGGATGCTCTCCGGAGGTAAGAGCCGCTGCCGGGCGTCTTTCGGCAGAAGCCGCGCTAAGGAGAGCACTGTGAGCGGCACAATCGTCTTTGCGCGAAGAAGCCGCTTCTTGGGCTCCGGCAGCCGGCGAGAGCGGCAGCTTCGGGAAGGTGAAGAAGCAAGCTGTACAACACTGGGATTGTGTGCGCACCTTGCCAACTGATAGAAAACAGTACCTTTGCACTCTCCTGACTTTTCCAATCACAGGAACATTCGATTGGAAGCTGTTTTGGACAACTTTTCTTTTCTTCCTGCCAAACACTTGGCAGACATCCGTGCAACTTCTAGAACACGATGGGAGATGTTTTCTGTGCTGGCACAGTTTTTCCTAGCCAGACATAGTGGAAAAGCGTTTTGCTAAGATGTAGACGACAAGAGAGGCTAAAGAGTGGATGTTAGCAAATGACACCCATCTTCAAAAAAGGCAATTAAGAGGACTCGCCATAGTACAAACCAGCCAGCCTCTTTTTTATCCCCAGGAAGTTGATGAAGCAGCTCTTCCTGGAAATCCTTGCCAGGCACATGAAAGAAGATCAAATAATGTAGTTAGCAATATTTTTCAGGGGAATTTCATGCTGAACATCACTTTAAACTCCTCTGATGAATCAACTTGACTGGTAGATGAAGGGAATATTATCTGCCTGGGCTTCAGGGAGGTGTTTGACATACCTCTACATGGCATCACACATACATATGGAAGCAATAGTGCAAAGGGGAGGGAATCAGTGTCTTTTCAGTGATGCTGAGGGAAAAGACAAGAGGCAGTGGGCACACACTGAAATACAGGAGATTGCCTTTGAACATCAGTAAATGTTTCTTTACTGTCAGGGTGACTGAACCACGGCACAGACTGCCCAGAAAGATTGTGGAGCCTGGATCTTTGAAGACATTAAAAGTACACCCAGATAGAATCCTGGGCAAGAGGCTCTAGGTATCCTGGTTTAGGCAGGGGGGTTGGGCCTGGTTAGCCCCACCAACCCCTTCCACTCTCTTTCATTCTGTGCTAGTGAATTCTCTTCAAGATGCATTTCAAAGCACTGGCATGACAAAGTTCTGTGCAGACAGAGATCCAAATGGACATGGCATCTAAGTTCCTTAAGCAGTGTTCAAGAAGAATGTAAAACTCTGGCACAAGTGTCTCTTCCCTAACTGAATCCCTTTCATGGGAAAATTCCCAGCTCTAGAAAGATCTTCTGATACGCATGCTTAAGACTGACACTGGCTGAGCAAATTTCTCCCTATGTATATCTAAGACCAGTTAGGATCTTCACCCAAAGTGCAGTCAACATAGTCACAGAATGCCTATTGTTAAGAAGTGACAGCTTCCATCAGAATGGCAGCTATTGGTCCACAAAATGGATTAATGGATGGGAATTATCTACGTGGGTTAAAAACAAAAATAAAGAGTTGGTCTTTATTTATCAATTTCATGGCAATATTGATAAGGGAAGAAAAAGATCTAAGTCCTTGACTTTCTGGACTCGAGGAAAGATTTTAAAAATTCCTTGTAAAAATGTATGATCACAATCAGACTATTGAAACCATTTTAGTTGGGAACAAAGTTCCAAAATTGTCTAGATAGTGGCAAAGAAGCCAAGAAAATAGGAAAGAAACAAAAAGAGAGCAAAAGAGTCAGCTTCAGTGTACAAGCTCGTTCTAGAAGTAGTCTGCTGGGAAAAGGAACCCCCAGCTAAATTTCCAATGTATTCCTGCGCTTGATTCAGTAACTGGTCAATGTAAAAACCAATCCTTTTGTACAACTTCTTCCAGCAACAAAAACTCCAACAGGTTGACACTACCATCATGCCTGTTCCAGACATATTTAAAAGAGAAATGATGATTTTCTTGAAAACCTACTTACATAAAAGTTGCAAGATGGTGGAGGGATTCCCACATCCTCCTTCCTCCATCTGGCTTGAAAGTATATTTGATAAAATATGCAACAAAGCACATGATTTATAAGGGAGAGTCAAATGGATGATTTGGGAATCGATCTCTTGTTGATAGTAAACTTCATATCCACTCGGTGTGACCTTTTTAAAACAAAATGTGGAGCTGAGGCATGAATCTGCCACAACAATTGTAAAGCAAACATACACACTCCCCTTCATATGCCCCCCCCTCCACACACACCTAGGCACACACAGAGATCAGCATAGCAGATCATGAACACCTTGGAAAAGACTGAAATGCTAAATGCCTCTCTTGATGGGCAAAAGAGCTGGTGCAGTAATTCAAATGCCTGGTACAAAAATTGTGTTTAATATTTAGCTCCTATTTAAAACACAGCTTTTCATTTCATTCTATTTACAGAATATTTTCATTTCATTTGTTTCTTTAAAATTACTTAGTTCTCACCTGTTGTATGTCTAGGAATATTTTCTTCCAAAAATAGAAAAAAATAGATGATATCTTTTCAGCAGAAAACATTGGTTGATACAATTTTAAACCATCATGATATGGAAGAATTCTTCTGTCCCTCTCGAAGGTGGAAGAAGCATTTGGATCACAGATCATCTACAATGAAATACTTGACATGTTTAAGATGCTTTCAATCAATTTTGATCGTCAATTGCTTATTTGTTGTAAACAGTAATTTTTCAGTGAAGGGAAAGCGTGTGTGGTATATCTACATGATATGTTCAAAGGCAGTTCCTACTAATGGCCAGGCTGAATTCCAGTAAATAATGTCCCGAATGATATTTTGCCGCCTTCTTTGGCACTTCATGAAATCTTACCCCGATGAAGTGCTGAAACACAGAGATTTTCTCTTAGAGAGTGTCTCATGTTGTAACCTATCCCATGGATTTTATGCTGTAATTCTTATCTCTTTTAAAATTTACTATCTTCTGTACAGTTTTCATGAAACTTTCTGTTACAGTAGTGAATAGCACAGATAAATGTCATTTTGTACAACTTTGAATTTACCCCAAGAGCTGAGAGAAAACTTGATCCTATACTTCAATCCGAGTTTCTTCTATAGTCCAACTTTGTTTCTCTACCATCAAGCTTCTCCTTTGTTGCTGCTCCAAGCCCCGTCCAAGGTGACCTTGAATACTTTCAGGGATGGGACACCCACAACTTCTCTGGGCAACCTGTTCCAGTGTTCCAGCACTCCCACAGTAAAAAAGGCCTTCCTTTCATCTAATATGTGTAGGAAATCATAAATCTAGGCATAGAAGCTTGGAGTGCAAATTTGAAATTCTTTGGATTTGAAGCACATTTTATATGAATACTGACTTACAGATGACTAAAAGATGTTGATGGGCATTTGAGCTGACAAGTTTTGAAAAAGTGCACGGAAATTAAAATTGAAACCACTAAAATTAAAAACTCCTTGCCATTTTCTTTTTCCTCTCCTATTCAAAATTGCATATGTCAGATATCAGGGCTTCATGCAAACCTCTCAGATGCTCTCAGAGAAAAAGCTTTTCTTTCAGACTAAGTTGCGGTTGACGTAGAACACTAGCAGGAGTGAAAGATTTTCTGGGCATTGGGGCAGCACGTTCTCCTTGGATTTGTGTGCAGAATGCATTTTATCCAAACTGGAAAATAGATCCCAGCTCTGTTCTATTCATCATTCTTACTTCATCAGGCCAGAAGATTCTGTGAAAAGTAGCCTGTGGACCTTGAAGACAGCGCATGTGAACCAGATGAGAGGTGATAGAGAAGTTGAGGGAGAGAAGAAAGAGCATATGGCTGAAACCAGAAAGTATTTCTCCACGTGATCATGGAAGATTGCAGGAGCCACTTGGTACTATCAAACCAGCCCGACTTGGCACTGGTGCCACTATGGGTCTGGGAGCCATGTTGCATATCGTGCATTTTAAGGAGCCAGCTGGCCACACCCAGCCATATGCCCCCAAACACAAACCAAGCCCTTTTCTCTGGCAAACAAAACTCAGCTGCCCTGCTTCTGGATGGCAGATTGCAGGAGCCACTTGGTACTATCAAACCAGCCCAACTTGGCACTGGTGCCACCTTGGCTCTGGGAACCATCCTGCCTATTGTAGCTTTTCAGGAGCCAGCCGGTCACTCCCAGCCATAGGCCCCCAAACAGAAACCTCGGCCCGTTTCCCTGGCAAACAAAAGTAAGCTGCCCCGCTTCTGGATGGCAGATTGCAGGAGCTACTTAGTACTATCAAATCAGCCCGACTTGGCACAGGTGCCACCTTGGATCTGGGAACCATCCTGTGTATCGTGGATTTTCAGGGGCCAGCCGGCCACTCTCAGCCATATGCCCCCAAACACAAACCACGGACCTTTTCTCTGGCAAACAAAAATCAGCTGCCCCACTTCTGGATGGCAGATTGCAGGAGCCACTTGGGACTATCACACCAGCACAACATGGCACTGCTGCCACCTTGGATCTGGGAACCATCCGGCGTATCGTGGATTTTCAGGGGCCAGCCGGTCATTCCCAGCCATATGCTCCCAAACACAAACCTCGGCCCTTTTCTCTGGCAAACAAAACTCAACTGCCCCTCTTCTGGATGGCAAATTGCAGGACGCCCTTGGTACTACAAAAAGAGCCCGACTTGGCAGTGGTGCCACCTTGGCTCTGGGAACCATCCTGCGTATCGAGCATTTTAAGGAGCCAGCCGGCAATTCCCAGCCGTATGCCCCAAAAAGAAACCACGGACCTTTTCTCTGGCAAAAAAAACTCAGCTGTCCCGCTTCTGGATGGCAGATTGCAGGAGTCACTTTGAACCATACAACCAGCCTTACTTGGCACTGGTGCCACCTTGGATCTGGGAACCATCCTGCCTATCGTTGATTTTCAGGGGCCAGCCTACCACTCTCGGCCATAGGCCCCCAAACACAAACCACAGCCCTTTTCTCTAGCAAACAAAATTTAGCTGCCCCGCTTCTGGATGGCAAATTGCAGGAGCCACTGGGTACTACAAAAACAGCCCGACTTGGCACTGGTGCCACCTTGCGTCTGGTTACCATGCGGCGTATCGTGCATTTTAAGGAGCCAGGTGGCCACTCCCAGCCATATGCCCCCAAACAAAACCCACGGCCCTTTTCTCTGGCAAACAAAACTCAGCTGCCCCGCTTCTGGATGGCAGATTGCAGGAGACACTTGGTACTATCAAACCAGCCCGACTTGGCACTGGTGCCACCTTTGGTCTGGGAACCATCCTGCGTATTGTGGATTGTCAGGAGACAGCCGACCACTCTCGGCCACAGACCCCAATCAAAAACAAAGGTCCGTTTCCCTGGCAAAAAAAACTCAGCTGCCCCGCTTCTGGATGGGAGATTGCAGGAGGCACTTGACACTGTGAAACCAGCCCCACTTTGTACTGGTGCCACCTTGGGTCTGGGAACCATGCTGCGTATCGTGGATTTTCAGGAGCCAGCCGGCCACTGCCAGCCACAGGCCCCCAAACAAAAACCACAGCCTTTTTCTCTGGCAAACAAAACTCAGCTGCCCCGCTTCTGGATGGCAGATTGCAGGAGCCACTTGGTACTATCAAACCAGCCCGACTTGGCACTGGTGCCACCTTGGGTCTGGGAACCATCCTGCGTATCGTGGATTCTAAGGAGCCAGCCGGCCACTCCCAGCCACAGGCCCCCAAACAAAATCAACGGCGCTGTTCCCCGGAAAACAAAACACGCCTGCCAACTTTTTGATGGAGTTTGCAGGAGCCACTTGGTACTATCAAACCAGCCCAACTTGGCACTGGTGCCACCATGGGTCTGGTAAACATCCTGCGTATCGTGGATTCTTAGGAGCCAGCCGGCCACTCCTAGCCACAGGCCCCCAAACAAAAACCTAGGCCTATTTCTCTGGCAAACAAAAGTAAGCTGCCCCGCTTCTGGATGGCAGATTGCAGGAGACACTTGGGACTATCAAACCAGCCCAACTTGGCACTGGTGCCACCTTGGATCTGGGAACCATGCTGTGTATCGTGGATTTTCAGGGGCCAGCCGGCCACTCTCAGCCATATGCCCCCAAACAGAAACCTCGGCCCGTTTCTCTGGCAAACAAAACTCAACTGCCCCTCTTCTGGATGGCAAATTGCAGGATGAACTTGATACTAAAACCGCAGGCCGACTTGGTAGTGGTGACACCTTGGGCCTGGCAACCATCATGCGTATCGAGCATTTTAAGGAGCCAGCCGGCCACTCCCAGCAATATGCCCCCAAAAACAATCCACGGAATTTTTCTCTGGCAAACAAAAATCAGCTGCCCCGCTTCTGGATGGCAGATTGCAGGAGCCACTTTGCACCATCAAACCAGCCCGACTTGGCACTGGTGCCACCTTGCATCCTGGAACCATGCTGCCTAGCGTGGATTTTCAGGGGCCAGCTGGCCACTCTCAGCTATATGCCCCCAAACAAAACCCACGGCCCGTTTCCCTGGCAAAGAAAAGTAAGCTGCCCCGCTTCTGGATGGCAGATTGCAGGAACCACTTGGTAGTATCAAACCAGCCCGACTTGGCACTGGTGCCACCTTGGGTCTGGGAACCATCCTGCGTATCGTGGATTCTAAGGAGCCAGCCGGCCACTCCCAGCCACAGGCCCCCAAATACAAACAACGGCGCTTTTCCCTGGAAAACAAAACTCGCCTGCCAACTTTTTGATGGCAGATTGCAGGAGCAACTTGGTACTATCAAACCAGCCCAACTTGGCACTGGTGCCACCATGGGTCTGGTAACCATCCTGCCTATTGTAGGTTTCCAGGAGCCAGCCGGTCACTCCCAGCCATAGGCCCCCAGTCACAAACCTCGGCCCGTTTCCCTGGCAAACAAAAGTAAGCTGCCCCGCTTCTGGATGGCAGATTGCAGGAGCCACTTGGTACTATCAAACCAGCCCGACTTGGCACTGGTGCCACCTTGGGTCTGGGAACCATGCTGCGTATCGCAGATTCTAAGGCGCCAGTCGGCCACTCCCAGCCACAAGCCCCCAAACACAAACAATGGCGCTTTTCTCTGGCAAACAAAACTCAACTGCCCCTCTTCTGGATGGCAAATTGCAGGACGCACTTGGTACTATCAAACCAGCACGACTTGGCACTGGTGCCACCTTGGGTCTGGGAACCATCCTGCGTATTGTGGATTGTCAGGAGCCAGCTGAACACTCTCGGCCACAGAGCCCAATCAAAAACAACGGCCCGTTTCACAGGCAAACAAAACTCAGCTGCCCCGCTTCTGGATGGGAGATTGCAGGAGGCACTTGACACTGTGAAACCAGCCCCACTTGGCACTGGTGCCACCTTGGGTCCGGAAACCATGCTGCGTATCATGGATTTTCAGGAGCTAGCCGGCCACTCCCAGCCATAGGCCCCCAAACAAAAACCACAGCCTTTTTCTCTGGCAAACAAAATTCAGCTGCCCCACTTCTGGATGGCAGATTGCAGGAGCCACTTGGGACTATCACACCAGCACAACATGGCACTGGTGCCACCTTGGATCTGGGAACCATCCTTACTATCGTGGATTTTCAGGGGCCAGCCGGTCACTCTCAGCCATAGGCCCCAAACACAAACCACGGCCCTTTTCTCTGGAAAACAAAACTCAACTGCCCCTCTTCTGGATGGCAGATTGCAGGAGCCACTGGGTACTATGAAACCAGCCCTACTTGGCACTGGTGCCACCTTGGGTCTGGGAACCATGCTGCGTATCATGGATTTTCAGGAGCCAGCCGTCCACTGCCAGCCACAGGCCCCAAAACACAAACAACGGCGCTTTTCCCTGGAAAACAAAACTGGCCTGCCAACTTTTTGATGGCAGATTGCGGGAGCCACTTGGTACTATCAAACCAGCCCAACTTGGCACTGGTGCCACCATGGGTCTGGTCACCATCCTGCCTATCGTAGCTTTTCAGGAGCCAGCCGGTCACTCCCTGCCATAGGCCCCCAGACACAAAGCTCAGCCCGTTTCCCTGGCAAACAAAAGTAAGCTGCCCCGCTTCTGGATGGCAGATTGCAGGAGCCACTTGGTACTATCAAACCAGCCCGACTTGGCACTGGTACCACCTTGGGTCTGGGAACCATCCTGCCTATCGTGGATTTTAAGGAGCCAGCCGGCTACTCCCAGCCACAGGCCCCCAACAAAAACCACGGCCCTTTTTTCTGGCAAACAAAACTTAGCTGCCTCACTTATGGATGGCAGATTGCAGGAGCCACTTGTTGTAATCAAACCAGCCCGACTTGGCACTGGTGCCACCTTGGGTCTGGGAACCATCCTGCGTATCGTGGATTCTAAGGAGCCAGCCGGCCACTCCCAGCCACAGGCCCCCAAACAAAATCAACGGCGCTGTTCCCTGGAAAACAAAACACGCCTGCCAACTTTTTGATGGAGTTTGCAGGAGCCACTTGGTACTATCAAACCAGCCCAACTTGGCACTGGTGCCACCATGGGTCTGGTAAACATCCTGCGTATCGTGGATTCTTAGGAGCCAGCAGGCCACTCCTAGCCACAGGCCCCCAAACAAAAACCTAGGCCTATTTCTCTGGCAAACAAAAGTAAGCTGCCCCGCTTCTGGATGGCAGATTGCAGGAGACACTTGGGACTATCAAACCAGCCCAACTTGGCACTGGTGCCACCTTGGATCTGGGAACCATGCTGTGTATCGTGGATTTTCAGGGGCCAGCCGGCCACTCTCAGCCATATGCCCCCAAACAGAAACCTCGGCCCGTTTCTCTGGCAAACAAAAGTAAGCTGCCCCTCTTCTGGATGGCAAATTGCAGGATGAACTTGATACTAAAACCGCAGGCCGACTTGGTAGTGGTGACACCTTGGGGCTGGGAACCATCATGCGTATCGAGCATTTTAAGGAGCCAGCCGGCCACTCCCAGCAATATGCCCCCCAAAAAAATCCACGGAATTTTTCTCTGGCAAACAAAAAAAGTAAGCTGCCCCGCTTCTGGATGGCAGATTGCAGGAGCCACTTTGCACCATCAAACCAGCCCGACTTGGCACTGGTGCCACCTTGCATCTGGGAACCATGCTGCCTAGCGTGGATTTTCAGGGGCCAGCCGGCCACTCTCAGCTATATGCCCCCAAACAAAACCCACGGCCCGTTTCCCTGGCAAACAAAAGTAAGCTGCCCTGCTTCTGGATGGCAGATTGCAGGAACCACTTGGTAGTATCAAACCAGCCCGACTTGGCACTGGTGCCACCTTGGGTCTGGGAACCATCCTGCGTATCGTGGATTCTAAGGAGCCAGCCGGCCACTCCCAGCCACAGGCCCCCAAATACAAACAACGGCGCTTTTCCCTGGAAAACAAAACTCGCCTGCCAACTTTTTGATGGCAGATTGCAGGAGCAACTTGGTACTATCAAACCAGCCCAACTTGGCACTGGTGCCACCATGGGTCTGGTAACCATCCTGCCTATTGTAGCTTTCCAGGAGCCAGCCGGTCACTCCCAGCCATAGGCCCCCAGTCACAAACCTCGGCCCGTTTCCCTGGCAAACAAAAGTAAGCTGCCCCGCTTCTGGATGGCAGATTGCAGGAGCCACTTGGTACTATCAAACCAGCCCGACTTGGCACTGGTGCCACCTTGGGTCTGGGAACCATGCTGCGTATCGCAGATTCTAAGGCGCCAGTCGGCCACTCCCAGCCACAAGCCCCCAAACACAAACAATGGCGCTTTTCTCTGGCAAACAAAACTCAACTGCCCCTCTTCTGGATGGCAAATTGCAGGACGCACTTGGTACTATCAAACCAGCACGACTTGGCACTGGTGCCACCTTGGGTCTGGGAACCATCCTGCGTATTGTGGATTGTCAGGAGCCAGCTGAACACTCTCGGCCACAGAGCCCAATCAAAAACAACGGCCCGTTTCACAGGCAAACAAAAGTAAGCTGCCCCGCTTCTGGATGGGAGATTGCAGGAGGCACTTGACACTGTGAAACCAGCCCCACTTGGCACTGGTGCCACCTTGGGTCCGGAAACCATGCTGCGTATCATGGATTTTCAGGAGCTAGCCGGCCACTCCCAGCCATAGGCCCCCAAACAAAAACCACAGCCTTTTTCTCTGGCAAACAAAATTCAGCTGCCCCACTTCTGGATGGCAGATTGCAGGAGCCACTTGGGACTATCACACCAGCACAACATGGCACTGGTGCCACCTTGGATCTGGGAACCATCCTTACTATCGTGGATTTTCAGGGGCCAGCCGGTCACTCTCAGCCATAGGCCCCAAACACAAACCACGGCCCTTTTCTCTGGAAAACAAAACTCAACTGCCCCTCTTCTGGATGGCAGATTGCAGGAGCCACTGGGTACTATGAAACCAGCCCTACTTGGCACTGGTGCCACCTTGGGTCTGGGAACCATGCTGCGTATCATGGATTTTCAGGAGCCAGCCGTCCACTGCCAGCCACAGGCCCCAAAACACAAACAACGGCGCTTTTCCCTGGAAAACAAAACTGGCCTGCCAACTTTTTGATGGCAGATTGCAGGAGCCACTTGGTACTATCAAACCAGCCCAACTTGGCACTGGTGCCACCATGGGTCTGGTCACCATCCTGCCTATCGTAGCTTTTCAGGAGCCAGCCGGTCACTCCCTGCCATAGGCCCCCAGACACAAAGCTCAGCCCGTTTCCCTGGCAAACAAAAGTAAGCTGCCCCGCTTCTGGATGGCAGATTGCAGGAGCCACTTGGTACTATCAAACCAGCCCGACTTGGCACTGGTACCACCTTGGGTCTGGGAACCATCCTGCCTATCGTGGATTTTAAGGAGCCAGCCGGCTACTCCCAGCCACAGGCCCCCAACAAAAACCACGGCCCTTTTTTCTGGCAAACAAAACTTAGCTGCCTCACTTATGGATGGCAGATTGCAGGAGCCACTTGTTGTAATCAAACCAGCCCGACTTGGCACTGGTGCCACCTTGGGTCTGGGAACCATCCTGCGTATCGTGGATTCTAAGGCGCCAGTCGGCCACTCCCAGCCACAAGCCCCCAAACACAAACAACGGCGCTTTTCTCTGGCGAACAAAACTCAACTGCCCCTCTTCTGGATGGCAAATTGCAGGACGCACTTGGTACTATAAAAACAGCCCGACTTGGCACTGGTGCCACATTCGGTCTGGGAACCATCGTGCGTAGCGATCTTTTTAATGAGACAGCCGGCCACTCCCAGCCATATGCCCCCGAACACAACCCACGGCCCTTTCCTCTGGCAAACAAAACTCAGCTGCACCGCTTCTGGATGGCAGATTGCAGGAGCCACTTGGTACTATCAAACCAGCACGACTTGGCACTGGTGCCACCTTGGGTCTGGGAACCATCCTGCGTATTGTGGATTGTCAGGAGCCAGCTGAACACTCTCGGCCACAGACCCCAATCAAAAACAACGGCCCGTTTCACAGGCAAACAAAACTCAGCTGCCCCGCTTCTGGATGGGAGATTGCAGGAGGCACTTGACACTGTGAAACCAGCCCCACTTGGCACTGGTGCTACCTTGGGTCTTGGAACCATCCTTCCTATCGTGGATTTTCAGGAGCCAGCCGGCCACTCCCAGCCATAGGCCCCCAAACAAAATCCACAGCCTTTTTCTCTGGCAAACAAAATTCAGCTGCCCCACTTCTGGATGGCAGAGTGCAGGAGCCACTTGGGACTATCACACCAGCACAACATGGCACTGGTGCCACCTTGGATCTGGGAACCATCATTCCTATCGTGGATTTTCAGGGGCCAGCTGGTCACTCTCAGCCATAGGCCCCGAGACACAAAGCTCGGCCCGTTTCCCTGGCAAACAAAAGTAAGCTGCCCCGCTTCTGGATGGCAGTTTGCAGGAGCCACTTGGGACTATCAAACCAGCCCGACTTGGTAATGGTACCACCTTGGATCTGGGAACCATCCGGCGTATCGTGGATTTTCAGGGGCCAGCCGGTCATTCCCAGCCATATGCTCCCAAACACAAACCTCGGCCCTTTTCTCTGGCAAACAAAACTCAACTGCCCCTCTTCTGGATGGCAAATTGCAGGACGCACTTGGTACTACAAAAAGAGCCCGACTTGGCAGTGGTGCCACCTTGGCTCTGGGAACCATCCTGCGTATCGAGCATTTTAAGGAGCCAGCCGGCAATTCCCAGCCGTATGCCCCAAAAAGAAACCACGGACCTTTTCTCTGGCAAAAAAAACTCAGCTGTCCCGCTTCTGGATGGCAGATTGCAGGAGTCACTTTGAACCATACAACCAGCCTTACTTGGCACTGGTGCCACCTTGGATCTGGGAACCATCCTGCCTATCGTTGATTTTCAGGGGCCAGCCTACCACTCTCGGCCATAGGCCCCCAAACACAAACCACAGCCCTTTTCTCTAGCAAACAAAATTTAGCTGCCCCGCTTCTGGATGGCAAATTGCAGGAGCCACTGGGTACTACAAAAACAGCCCGACTTGGCACTGGTGCCACCTTGCGTCTGGTTACCATGCGGCGTATCGTGCATTTTAAGGAGCCAGGTGGCCACTCCCAGCCATATGCCCCCAAACACAACCCACGGCCCTTTTCTCTGGCAAACAAAACTCAGCTGCCCCGCTTCTGGATGGCAGATTGCAGGAGGCACTTGGTACTATCAAACCAGCCCGACTTGGCACTGGTGCCACCTTTGGTCTGGGAACCATCCTGCGTATTGTGGATTGTCAGGAGACAGCCGACCACTCTCGGCCACAGACCCCAATCAAAAACAAAGGTCCGTTTCCCTGGCAAAAAAAACTCAGCTGCCCCGCTTCTGGATGGGAGATTGCAGGAGGCACTTGACACTGTCAAACGAGCCCCACTTTGTACTGGTGCCACCTTGGGTCTGGGAACCATGCTGCGTATCGTGGATTTTCAGGAGCCAGCCGGCCACTGCCAGCCACAGGCCCCCAAACAAAAACCACAGCCTTTTTCTCTGGCAAACAAAACTTAGCTGCCTCACTTCTGGATGGCAGATTGCAGGAGCCACTTGGTGTAATCAAACCAGCCCGACTTGGCACTGGTGCCACCTTGGGTCTGGGAACCATCCTGCGTATCGTGGATTCTAAGGAGCCAGCCGGCCACTCCCAGCCACAGGCCCCCAAACAAAATCAACGGCGCTGTTCCCTGGAAAACAAAACACGCCTGCCAAATTTTGATGGAGTTTGCAGGAACCACTTGGTATTATCAAACCAGCCCAACTTGGCACTGGTGCCACCTTGGGTCTGGATACCATGCTGCGTATCGTGGATTCTAACGAGCCAGCCGGCCACTCCCAGCCACAGGCCCCCAAACACAAACAACGGCGCTTTTCCCTGGAAAACAAAACTCGCCTGCCAACATTTTCATGGCAGATTGCAGGAGCCACTTGGTACTATCAAACCAGCCCGACTTGGCACTGGTGCCACCATGGGTCTGGTCACCATCCTGCCTATCGTAACTTTTCAGGAGCCAGCCGGTCACTCCCAGCCATAGGCCCTGAGACACAAACCTCGGCCCGTTTCCCTGGCAAACAAAAGTAAGCTGCCCCGCTTCTGGATGGCAGATTGCAGGAGCCACTTGGTACTATCAAACCAGCCCGACTTGGCACTGGTGCCACCTTGGGTCTGGATACCATGCTGCGTATCGTGGATTCTAAGGAGCCAGCCGGCCACTCCCACCCACAGGCCCCCAAACACAAACAACGGCGCTTTTCCCTGGAAAACAAAACTCGCCTGCCAACTTTTTGATGGCAGATTGCAGGAGCAACTTGGTACTATCAAACAAGCCAAACTTGGCACTGGTGTCACCATGGGTCTGGTCACCATCCTGCCTATGGTAGCTTTTCAGGAGCCAGCCGGTCACCCTCAGCCATAGGCCCCGAGACAAAAACCTCGGCCCGTTTCCCTGGCAAAAAAAAGTAAGCTACCCCGCTTCTGGATGGCAGATTGCAGGACGCACTTGGTACTATCAAACCAGCCCAACTTGGCACTGGTGCCACCTTGGGTCTGGGAACCATCCTGCTTATCGTGGATTCTAAGGAGCCAGCCGGCCACTCCAAGCCACAGGCCCCCAAACACAAACAACGGCGCTTTTCCCTGGAAAACAAAACTCGCCTGCAAAATTTTGATGGCAGATTGCAGGAGCCACTTGGTACTATCAAACCAGCCCAACATGGCACTGCTGCCACCATGGGTCTGGTCACCATCCTGCCTATCTTAGCTTTTCAGGAGCCAGCCGGTCACTCCCAGCCATAGGCCCCCAGACACAAAGCTCGACCCGTTTCCCTGGCAAACAAAAGTAAGCTGCCCCGCTTCTGGATGGCAGATTGCAGGAGCCACTTGGTACTATCAAACCAGTCCAACTTGGCACTGGTGCCACCTTGGCTCTGGGAACCATCCTGCGTATCGTGGATTCTAAGGAGCCAGCCGGTCACTCCCAGCCACAGGCCCCCAAACACAAACAACGGCGCTTTTCCCTGGAATACAAAACCCGCCTGCCAACATTTTGATGGCAGATTGCAGGAGCCACTTGGTACTATCAAATCAGCCCAACTCGGCACTGGTGCCACCATGGGTCTGGTCACCATCCTGCCTATCATAGCTTTTCAGGAGCCAGCCGGTCCCTCTCTTCCATAGGGCCCCAGAGAAATCCTCGGCCAGTTTCCCTGGCAAAAAAGTAACCTACCCCGCTTCTGGATGGCAGATTGCAGGAGTCACTTTACACCATCAAACTAGCCCGACTTGGCACTGGTGCCACCTCAGGTCTGGGAACCATCCTGCGTATCGTGGATTCTAAGGAGCCAGCCGGCCACTCCAGCCACAGGCCCCCAAACACAAACAACGGCGCTTTTCCCTGGAAAACAAAACTCGCCTGCCAAATTTTGATGGCAGATTGCAGGAGCCACTTGGTACTATCAAATCAGCCCAACTTGGCACTGGTGCCACCATGGGTCTGGTCACCATCCTGCCTATCGTAGCTTTTCAGGACCTAGCCGGTCACTCCCAGCCATAGGCCCCCAGACACAAAGCTCGGCCCGTTTCCCTGGCAAACAAAAGCAAGCTGCCCCGCTTCTGGATGGCATATTGCAGGAGCCACTTTGCACCATCAAACTAGCCCGACTCGGCCCTGGTGCCACCTCAGGTCTGGGAACCATGCTGCGTATCGTGGATTCTAATTAGCCATCCGGCCACTCCCACCCACAGGCCCCCAAACAAAAACAACGGCGCTTTTCCCTGGAAAACAAAACTCGCCTGCCAAATTTGGATGGCAGATTGCAGGAGCCACTTGGTACTATCAAACCAGCCCAACTTGACACTGGTGCCACCATGGGTCTGGTCACCATCCTGCCTATCGTAGCTTTTCAGGAGCCAGCCGGTCACTCCCAGCCATAGGTCCCCAGACACAAACCTCGGCCCGTTACCCTGGCAAACAAAAGTAAGCTACCCCGCTTCTGGATGGCAGATTGCAGGACGCACTTGGTACTATCAAACCAGCCCAACTTGGCACTGGTGCCACCTTGGGTCTGGGAACCATCCTGCGTATCGTGGATTCTAATTAGCCATCCGTCCACTCCCAGCCACAGGCCCCCAAACAAAAACAACGGCGCTTTTCCCTGGAAAACAAAACTCGCCTGCCAACTTTTTGATGGCAGATTGCAGGAGCCACTTGGTACTATCAAATAAGCCCAACTTGACACTGGTGCCACCATGGGTCTGGTCACCATCCTGCCTATCGTAGCATTTCAGGAGCCAGCCGGTGACTCCCAGCCATAGGCCCCCAGACAAAAACCTTGGCCGGTTTCCCTGGCAAACAAAAGTAAGTTATCCCGCTACTGGATGGCAGATTGCAGGAGCCACTTTTCACCATCAAACCAGCCCAACTTGGCACTGGTGCCACCTCTGGTCTGGGAACCATGCTGCGTATCGTGGATTCTAAGGAGCCAGCCGGCCACTCCCAGCCACAGGCCCCCAAACAAAAACAACGGCGCTTTTCCCTGGAAAACAAAACTCGCCTGCCAAATTTTTGATGGCAGATTGCAGGAGCCACTTGGTACTATCAAACCAGCCCAACTTGACACTGGTGCCACCATGGGTCTGGTCACCATCCTGCCTATCGTAGCTTTTCAGGAGCCAGCCGGTCACTCCCAGCCATAGGCCCCCAGACACAAAGCTCGGCCCGTTTCCCTGACAAACAAAAGTAAGCTGTCCCGCTTCTGGATGGCAGATTCCAGGAGCCACTTGGTACTATCAAATCAGCCCAACTTGGCACTGGTGCCACCTCTGGTCTGGGAACCATCCTGCGTATCGTGGATTCTAATTAGCCATCCGTCCACTCCCAGCCACAGGCCCCCAAATGCAAACAACGGCGCTTTACCCTGGAAAACAAAACTCGTCTGCCAACTTTTTGATGGCAGATTGCCGGAGCCACTTGGTACTATCAAACCAGCCCAACTTGGCACTGTTGCCACCTTGGGTCTGGGAACCATGCTGCGTATCGTGGATTATAAGGAGTCAGCCGGCCACTCCCTGCCACAGGCCCCCAAACAGAAACAACGGCGCTTTTCCCTGGAAAACATAATTCCCCGGCCAACTATTTGATGGCAGATTGCAGGAGCCACTTGGTACTATCACATCAGCCCAACTTGGCACTGGTGCCACCTCAGGTCTGGGAACCATCCTGCCTATCGTAGCTTTTCAGGTGCCAGCCGGTCACTCCCAGCCATAGGCGCCCAGACACAAAGCTCGGCCCGTTTCCCTGGCAAACCAAAGTAAGCTGCCCCGCTTCTTGATGGCAGATTGCAGGAACCACTTTTCACCATCAAAGTAGCTCGACTTGGAACTGGTGCCACCTCTGGTCTGGGAACCATGCTGCGTATCGTGGATTCTAAGGAGCCAGCCGGCCACTCCCAGCCACAGGCCCCCAAACGCAAACAACGGCGCTTTACCCTGGAAAACAAAACTCGTCTGCCAACTTTTTGATGGCAGATTGCAGGAGCCACTTGGTACTATCACACCAGCCCAACTTGGCACTGTTGCCACCTTGGGTCTGGGAACCATGCTGCGTATCGTGGATTATAAGGAGCCAGCCGGCCACTCCCTGCCGCAGGCCCCCAAACAGAAACAACGGCGCTTTTCCCTATAAAACATAATTCCCCGGCCAACTATTTGATGGCAGATTGCAGGAGCCACTTGGTACTATCACATCAGCCCAACTTGGCACTGGTGCCACCTCAGGTCTGGGAACCATCCTGCCTATCGTAGCTTTTCAGGAGCCAGCCGGTCACTCCCAGCCATAGGCGCCCAGACACAAAGCTCGGCCCGTTTCCCTGGCAAACCAAAGTAAGCTGCCCCACTTCTTGATGGCTGATTGCAGGAACCACTTTTCACCATCAAAGTAGCTCGACTTGGAACTGGTGCCACCTCTGGTCTGGGAACCATGCTGCGTATCGTGGATTCTAAGGAGCCAGCCGGTCACTCCCAGCCACAGGCCCCCAAACACAAACAACGGCGCTTTTCCCTGGAAAACAAAACTCGCCTGCCAACTTTTTGATGGCAGATTGCAGGAGCCACTTGCTACTATCAAATCAGCCCAACTTGGCACTGGTGCCACCATGGGTCTGGTCACCATCCTGCCTATCGTAGCTTTTCAGGAGCCAGCCGGTCACTCCCAGCCATTGGCCCCCAGACAAAAACCTCGGCCCGTTTCCCTGGCAAACAAAAGTAAGCTGCCCCGCTTCTGCATGGCAGATTGCAGGAACCACTTGGTATTATAAAAACAGCCCGACTTGGCACTGGTGCCACCTCTGGTCTGGGAACCATGCTGCGTATCGGGGATTCTAAGGAGCCAGCCGGCCACTCCCACCCAAAGGCCCCCAAACAAAAACAACGGCGCTTTTCCCTGGAAAACAAAACTCGCCTGCCAACTTTTTGATGGCAGATTGCAGGAGCCACTTGGTACTATCAAACCAGCTCAACTTGGCACTGGTGCCACCATGGGTCTGGTCACCATCCTGCCTATCTTAGCTTTTCAGGACCTAGCAGGTCACTCCCAGCCATAGGCCCGCAGACACAAAGCTCGGCCCGTTTCCCTGGCAAACAAAAGTAAGCTGCCCCGCTTCTGGATGGCAGATTGCAGGAGCCACTTGGTCCTATCAAACCAGCCCGACTTGGCACTGGTGCCACCTTGGGTCTGGGAACCATCCTGCGTATCGTGGATTCTAAGGAGCCAGCAGGTCACTCCCAGCCACAGGCCCCCAAACAAAAACCACAGCGCTTTTCCCTGGAAAACTAAACCCGCCTGCCGACATTTTGATGGCAGATTGCAGGAGCCACTTGCTACTATCAAATCAGCCCAACTTGGCACTGGTGCCACCATGGGTCTGGTCACCATCCTGCCTATCGTAGCTTTTCAGGAGCCAGACGGTCACTCCCAGCCATAGGTCCCCAGACAAAAACCTCGGCCCGTTTCCCTGGCAAACAAAAGTAAGCTGCCCCGTTTCTGGATGGCATATTGCAGGAGCCACTTTGCACCATCAAACTAGCCCGACTTGGCACTGGTGCCACCTCAGGTCTGGGAACCATCCTGCGTATCGTGGATTCTAAGGAGCCAGCCGGCCACTCCCAGCCACAGGCCCCCAAACACAAACAACGGCGCTTTTCCCTGGAAAACAAAACTCGCCTGCCAAATTTTGACGGCAGATTGCAGGAGCCACTTGGTACTATCAAATCAGCCCAACTTGGCACTGGTGCCACCATGGGTCTGGTCACCATCCTGCCTATCGTAGCTTTTCAGGAGCCAGCCGGTCACTCCCAGCCATAGGCCCCCAGACACAAAGCTCGGCCCGTTTCCCTGACAAACAAAAGTAAGTTATCCCGCTTCTGGATGGCAGATTGCAGGAACCACTTGGTACTATCAAACCAGCCCGACTTGGCACTGGTGCCACCTCTGGTCTGGGAACCATCCTGCGTATCGTGGATTCTAATTAGCCATCCGTCCACTCCCAGCCACAGGCCCCCAAACAAAAACAACGGCGCTTTTCCCTGGAAAACAAAACTCGTCTGCCAACTTTTTGATGGCAGATTGCCAGAGCCACTTGGTATTATCAAACCAGCCCAACTTGGCACTGGTGCCACCTTGGGTCTGGATACCATGCTGCGTATCGTGGATTCTAAGGAGCCAGCCGGCCACTCCCAGCCACAGGCCCCCAAACACAAACAACGGCGCTTTTCCCTGGAAAACAAAACTCTCCTGCCAACTTTTTGATGGCAGATTGCAGGAGCCACTTGGTTTTATCAAATCAGCCCAACTTGGCACTGGTGCCACCATGGGTCTGGTCACCATCCTGCCTATCGTAGCTTTTCAGGAGCCAGCCGGTCACTCCCAGCCATAGGCCCCCAGACAAAAAGCTCGGCCCGTTTCCCTGGCAAACAAAAGTAAGCTACCCCGCTTCTGGATGGCAGATTGCAGGAGCCATTTTGCACCATCAAACTAGCCCGTCTTGGCACTGGTGCCACCTCTGGTCTGGGAACCATCCTGCGTATCGTGGATTCTAATTAGCCAGCCGGCCACTCCCTACCACAGGCCCCCAAACAAAAACAACGGCGCATTTCCCTGGAAAACAAAACTCGCCTACCAACTATTTGATGGCAGATTACAGGAGCCACTTGGTACTATCAAACCAGCCCAACTTGGCACTGGTGCCACCATGGGTCTGGTCACCATCCTGCCTATCGTAACTTTTCAGGAGCCAGCCGGTCACTCCCAGCCATAGGTCCCCAGTCACAAACCTCGGCCCGTTTCCCTGGCAAACAAAAGTAAGCTGCCCCGCTTCTGGATGGCAGATTGCAGGAGCCACTTGGTACTATCAAACCAGCCCGACTTGGCACTGGTGCCACCTCTGGTCTGGGACCCATCCTGCGTATCGTGGATTCTAAGGAGCCAGTCGGTCACTCCCAGCCTCAGGCCCCCAAACACAAACAACGGCCCGTTTCCGTGGCAAACAAAAGTAAGCTGCCCCGCTTCTGGATGGCAGATTGCAGGAACCACTTGGTAGTATCAAACCAGCACAACTTGGCACTGGTGGCACCTCTTGTCTGGTAACCATGCTGCGTATCGTGGTTTCTAAGGAGCCAGCCGGGCACTCCCAACCACAGGCCCCCAAACACAAACAATGGCGCTTTTCCCTGGAAAACAAAACTCGCCTGCCAACTTTTTGATGGCAGATTGCAGGAGCCACTTGGTACTATCAAACCAGCCCAACTTGGCACTGGTGCCACCATGGGTCTGGTCACCATCCTGCCTATCGTAGCTTTTCAGGAGCAAGCCGGTCGCTCCCTGCCATAGGCCCCGAGACACAAAGCTCAACCCGTTTCCCTGGCAAACAAAAGTAAGCACCCCCGCTTCTGGATGGCAGATTGCAGGAGCCCCTTGGTACTATCAAACCAGCCCGACTTGGCACTGGTGCCACCTCTGGTCTGGGAACCATCCTGCGTATCGTGGATTTTAAGGAGCCAGTCGGCCACTCCCAGCCATACGCCTCCAAACACAAACAACGGTCCGTTTCCCTGGCAAAGAAAAGTAAGCTGCCCCGCTTCTGGATGGCAGATTGCAGGAACCACTTGTTGCCAAGTTGGGGTGGTTTGATAGTACCAAGTGGCTCCTGCAATCTGCCATCAAAAAGTTGGCAAGCGAGTTTTGTACTCCAGGGAAAATCGCCGTTGTTTGTGTTTGGGGGCCTGTGGCTGGGAGTGGCCAGCTGTCTCCTTAGAATCCACGATACGCAGGATGGGTCCCAGACCAGAGGTGGCACCAGTGCCAAGTCGGGCTGGTTTGATGGTGCAAAGTGACTCCTGCAATCTGCCATCCAGAAGCGGGGTAGCTTACTTTTGTTTGCCAGGGAAACGGGCAGAGCTTTGTGTCTGGGGGCCTATGGCTGGGAGTGACCGGCTGGCTCCTGAAAAGCTACGATAGGCAGGATGGTGACCAGACCCATGGTGGCACCAGTGCCAAGTTGGGCTGGTTTGATAGTACCAAGTGGCTCCTGCAATCTGCCATCAAAAAGTTGGCAGGTGAGTTTTGTTTTCCAGGGAAAAGCGCCGTTGTTTTTGTTTGGGGGCCTGTGGCTGGGAGTGGCCAGCTGGCTCCTTAGAATCCACGATACGCAGGATGGTTCCCAGACCAGAGGTGGCACCAGTGCCAAGTCGGGCTGGTTTGATAGTACCAAGTGGCTCCTGCAATCTGCCATCCAGAAGCGGGACAGCTTAATTTTGTTTCCCAGGGAAACGGGCCGAGGTATTTGTCTGGGGGCCTATGGCTGGGAGTGACTGGCTGGCTACTGAAAAGCTACGATAGGCAGGATGGCTACCAGACTCATGGTGGCACCAGTGCCAAGTCGGGCTGGTTTGATAATACTAAATAGCTCCTGCAATCTGCCATCCAGACGCGGGGCAGCGGATTTTTGTTTGCTGGAGAAAAGTTCCGTGGTTTTTTTTTGGGGGTATATGGCTGGACGTGGCCGGCTGGCTCCTTAAAAAGCTCGATACGCAGGATTGTTCCCTGACCCAAGGTGGCATCAGTGCCAAGTCGGGCTGTTTTCGTAGTACCAAGTGCGTCCTGCAATTTGCCATCCAGAAGAGGGGCAGTTGAGTTTTGTTTGCCAGAGAAAAGGGCCGTGGTGTATTTTTCGGGGCATATGGTTGAGAGTGGCCGGCTGGCCCCTGAAAATCCACGATAGGCAGGATGGTTCCCAGAACCAAGGTGGCACCAGTGCCATGTTGGCCTGGTTTGATAGTACCATGTGGCTCCTGCAATCTCCCATCCTGAAGCGGGGCTGCTTACTTTTGTTTGCCAGGGAAACGGGCCGAGATATTTGTCTGGGGGCCTATGGCTGGGAGTGAGCGGCTGGCTCCTGAAAAGCTACGATAGGCAGGATGGTGACCAGACCCATGGTGGCACCAGTGCCAAGTTGGGCTGGTTTGATAGTACCAAGTGGCTCCTGCAATCTGCCATCAAAAAGTTGTCAGGCGAGTTTTGTTTTCCAGGGAAAAGCGCCGTTGTTCTTGTTTAGAGGCCTGTGGCTGGGAGTGGCCGGCTGCCTCCTTTGAACCCAGGATACGCAGGATGGTTCCCAGAGCCAAAGTGGCACCAGTGCCATGTTGGCCTGGTTTGATAGTACCATGTGGCTCCTGCAATCTGCCATCCAGAAGCGGGGCTGCTTACTTTTGTTTGCCAGGGAAACGGGCCGAGGTTTGTGTCTGGGGGCCTATGGCTGGGAGTGACCGGCTGGCTCCTGAAAAGCTACGATAGGCAGGATGGTGACCAGACCCAAAGTGGAACCAGTACCAAGTTGGGCTGGTTTGATAGTACCAAGTGGCTCCTGCAATCTGCCATCAAAAAGTTGGCAGGCGAGTTTTGTTTTCCAGGGAAAAGCGCCGTTGTTTTTGTTTAGAGGCCTGTGGCTGGGAGTGGCCGCCTGTCCTCGTAGAATCTACGTTACGCAGCATGGTTCCCAGAGCCAAGGTGGCACGAGGGCCAAGTCGGGCAGGTTTGATAGTACCAAATGCATCCTGCAATCTGCCATCCAAAAGCGGGGCAGATTACTTTTGTTTGCCAGGGAAACGGGCCGAGGTTTGTGTCTGGGGGCCTATGGCTGGGAGTGACCGCCTGGCTCCTGAAAAGCTACGATAGGCAGGATGGTGACCAGACCCATGGTGGCACCAGTGCCAAGTTGGGCTGATTTGATAGTACCAAGTGGCTCCTGCAATCTGCCATCCAGAATCGGGGCAGCTTACTTTTGTTTTCCAGGGAAACGGGCCGAGGTTTGTGTCTCGGGGTCTATGGCTGGGAGTGACCGGCTGGCTCCTGAAAAGCTACGATAGGCAGGATGGTGACCAGACCCATGGTGGCACCAGTGCCAAGTTGGGCTGGTTTGATAGCACCAAGTGGCTCCTGCAATCTGCCATCAAAATGTTGGCAGGCGAGTTTTGTTTTCCAGGGAACA
Organism: Melospiza melodia melodia; assembly: GCF_035770615.1. NCBI lineage: Eukaryota > Metazoa > Chordata > Aves > Passeriformes > Passerellidae > Melospiza > Melospiza melodia. The sequence continues at coordinate 54,428,530 of NC_086198.1, forward strand.
GCGCCGTTGTTTGTGTTTGGGCGCCTGTGGCTCACAGTGGCCGGGTGGCTGCTTAGAATCCACGATACGCAGGATGGTTCCCAGACCCAAGGTGGCACCAGTGCCAAGTCGGGCTGGTTTGACACTACCAAGTGGCTCCTGCAATCTGCCATCAAGAATCGGGGCAGCTTAGTTTTGTTTGCCAGGGAAACGGTCCGAGGTTTCTGTCTGGGGGCCTATGGCTGAGAGTGACCGGCTGGCTCCTGAAATGCTACAATAGGCAGGATGGTTCCCAGACCCATAGTGGCACCAGTGCCAAGTTGGGATGATTTGATAGTACCAAGTGGCTCCTGCAATCTGCCATCAAAAAGCTGGCAGGCGGGTTTTGTTTTCCAGGGAAAAGCGCCGTTGTTTGTGTTTGGGGGCCTGTGGCTGGGAGTGGCCGGCTGGCTCCTTAGAATCCACGATATGCAGGATTGTTCCCAGACCCAAGGTGGCACCAGTGCCAAGTCGGGCTGGTTTGATGGTGCAAAGTGGCTCCTGCAATCTGCCATCCAGACGCGGGGCAGCGGATTTTTGTTTCCATGAGAAATGATCCGTGGTTTGTTTTTGGGGGTATATGGCTGGGCGTGGCCGGCTGGCTCCTTAAAAAGCTCGATATGCAGGATGCTTCCCTGACACAAGGTGGCACCAGTGCCACGTCGGGCGGTTCTCGTAGTACAAAGTGCGTCCTAAAATTTGCCATCCAGAAGAGGGGCAGTTGAGTTTTGTTTGCCAGAGAAAAGGGCCGTGGTTTGTTTTTGGGGGCATATGGCTGAGAGTGGCCGGCTGGCCCCTGAAAATCCACGATAGGCAGGATGGTTCCCAGACCAGAGGTGTCACCAGTGCCAAGTCGGGCTGGTTTGATAGTACTAAATAGCTCCTGCAATCTGCCATGCAGAAGCGGGGCAGCTTACTTTTGTTTGCCAGGGAAAAGGGCCGAGGTTTGTGTCTGGGGGCCTATGGCTGCGAGTGACCGGCTGGCTCCTGAAAAGCTACGATAGGCAGGATGGTGACCAGACCCATGGTGGCACCAGTGCCAAGTTGGGCTGGTTTGATAGTACCAAGTGGCTCCGGCAATCTGCCATCAAAAAGTTGGCAGGCGAGTTTTGTTTTCCAGGGAAAAGCGCCGTTGTTTGTGTTTGGGGGCCTGTGGCTGGGAGTGGCCAGCTGGCTCCTTAGAACCCACGATACGCAGGATGGTTCCCAGACCAGAGGTGGCACCAGTGCCAAGTTGGGCTGGTTTGATGGTGCAAAGTGGCTCCTGCAATCTCCCATCCAGAAGCGGGGAAGCTTACTTTTGTTTGCCAGGGAAACGGGCCGAAATATTTGTCTAGGGGCCTCTGGCTGGGGGTGGCTGGCTGGCACCTGAAAAGCTACGATAGGCAGGATGGTGACCAGACCCATGGTGGCACCAGTGCCAAGTTGGGCTGGTTTGATAGTACCAAGTGGCTCCTGCAATCTGCCATCAAATGTTTGGCAGGCGAGTTTTGTTTTCCAGGGAAAAGCACCGTTGTGTGTGTTTTGGGGCCTGTGGCTGGGAGTGGCCAGCTGGCTCCTTAGAATCCACGATACGCAGGATGGTTCCCAGAGCCAAGGTGGCACCAGTGCCAAGTCGGGCTGGTTTGTTAGTACCAAGTGGTTCCTGCAATCTGCCATCCAGAAGCAGGGCAGCTGAATTTTGTTTGCCAGAGAAAAAGGCTGTTGTTTGTGTTTCGGGGCCTGTGGCTGGGAGTGGCCGGCTGGCTCCTGAAAATCCATGATACGCAGCATGGTTCCCAGACCCAAGGTGGCACCAGTGCCAAGTAGGGCTGGTTTGATACTACCCAGTGGCTCCTGCAATCTGCCATCCAGAAGCGGGGCAGCTGATTTTTGTTTGCCAGAGAAAAATTCCGTGGATTGTTTTTGGGGGCATATTGCTTGGAGTGGCCGGCTGGCTCCTTAAAATGCTCGATACGCATGATGGTTCCCAGGCCCAAGGTGTCACCACTACCAAGTCGGCCTGCGGTTTTAGTATCAAGTTCATCCTGCAATTTGCCATCCAGAAGAGGGGCAGTTGAGTTTTGTTTGCCAGAGAAACGGGCCGAGGTTTCTGTTTGGGGACATATGGCTGAGAGTGGCCGGGTGGCCCCTGAATATCCACGATACACAGCATGGTTCCCAGATCAGAGGTGGCAGCAGTGCCAAGTCGGGCTGGTTTGATAGTCCCAAGTGTCTCCTGCAATCTGCCATCCAGAAGCGGGGCAGCTTACTTTTGTTTGCCAGAGAAATAGGCCTAGGTTTTTGTCTGGGGGCCTATGGCTAGGAGTGGCCGGCTGGCTCCTAAGAATCCACGATACGCAGGATGTTTCCCAGACCCATGGTGGCACCAGTGCCAAGTCGGGCTGGTTTGATAGTACCAAGTGGCTCCTGCAAACTCCATCAAAATGTTGGCAGACGTGTTTTGTTTTCCAGGGAACAGCGCCGTTGATTTTGTTTGGGGACCTGTGGCTGGGAGTGGCCGGCTGGCTCCTTAGAATCCACGATACGCAGGATGGTTCCCAGACCCAAGGTGGCACCAGTGCCAAGTCGGGCTGGTTTGATTACACCAAGTGGCTCCTACAATCTGCCATCCAGAAGTGAGGCAGCTAAGTTTTGTTTGCCAGAAAAAAGGGCCGTGGTTTTTGTTGGGGGCCTGTGGCTGGGAGTAGCCGGCTGGCTCCTTAAAATCCACGATAGGCTGGATGGTTCCCAGACCCAAGGTGGCACCAGTGCCAAGTCGGGCTGGTTTGATAGTACCAAGTGGCTCCTGCAATCTGCCATCCAGAAGCGGGGCAGCTTACTTTTGTTTGCCAGAGAAATAGGCCTAGGTTTTTGTTTGGGGGCCTGTGGCTAGGAGTGGCCGGCTGGCTCCTAAGAATCCACGATACGCAGGATGTTTCCCAGACCCAAGGTGGCACCAGTGCCAAGTTGTGCTGGTTTGATAGTACCAAGTGGCTCCTGCAAACTCCATCAAAAAGTTGGCAGGCGTGTTTTGTTTTCCAGGGAACAGCGCCGTTGATTTTGTTTGGGGGCCTGTGGCTGGGAGTGGCCGGCTGGCTCCTTAGAATCCACGATACGCAGGATGGTTCCCAGACCCAAGGTGGCACCAGTGCCAAGTCGGGCTGGTTTGATTACACCAAGTGGCTCCTGCAATCTGCCATCCAGAAGTGAGGCAGCTAAGTTTTGTTTGCCAGAAAAAAGGGCCGTGGTTTTTGTTGGGGGCCTGTGGCTGGGAGTGGCCGGCTGGCTCCTTAGAATCCACCATACGCAGGATGGTTCCCAGACCCAAGGTGGCACCAGTGCCAAGTCGGGCTGGTTTGATAGTCCCAAGTGGCTCCTGCAATCTGCCATCCAGACGCGGGGCAGCGGATTTTTGTTTCCATGAGAAATGGTCCGTGGTTTGTTTTTGGGGGTATATGGCTGGGCCTGGCCGGCTGGCTCCTTAAAAAGCTCGATATGCAGGATGGTTCCCTGACACAAGGTGGCACCAGTGCCACGTCGGGCGGTTTTCGTAGTACAAAGTGCGTCCTAAAATTTGCCATCCAGAAGAGGGGCAGTTGAGTTTTGTTTGCCAGAGAAAAGGTCCGTGGTTTGTTTTTGGGGGCATATGGCTGAGAGTGGCTGGCTGGCCCCTGAAAATCCACGATACACAGGATGGTTCCCAGATCCAAGGTGGCACCTGTGCCAAGTCGGGCTGATTTGATAGTACTAAGTAGCTCCTGCAATCTGCCATCCAGAAGCGGGGCAGCTTACTTTTGTTTGCCAGGGAAACGGGCCGAGGTTTGTGTTTGGGGGCCTATGGCTGAGAGTGACCGGCTGGCTCCTGAAAAGCTACGATAGGCAGGATGGTGACCAGACCCATGGTGGCACCAGTGCCAAGTTGGGCTGGTTTGATAGTACCAAGTGGTTCCTGCAATCTGCCATCCAGAAGCAGGGCAGCTGAGTTTTGTTTGCCAGAGAAAAGGGCCTTGGTTTGTGTTTGGGGGCATATGGCTGGGTGTGGCCAGCTGGCTCCTTAAAATGCACGATATGCAACATGGCTCCCAGACCCAAGGTGGCACCAGTGCCAAGTTGGGCTGGTTTGATAGTACCAAGTGGCTCCTGCAATCTTCCATGATCACGTGGAGAAATACTTTCTGGTTTCAGCCTCATGCTCTTTCTTCTCTCCCTCAACTTCTCTATCACCTCTCATCTGGTTCACATGCGCTGTCTTCAAGGTCCACAGGCTACTTTTCACAGAATCTTCTGGCCTGATGAAGTAAGAATGATGAATAGAACAGAGCTGGGATCTATTTTCCAGTTTGGATAAAATGCATTCTGCACACAAATCCAAGGAGAACGGGCTGCCCCGATGCCCAGAAAATCTTTCACTCCTGCTAGTGTTCTACGTCAACCGCAACTTAGTCTGAAAGAAAAGCTTTTTCTCTGAGAGCATCTGAGAGGTTTGCATGAAGCACTGATATCTGACATATGCAATTTTGAATAGGAGAGGAAAAAGAAAATGGCAAGGAGTTTTTAATTTTAGTGGTTTCAATTTTAATTTCCGTGCACTTTTTCAAAACTTGTCAGCTCAAATGCCCATCAACATCTTTTAGTCATCTGTAAGTCAGTATTCATATAAAATGTGCTTCAAATCCAAAGAATTTCAAATTTGCACTCCAAGCTTCTATGCCTAGATTTATGATTTCCTACACATATTAGATGAAAGGAAGGCCTTTTTTACTGTGGGAGTGCTGGAACACTGGAACAGGTTGCCCAGAGAAGTTGTGGGTGTCCCATCCCTGAAAGTATTCAAGGTCGCCTTGGACGGGGCTTGGAGCAGCAACAAAGGAGAAGCTTGATGGTAGAGAAACAAAGTTGGACTATAGAAGAAACTCGGATTGAAGTATAGGATCAAGTTTTCTCTCAGCTCTTGGGGTAAATTCAAAGTTGTACAAAATGACATTTATCTGTGCTATTCACTACTGTAACAGAAAGTTTCATGAAAACTGTACAGAAGATAGTAAATTTTAAAAGAGATAAGAATTACAGCATAAAATCCATGGGATAGGTTACAACATGAGACACTCTCTAAGAGAAAATCTCTTTGTTTCAGCACTTCATCGGGGTAAGATTTCATGAAGTGCCAAAGAAGGCGGCAAAATATCATTCGGGACATTATTTACTGGAATTCAGCCTGGCCATTAGTAGGAACTGCCTTTGAACATATCATGTAGATATACCACACACACTTTCCCTTCACTGAAAAATTACTGTTTACAACAAATAAGCAATTGACGATCAAAATTGATTGAAAGCATCTTAAACATGTCAAGTATTTCATTGTAGATGATCTGTGATCCAAATGCTTCTTCCACCTTCGAGAGGGACAGAAGAATTCTTCCATATCATGATGGTTTAAAATTGTATCAACCAATGTTTTCTGCTGAAAAGATATCATCTATTTTTTTCTATTTTTGGAAGAAAATATTCCTAGACATACAACAGGTGAGAACTAAGTAATTTTAAAGAAACAAATGAAATGAAAATATTCTGTAAATAGAATGAAATGAAAAGCTGTGTTTTAAATAGGAGCTAAATATTAAACAGAATTTTTGTACCAGGCATTTGAATTACTGCACCAGCTCTTTTGCCCATCAAGAGAGGCATTTAGCATTTCAGTCTTTTCCAAGGTGTTCATGATCTGCTATGCTGATCTCTGTGTGTGCCTAGGTGTGTGTGGAGGGGGGGGCATATGAAGGGGAGTGTGTATGTTTGCTTTACAATTGTTGTGGCAGATTCATGCCTCAGCTCCACATTTTGTTTTAAAAAGGTCACACCGAGTGGATATGAAGTTTACTATCAACAAGAGATCGATTCCCAAATCATCCATTTGACTCTCCCTTATAAATCATGTGCTTTGTTGCATATTTTATCAAATATACTTTCAAGCCAGATGGAGGAAGGAGGATGTGGGAATCCCTCCACCATCTTGCAACTTTTATGTAAGTAGGTTTTCAAGAAAATCATCATTTCTCTTTTAAATATGTCTGGAACAGGCATGATGGTAGTGTCAACCTGTTGGAGTTTTTGTTGCTGGAAGAAGTTGTACAAAAGGATTGGTTTTTACATTGACCAGTTACTGAATCAAGCGCAGGAATACATTGGAAATTTAGCTGGGGGTTCCTTTTCCCAGCAGACTACTTCTAGAACGAGCTTGTACACTGAAGCTGACTCTTTTGCTCTCTTTTTGTTTCTTTCCTATTTTCTTGGCTTCTTTGCCACTATCTAGACAATTTTGGAACTTTGTTCCCAACTAAAATGGTTTCAATAGTCTGATTGTGATCATACATTTTTACAAGGAATTTTTAAAATCTTTCCTCGAGTCCAGAAAGTCAAGGACTTAGATCTTTTTCTTCCCTTATCAATATTGCCATGAAATTGATAAATAAAGACCAACTCTTTATTTTTGTTTTTAACCCACATAGATAATTCCCATCCATTAATCCATTTTGTGGACCAATAGCTGCCATTCTGATGGAAGCTGTCACTTCTTAACAATAGGCATTCTGTGACTATGTTGACTGCACTTTGGGTGAAGATCCTAACTGGTCTTAGATATACATAGGGAGAAATTTGCTCAGCCAGTGTCAGTCTTAAGCATGCGTATCAGAAGATCTTTCTAGAGCTGGGAATTTTCCCATGAAAGGGATTCAGTTAGGGAAGAGACACTTGTGCCAGAGTTTTACATTCTTCTTGAACACTGCTTAAGGAACTTAGATGCCATGTCCATTTGGATCTCTGTCTGCACAGAACTTTGTCATGCCAGCGCTTTGAAATGCATCTTGAAGAGAATTCACTAGCACAGAATGAAAGAGAGTGGAAGGGGTTGGTGGGGCTAACCAGGCCCAACCCCCCTGCCTAAACCAGGATACCTAGAGCCTCTTGCCCAGGATTCTATCTGGGTGTACTTTTAATGTCTTCAAAGATCCAGGCTCCACAATCTTTCTGGGCAGTCTGTGCCGTGGTTCAGTCACCCTGACAGTAAAGAAACATTTACTGATGTTCAAAGGCAATCTCCTGTATTTCAGTGTGTGCCCACTGCCTCTTGTCTTTTCCCTCAGCATCACTGAAAAGACACTGATTCCCTCCCCTTTGCACTATTGCTTCCATATGTATGTGTGATGCCATGTAGAGGTATGTCAAACACCTCCCTGAAGCCCAGGCAGATAATATTCCCTTCATCTACCAGTCAAGTTGATTCATCAGAGGAGTTTAAAGTGATGTTCAGCATGAAATTCCCCTGAAAAATCATGCTAACTACATTATTTGGTCATCTGTCATGTGCCTGGCAAGGATTTCCAGGAAGAGCTGCTTCATCAACTTCCTGGGGATAAAAAAGAGGCTGGCTGGTTTGTACTATGGCGAGTCCTCTTAATTGCCTTTTTTGAAGATGGGTGTCATTTGCTAACATCCACTCTTTAGCTCCTCTTCTCATCTACACCTCGGCAAAAAGCTTTTCCACTATGTCTGGCTAGGAAAAACTGTGCCAGCACAGAAAACATCTCCCATCGTGTTCTAGAAGTTGCACGGATGTCTGCCAAGTGTTTGGCAGGAAGAAAAGAAAAGTTGTCCAAAACAGCTTCCAATCGAATGTTCCTGTGATTGAAAAAGTCAGGAGAGTGCAAAGGTACTGTTTTCTATCAGTTGGCAAGGTGCGCACACAATCCCAGTGTTGTACAGCTTGCTTCTTCACCTTCCCGAAGCTGCCGCTCTCGCCGGCTGCCGGAGCCCAAGAAGCGGCTTCTTCGCGCAAAGACGATTGTGCCGCTCACAGTGCTCTCCTTAGCGCGGCTTCTGCCGAAAGACGCCCGGCAGCGGCTCTTACCTCCGGAGAGCATCCTACCTTCGTCTTTAGCTCCTCTTCTCATCTACACCTCGGCAAAACGCTTTTCCACTATGTCTGGCTAGGAAAAACTGTGCCAGCACAGAAAACATCTCCCATCGTGTTCTAGAAGTTGCACGGATGTCTGCCAAGTGTTTGGCAGGAAGAAAAGAAAAGTTGTCCAAAACAGCTTCCAATCGAATGTTCCTGTGATTGGAAAAGTCAGGAGAGTGCAAAGGTACTGTTTTCTATCAGTTGGCAAGGTGCGCACACAATCCCAGTGTTGTACAGCTTGCTTCTTCACCTTCCCGAAGCTGCCGCTCTCGCCGGCTGCCGGAGCCCAAGAAGCGGCTTCTTCGCGCAAAGACGATTGTGCCGCTCACAGGGCTCTCCTTAGCGCGGCTTCTGCCGAAAGACGCCCGGCAGCGGCTCTTACCTCCGGAGAGCATCCTACCTTCGTCTTTCGCGTCTTTTGTAGTCTACATCTTAGCAAAACGCTTTTCCACTATGTCTGGCTAGGAAAAACTGTGCCAGCACAGAAAACATCTCCCATCGTGTTCTAGAAGTTGCACGGATGTCTGCCAAGTGTTTGGCAGGAAGAAAAGAAAAGTTGTCCAAAACAGCTTCCAATCGAATGTTCCTGTGATTGGAAAAGTCAGGAGAGTGCAAAGGTACTGTTTTCTATCAGTTGGCAAGGTGCGCACACAATCCCAGTGTTGTACAGCTTGCTTCTTCACCTTCCCGAAGCTGCCGCTCTCGCCGGCTCCTGGAACCGAAGAATTGGCTTCTTCGCGCAAAGACGATTGTGCCGCTCACAGGGCTCTCCTTAGCGCGGCTTCTGCCGAAAGACGCCCGGCAGCGGCTCTTACCTCCGGAGAGCATCCTACCTTCGTCTTTCGCGTCTTATGTAGTCTACATCTTAGCAAAACGCTTTTCCACTATGTCTGGCTAGGAAAAACCGTGCCAGCACAGAAAACATCTCCCATCGTTTTCTAGAAGTTGCAGAGATGTCTGCCAAGTGTTTGGCAGGAAGAAAAGAAAAGTTGTCCAAAACAGCTTCCAATCGAATGTTCCTGTGATTGGAAAAGTCAGGAGAGTGCAAAGGTACTGTTTTCTATCAGTTGGCAAGGTGCGCACACAATCCCAGTGTTGTACAGCTTGCTTCTTCACCTTCCCGAAGCTGCCGCTCTCGCCGGCTGCCGGAGCCCAAGAAGCGGCTTCTTCGCGCAAAGACGATTGTGCCGCTCACAGGGCTCTCCTTAGCGCGGCTTCTGCCGAAAGACGCCCGGCAGCGGCTCTTACCTCCTGAGAGTGGCAGCTTCGGGAAGGTGAAGAAGCAAGCTGTACAACACTGGGATTGTGTGCGCACCTTGCCAACTGATAGAAAACAGTACCTTTGCACTCTCCTGACTTTTCCAATCACAGGAACATTCGATTGGAAGCTGTTTTGGACAACTTTTCTTTTCTTCCTGCCAAACACTTGGCAGACATCTCTGCAACTTCTAGAAAACGATGGGAGATGTTTTCTGTGCTGGCACGGTTTTTCCTAGCCAGACATAGTGGAAAAGCGTTTTGCTAAGATGTAGACTACATAAGACGCGAAAGACGAAGGTAGGATGCTCTCCGGAGGTAAGAGCCGCTGCCGGGCGTCTTTCGGCAGAAGCCGCGCTAAGGAGAGCCCTGTGAGCGGCACAATCGTCTTTGCGCGAAGAAGCCAATTCTTCGGTTCCAGGAGCCGGCGAGAGCGGCAGCTTCGGGAAGGTGAAGAAGCAAGCTGTACAACACTGGGATTGTGTGCGCACCTTGCCAACTGATAGAAAACAGTACCTTTGCACTCTCCTGACTTTTCCAATCACAGGAACATTCGATTGGAAGCTGTTTTGGACAACTTTTCTTTTCTTCCTGCCAAACACTTGGCAGACATCCGTGCAACTTCTAGAACACGATGGGAGATGTTTTCTGTGCTGGCACAGTTTTTCCTAGCCAGACATAGTGGAAAAGCGTTTTGCTAAGATGTAGACTACAAAAGACGCGAAAGACGAAGGTAGGATGCTCTCCGGAGGTAAGAGCCGCTGCCGGGCGTCTTTCGGCAGAAGCCGCGCTAAGGAGAGCCCTGTGAGCGGCACAATCGTCTTTGCGCGAAGAAGCCGCTTCTTGGGCTCCGGGAGCCGGCGAGAGCGGCAGCTTCGGGAAGGTGAAGAAGCAAGCTGTACAACACTGGGATTGTGTGCGCACCTTGCCAACTGATAGAAAACAGTACCTTTGCACTCTCCTGACTTTTCCAATCACAGGAACATTCGATTGGAAGCTGTTTTGGACAACTTTTCTTTTCTTCCTGCCAAACACTTGGCAGACATCCGTGCAACTTCTAGAACACGATGGGAGATGTTTTCTGTGCTGGCACAGTTTTTCCTAGCCAGACATAGTGGAAAAGCTTTTTGCCGAGGTGTAGACTACATAAGACGCGAAAGACGAAGGTAGGATGCTCTCCGGAGGTAAGAGCCGCTGCCGGGCGTCTTTCGGCAGAAGCCGCGCTAAGGAGAGCCCTGTGAGCGGCACAATCGTCTTTGCGCGAAGAAGCCGCTTCTTGGGCTCCGGCAGCCGGCGAGAGCGGCAGCTTCGGGAAGGTGAAGAAGCAAGCTGTACAACACTGGGATTGTGTGCGCACCTTGCCAACTGATAGAAAACAGTACCTTTGCACTCTCCTGACTTTTCCAATCACAGGAACATTCGATTGGAAGCTGTTTTGGACAACTTTTCTTTTCTTCCTGCCAAACACTTGGCAGACATCCGTGCAACTTCTAGAACACGATGGGAGATGTTTTCTGTGCTGGCACAGTTTTTCCTAGCCAGACATAGTGGAAAAGCGTTTTGCTAAGATGTAGACTACAAAAGACGCGAAAGACGAAGGTAGGATGCTCTCCGGAGGTAAGAGCCGCTGCCGGGCGTCTTTCGGCAGAAGCCGCGCTAAGGAGAGCACTGTGAGCGGCACAACCGTCTTTGCGCGAAGAAGCCGCTTCTTGGGCTCCGGCAGCCGGCGAGAGCGGCAGCTTCGGGAAGGTGAAGAAGCAAGCTGTACAACACTGGGATTGTGTGCGCACCTTGCCAACTGATAGAAAACAGTACCTTTGCACTCTCCTGACTTTTCCAATCACAGGAACATTCGATTGGAAGCTGTTTTGGACAACTTTTCTTTTCTTCCTGCCAAACACTTGGCAGACATCCGTGCAACTTCTAGAACACGATGGGAGATGTTTTCTGTGCTGGCACAGTTTTTCCTAGCCAGACATAGTGGAAAAGCGTTTTGCCGAGGTGTAGATGAGAAGAGGAGCTAAAGACGAAGGTAGGATGCTCTCCGGAGGTAAGAGCCGCTGCCGGGCGTCTTTCGGCAGAAGCCGCGCTAAGGAGAGCACTGTGAGCGGCACAATCGTCTTTGCGCGAAGAAGCCGCTTCTTGGGCTCCGGCAGCCGGCGAGAGCGGCAGCTTCGGGAAGGTGAAGAAGCAAGCTGTACAACACTGGGATTGTGTGCGCACCTTGCCAACTGATAGAAAACAGTACCTTTGCACTCTCCTGACTTTTCCAATCACAGGAACATTCGATTGGAAGCTGTTTTGGACAACTTTTCTTTTCTTCCTGCCAAACACTTGGCAGACATCCGTGCAACTTCTAGAACACGATGGGAGATGTTTTCTGTGCTGGCACAGTTTTTCCTAGCCAGACATAGTGGAAAAGCTTTTTGCCGAGGTGTAGACTACATAAGACGCGAAAGACGAAGGTAGGATGCTCTCCGGAGGTAAGAGCCGCTGCCGGGCGTCTTTCGGCAGAAGCCGCGCTAAGGAGAGCACTGTGAGCGGCACAATCGTCTTTGCGCGAAGAAGCCGCTTCTTGGGCTCCGGCAGCCGGCGAGAGCGGCAGCTTCGGGAAGGTGAAGAAGCAAGCTGTACAACACTGGGATTGTGTGCGCACCTTGCCAACTGATAGAAAACAGTACCTTTGCACTCTCCTGACTTTTCCAATCACAGGAACATTCGATTGGAAGCTGTTTTGGACAACTTTTCTTTTCTTCCTGCCAAACACTTGGCAGACATCCGTGCAACTTCTAGAACACGATGGGAGATGTTTTCTGTGCTGGCACAGTTTTTCCTAGCCAGACATAGTGGAAAAGCGTTTTGCTAAGATGTAGACTACAAAAGACGCGAAAGACGAAGGTAGGATGCTCTCCGGAGGTAAGAGCCGCTGCCGGGCGTCTTTCGGCAGAAGCCGCGCTAAGGAGAGCACTGTGAGCGGCACAATCGTCTTTGCGCGAAGAAGCCGCTTCTTGGGCTCCGGCAGCCGGCGAGAGCGGCAGCTTCGGGAAGGTGAAGAAGCAAGCTGTACAACACTGGGATTGTGTGCGCACCTTGCCAACTGATAGAAAACAGTACCTTTGCACTCTCCTGACTTTTCCAATCACAGGAACATTCGATTGGAAGCTGTTTTGGACAACTTTTCTTTTCTTCCTGCCAAACACTTGGCAGACATCCGTGCAACTTCTAGAACACGATGGGAGATGTTTTCTGTGCTGGCACAGTTTTTCCTAGCCAGACATAGTGGAAAAGCGTTTTGCCGAGGTGTAGATGAGAAGAGGAGCTAAAGACGAAGGTAGGATGCTCTCCGGAGGTAAGAGCCGCTGCCGGGCGTCTTTCGGCAGAAGCCGCGCTAAGGAGAGCACTGTGAGCGGCACAATCGTCTTTGCGCGAAGAAGCCGCTTCTTGGGCTCCGGCAGCCGGCGAGAGCGGCAGCTTCGGGAAGGTGAAGAAGCAAGCTGTACAACACTGGGATTGTGTGCGCACCTTGCCAACTGATAGAAAACAGTACCTTTGCACTCTCCTGACTTTTTCAATCACAGGAACATTCGATTGGAAGCTGTTTTGGACAACTTTTCTTTTCTTCCTGCCAAACACTTGGCAGACATCCGTGCAACTTCTAGAACACGATGGGAGATGTTTTCTGTGCTGGCACAGTTTTTCCTAGCCAGACATAGTGGAAAAGCGTTTTGCTAAGATGTAGACTACAAAAGACGAAGGTAGGATGCTCTCCGGAGGTAAGAGCCGCTGCCGGGCGTCTTTCGGCAGAAGCCGCGCTAAGGAGAGCCCTGTGAGCGGCACAATCGTCTTTGCGCGAAGAAGCCGCTTCTTGGGCTCCGGGAGCCGGCGAGAGCGGCAGCTTCGGGAAGGTGAAGAAGCAAGCTGTACAACACTGGGATTGTGTGCGCACCTTGCCAACTGATAGAAAACAGTACCTTTGCACTCTCCTGACTTTTCCAATCACATGAACATTCGATTGGAAGCTGTTTTGGACAACTTTTCTTTTCTTCCTGCCAAACACTTGGCAGACATCCGTGCAACTTCTAGAACACGATGGGAGATGTTTTCTGTGCTGGCACAGTTTTTCCTAGCCAGACATAGTGGAAAAGCGTTTTGCCGAGGTGTAGATGAGAAGAGGAGCTAAAGACGAAGGTAGGATGCTCTCCGGAGGTAAGAGCCGCTGCCGGGCGTCTTTCGGCAGAAGCCGCGCTAAGGAGAGCACTGTGAGCGGCACAATCGTCTTTGCGCGAAGAAGCCGCTTCTTGGGCTCCGGCAGCCGGCGAGAGCGGCAGCTTCGGGAAGGTGAAGAAGCAAGCTGTACAACACTGGGATTGTGTGCGCACCTTGCCAACTGATAGAAAACAGTACCTTTGCACTCTCCTGACTTTTTCAATCACAGGAACATTCGATTGGAAGCTGTTTTGGACAACTTTTCTTTTCTTCCTGCCAAACACTTGGCAGACATCCGTGCAACTTCTAGAACACGATGGGAGATGTTTTCTGTGCTGGCACAGTTTTTCCTAGCCAGACATAGTGGAAAAGCTTTTTGCCGAGGTGTAGATGAGAAGAGGAGCTAAAGAGTGGATGTTAGCAAATGACACCCATCTTCAAAAAAGGCAATTAAGAGGACTCGCCATAGTACAAACCAGCCAGCCTCTTTTTTATCCCCAGGAAGTTGATGAAGCAGCTCTTCCTGGAAATCCTTGCCAGGCACATGACAGATGACCAAATAATGTAGTTAGCATGATTTTTCAGGGGAATTTCATGCTGAACATCACTTTAAACTCCTCTGATGAATCAACTTGACTGGTAGATGAAGGGAATATTATCTGCCTGGGCTTCAGGGAGGTGTTTGACATACCTCTACATGGCATCACACATACATATGGAAGCAATAGTGCAAAGGGGAGGGAATCAGTGTCTTTTCAGTGATGCTGAGGGAAAAGACAAGAGGCAGTGGGCACACACTGAAATACAGGAGATTGCCTTTGAACATCAGTAAATGTTTCTTTACTGTCAGGGTGACTGAACCACGGCACAGACTGCCCAGAAAGATTGTGGAGCCTGGATCTTTGAAGACATTAAAAGTACACCCAGATAGAATCCTGGGCAAGAGGCTCTAGGTATCCTGGTTTAGGCAGGGGGGTTGGGCCTGGTTAGCCCCACCAACCCCTTCCACTCTCTTTCATTCTGTGCTAGTGAATTCTCTTCAAGATGCATTTCAAAGCGCTGGCATGACAAAGTTCTGTGCAGACAGAGATCCAAATGGACATGGCATCTAAGTTCCTTAAGCAGTGTTCAAGAAGAATGTAAAACTCTGGCACAAGTGTCTCTTCCCTAACTGAATCCCTTTCATGGGAAAATTCCCAGCTCTAGAAAGATCTTCTGATACGCATGCTTAAGACTGACACTGGCTGAGCAAATTTCTCCCTATGTATATCTAAGACCAGTTAGGATCTTCACCCAAAGTGCAGTCAACATAGTCACAGAATGCCTATTGTTAAGAAGTGACAGCTTCCATCAGAATGGCAGCTATTGGTCCACAAAATGGATTAATGGATGGGAATTATCTACGTGGGTTAAAAACAAAAATAAAGAGTTGGTCTTTATTTATCAATTTCATGGCAATATTGATAAGGGAAGAAAAAGATCTAAGTCCTTGACTTTCTGGACTCGAGGAAAGATTTTAAAAATTCCTTGTAAAAATGTATGATCACAATCAGACTATTGAAACCATTTTAGTTGGGAACAAAGTTCCAAAATTGTCTAGATAGTGGCAAAGAAGCCAAGAAAATAGGAAAGAAACAAAAAGAGAGCAAAAGAGTCAGCTTCAGTGTACAAGCTCGTTCTAGAAGTAGTCTGCTGGGAAAAGGAACCCCCAGCTAAATTTCCAATGTATTCCTGCGCTTGATTCAGTAACTGGTCAATGTAAAAACCAATCCTTTTGTACAACTTCTTCCAGCAACAAAAACTCCAACAGGTTGACACTACCATCATGCCTGTTCCAGACATATTTAAAAGAGAAATGATGATTTTCTTGAAAACCTACTTACATAAAAGTTGCAAGATGGTGGAGGGATTCCCACATCCTCCTTCCTCCATCTGGCTTGAAAGTATATTTGATAAAATATGCAACAAAGCACATGATTTATAAGGGAGAGTCAAATGGATGATTTGGGAATCGATCTCTTGTTGATAGTAAACTTCATATCCACTCGGTGTGACCTTTTTAAAACAAAATGTGGAGCTGAGGCATGAATCTGCCACAACAATTGTAAAGCAAACATACACACTCCCCTTCATATGCCCCCCCCTCCACACACACCTAGGCACACACAGAGATCAGCATAGCAGATCATGAACACCTTGGAAAAGACTGAAATGCTAAATGCCTCTCTTGATGGGCAAAAGAGCTGGTGCAGTAATTCAAATGCCTGGTACAAAAATTCTGTTTAATATTTAGCTCCTATTTAAAACACAGCTTTTCATTTCATTCTATTTACAGAATATTTTCATTTCATTTGTTTCTTTAAAATTACTTAGTTCTCACCTGTTGTATGTCTAGGAATATTTTCTTCCAAAAATAGAAAAAAATAGATGATATCTTTTCAGCAGAAAACATTGGTTGATACAATTTTAAACCACCATGATATGGAAGAATTCTTCTGTCCCTCTCGAAGGTGGAAGAAGCATTTGGATCACAGATCATCTACAATGAAATACTTGACATGTTTAAGATGCTTTCAATCAATTTTGATCGTCAATTGCTTATTTGTTGTAAACAGTAATTTTTCAGTGAAGGGAAAGCGTGTGTGGTATATCTACATGATATGTTCAAAGGCAGTTCCTACTAATGGCCAGGCTGAATTCCAGTAAATAATGTCCCGAATGATATTTTGCCGCCTTCTTTGGCACTTCATGAAATCTTACCCCGATGAAGTGCTGAAACAAAGAGATTTTCTCTTAGAGAGTGTCTCATGTTGTAACCTATCCCATGGATTTTATGCTGTAATTCTTATCTCTTTTAAAATTTACTATCTTCTGTACAGTTTTCATGAAACTTTCTGTTACAGTAGTGAATAGCACAGATAAATGTCATTTTGTACAACTTTGAATTTACCCCAAGAGCTGAGAGAAAACTTGATCCTATACTTCAATCCGAGTTTCTTCTATAGTCCAACTTTGTTTCTCTACCATCAAGCTTCTCCTTTGTTGCTGCTCCAAGCCCCGTCCAAGGCGACCTTGAATACTTTCAGGGATGGGACACCCACAACTTCTCTGGGCAACCTGTTCCAGTGTTCCAGCACTCCCACAGTAAAAAAGGCCTTCCTTTCATCTAATATGTGTAGGAAATCATAAATCTAGGCATAGAAGCTTGGAGTGCAAATTTGAAATTCTTTGGATTTGAAGCACATTTTATATGAATACTGACTTACAGATGACTAAAAGATGTTGATGGGCATTTGAGCTGACAAGTTTTGAAAAAGTGCACGGAAATTAAAATTGAAACCACTAAAATTAAAAACTCCTTGCCATTTTCTTTTTCCTCTCCTATTCAAAATTGCATATGTCAGATATCAGTGCTTCATGCAAACCTCTCAGATGCTCTCAGAGAAAAAGCTTTTCTTTCAGACTAAGTTGCGGTTGACGTAGAACACTAGCAGGAGTGAAAGATTTTCTGGGCATCGGGGCAGCCCGTTCTCCTTGGATTTGTGTGCAGAATGCATTTTATCCAAACTGGAAAATAGATCCCAGCTCTGTTCTATTCATCATTCTTACTTCATCAGGCCAGAAGATTCTGTGAAAAGTAGCCTGTGGACCTTGAAGACAGCGCATGTGAACCAGATGAGAGGTGATAGAGAAGTTGAGGGAGAGAAGAAAGAGCATGAGGCTGAAACCAGAAAGTATTTCTCCACGTGATCATGGAAGATTGCAGGAGCCACTTGGTACTATCAAACCAGCCCAACTTGGCACTGGTGCCACCTTGGGTCTGGGAGCCATGTTGCATATCGTGCATTTTAAGGAGCCAGCTGGCCACACCCAGCCATATGCCCCCAAACACAAACCAAGGCCCTTTTCTCTGGCAAACAAAACTCAGCTGCCCTGCTTCTGGATGGCAGATTGCAGGAACCACTTGGTACTATCAAACCAGCCCAACTTGGCACTGGTGCCACCATGGGTCTGGTCACCATCCTGCCTATCGTAGCTTTTCAGGAGCCAGCCGGTCACTCTCAGCCATAGGCCCCCAAACACAAACCTCGGCCCGTTTCCCTGGCAAACAAAAGTAAGCTGCCCCGCTTCTGGATGGCAGATTGCAGGAGCCACATGGTACTATCAAACCAGGCCAACATGGCACTGGTGCCACCTTGGCTCTGGGAACCATCCTGTGTATCGTGGATTTTCAGGGGCCAGCCAGCCACTCTCAGCCATATGCCCCCAAAAACAAACCACGGACCTTTTCTCTGGCAAACATTTCTCAACTGCCCCTCTTCTGGATGGCAAATTTTAGGACGCACTTTGTACTACGAAAACCGCCCGACGTGGCACTGGTGCCACCTTGTGTCAGGGAACCATCCTGCATATCGAGCTTTTTAAGGAGCCAGCCGGCCAGGCCCAGCCATATACCCCCAAAAACAAACCACGGACCATTTCTCATGGAAACAAAAATCCGCTGCCCCGCGTCTGGATGGCAGATTGCAGGAGCCACTTGGGACTATCAAACCAGCCCGACTTGGCACTGGTGCCACCTTGGGTCTGGGAACCATCCTGCGTATGGTGGATTCTAAGGAGCCAGCCGGCCACTCCCAGCCACAGGCCCCCAACAAAAACCACGGCCCTTTTTTCTGGCAAACAAAACTTAGCTGCTTCACTTCTGGATGGCAGATTGCAGGAGCCACTTGGTGTAATCAAACCAGCCCGACTTGGCACTGGTGCCACCTTGGGTCTGGGAACCATCCTGCGTATCGTGGATTCTAAGGAGCCAGCCGGCCACTCCCAGCCACAGGCCCCCAAACAAAATCAACGGCGCTGTTCCCTGGAAAACAAAACACGCCTGCCAACTTTTTGATGGAGTTTGCAGGAGCCACTTGGTACTATCAAACCAGCCCGACTTGGCACTGGTGCCACCTTGGGTCTGGGAAACATCCTGCGTATCGTGGATTCTTAGGAGCCAGCCGGCCACTCCTAGCCACAGGCCCCCAAAGAAAAACCTAGGCCTATTTCTCTGGCAAACAAAAGTAAGCTGCCCCGCTTCTGGATGGCAGATTGCAGGAGCCACTTGGTACTATCAAACCAGCCCGACTTGGCACTGGTGCCACCTTGGGTCTGGGAACCATCCAGCCTATCGTGGATTTTAAGGAGCCAGCCGGCTACTCCCAGCCACAGGCCCCCAACAAAAACCACGGCCCTTTTTTCTGGCAAACAAAACTTAGCTGCCTCACTTCTGGATGGCAGATTGCAGGAGCCACTTGGTGTAATCAAACCAGCCCGACTTGGCACTGGTGCCACCTTGGGTCTGGGAACCATCCTGCGTATCGTGGATTCTAAGGAGCCAGCCGGCCACTCCCAGCCACAGGTCCCCAAACAAAATCAACGGCGCTGTTCCCTGGAAAACAAAACACGTCTGCCAACATTTTGATGGAGTTTGCAGGAGCCACTTGGTACTATCAAACCAGCCCGACTTGGCACTGGTGCCACATTGTGTCTGGGAAACATCCTGCGTATCGTGGATTCTTAGGAGCCAGCCGGCCACTCCTAGCCATAGGCCCCCAGACAAAAACCTAGGCCTATTTCTCTGGCAAACAAAAGTAAGCTGCCCCGCTTCTGGATGGCAGATTGCAGGAGACACTTGGGACTATCAAACCAGCCCGACTTGGCACTGGTGCCACCTCTGATCTGGGAACCATGCTGTGTATCGTGGATATTCAGGGGCCACCCGGCCACTCTCAGCCATATGTCCCCAAACAGAAACCTCGGCCCGTTTCTCTGGCAAACAAAACTCAACTGCCCCTCTTCTGGATGGCAAATTGCAGGATGAACTTGATACTAAAACCGCAGGCCGACTTGGTAGTGGTGACACCTTGGGCCTGGGAACCATCATGCGTATCGAGCATTTTAAGGAGCCAGCCGGCCACTCCAAGCAATATGCCCCCAAAAACAATCCACGGAATTTTTCTCTGGCAAACAACAATCAGCTGCCCCGCTTCTGGATGGCAGATTGCAGGAGCCACTTTGCACCATCAAACCAGCCCGACTTGGCACTGGTGCCACCTTGCTTCTGGGAACCATGCTGCCTAGCGTGGATTTTCAGGAGCCAGCCGGCCACTCTCAGCCATAGGCCCCCATACGAAACCCACGGCCCGTTTCCGTGGCAAACAAAATTAAGCTGCCCCGCTTCTGGATGGCAGATTGCAGGACGCACTTGGTAGTATCAAACCAGCCCAACTTGGCACTGGTGCCACCTTGGGTCTGGGAACCATCCTGCGTATCGTGGGTTCAAAGGAGCGAGCCGGCCACTCCCAGCCACAGGCCCCCAAACACAAACAACGGCGCTTTTCCCTGGAAAACAAAACTCGCCTGCCAACTTTTTGATGGCAGATTGCAGGAGCCACTTGGTACTATCAAACCAGCCCAACTTGGCACTGGTGCCACCATGGGTCTGGTCACCATCCTGCCTATTGTAGCTTTCCAGGAGCCAGCCGGTCACTCCCAGCCATAGGTCCCAAGTCACAAACCTCGGCCCGTTTCCCTGGCAAACAAAAGTAAGCTGCCCCGCTTCTGGATGGCAGATTGCAGGAGCCACTTGGTACTATCAAACCAGCCCAACTTGGCACTGGTGCCACCTCTGGTCTGGGAACCATGCTGCGTAACACAGATTCTAAGGCGCCAGTCGGCCACTCCCAGCCACAAGCCCCCAAACACAAACATCTGCGCAATTCTCTGGCAAACAAAACTCCACTGCCCCTCTCCTGGATGGCAAATTGCAGGACGCACTTGGTACTATAAAAACAGCCCGACTTGGCACTGGTGCCACCTTGGGTCTGGGAACCATCCTGCGTATCGATCTTTTTAATGAGACAGCCGGCCACTCCCAGCCATATGCCCCCAAACACAACCCACGGCCCTTTTCTCTGGCAAACAAAACTCAACTGCACCGCTTCTGGATGGCAGATTGCAGGAGCCACTTGGTACTATCAAACCAGCCCGACTTGGCACTGGTGCCACCTTGGGTCTGGGAACCATCCTGCGTATTGTGGGTTGTCAGGAGCCAGCCGAACACTCTCGGCCACAGACCCCAATCAAAAACAACGGCCCGTTTCACAGGCAAACAAAACTCAGCTGCCCCGCTTCTGGATGGGAGATTGCAGGAGGCACTTGACACTGTGAAACCAGCCCCACTTGGCACTGGTGCCACCTTGGGTCTGGGAACCATGCTGCGTATCATGGATGTTCAAGAGCCAGCCGGCCACTCCCAGCCACAGGCCCCCAAACACAAACCACAGCCTTTTTCTCTGGCAAACAAAATTCAGCTGCCCCGCTTCTGGATGGCAGATTGCAGGAGCCACTTGGGACTATCACACCAGCACAACATGGCACTGCTGCCACCTTGGATCTGGGAACCATCCTTCCTATCGTGGATTTTCAGGGGCCAGCTGGTCACTCTCAGCCATAGGCCCCAAACACAAACCACGGCCCTTTTCTCTGGAAAACAAAACTCAACTGCCCCTCTTCTGGATGGCAGATTGCAGGAGCCACTGGGTACTATGAAACCAGCCCTACTTGGCACTGGTGCCACCTTGGGTCTGGGAACCATGCTGCGTATCATGGATTTTCAGGAGCCAGCCGGCCACTCCCAGCCACAGGCCCCGAAACACAAACAACAGCCTTTTTCTCTGGCAAACAAAATTCAGCTGCCCCGCTTCTGGATGGCAGATTGCAGGAACCACTTGGTACTAACAAACCAGCCCGACTTGGCACTGGTGCCACCTTGGGTCTGGGAACCATCCTGCGTATCGTGGATTCTAAGGAGCCAGCTGGCCACTCCCAGCCACAGGCCCCAAAACACACACAACGGTGCTTTTCCCTGGAAAACAAAACTCGCCTGCCAACTTTTTGATGGCAGATTGCAGGAGCCACTTGGTACTATCAAACCAGCTCAACTTGGCACTGGTGCCACCATGGGTCTGGTCACCATCCTGCCTATCGTAGCTTTTCAGGTGCCAGCCAGCCACCCCCAGCCAGAGGCCCCTAGACAAATATTTCGGCCCGTTTCCCTGGCAAACAAAAGTAAGCTTCCCCGCTTCTGGATGGCAGATTGCAGGAGCCACTTTGCACCATCAAACCAGCCCAACTTGGCACTGGTGCCACCTCTGGTATGGGAACCATCCTGCGTATCGTGGGTTCTAAGGAGCCAGCTCGCCACTCCCAGCCACAGGCCCCCAAACACAAACAACGGCGCTTTTCCCTGGAAAACAAAACTCGCCTGACAACTTTTTGATGGCAGATTGCCGGAGCCACTTGGTACTATCAAACCAGCCCAACTTGGCACTGGTGCCACCAGGGGTCTGGTCACCATCCTGCCTATCGTAGCTTTTCAGGAGCCAGCCGGTCACTCGCAGCCATAGGCCCCCAAACACAAACCTCGGCCCTTTTCCCTGGCAAACAAAAGTAAGCTGCCCCGCTTCTGCATGGCAGATTGCAGGAGCTATTTAGTACTATCAAACCAGCCCGACTTGGCACTGGTGACACCTCTGGTCTGGGAACCATCCTGCCTATCGTGGATTTTCAGGGGCCAGCCGGCCACTCTCAGCCATATGCCCCCAAAAACAAACCACGGCCCTTTTCTCTGGCAAACAAAACTCAACTGCCCCTCTTCTGGATGGCAAATTTTAGGACGCACTTTGTACTACGAAAACCGCCCGACGTGGCACTGGTGCCACCTTGTGTCAGGGAAGCATCCTGCATATCGAGCTTTTTAAGGAGCCAGCCGGCCACGCCCAGCCATATACCCCCAAAAACAAACCACGGATCATTTCTCATGGAAACAAAAATCCGCTGCCCCGCGTCTGGATGGCAGATTGCAGGAGCCACTTTGCACCATCAAACCAGCCCGACTTGGCACTGGTGCCACCTTGGGTCTGGGAACAATCCTGCATATCGTGGATTCTAAGGAGCCAGCCGGCCACTCCCAGCCACAGGCCCCCAAACACAAACAACGGCGCTTTTCCCTGGAAAACAAAACTCGCCTGCCAGCTTTTTGATGGCAGATTGCAGGAGCCACTTGGTACTATCAAATCATCCCAACTTGGCACTGGTGCCACTATGGGTCTGGGAACCATCCTGCCTATTGTAGCATTTCAGGAGCCAGCCGGTCACTCTCAGCCATAGGCCCCCAGACAAAAACCTCGGCCCGTTTCCCTGGCAAACAAAATTAAGCTGCCCCGATTCTGGATGGCAGATTGCAGGAGCCACTTGGTAGTGTCAAACCAGCCCGACTTGGCACTGGTGCCACCTTGGGTCTGGGAACCATCCTGCGTATCGTGGATTCTAAGCAGCCACCCGGCCACTGTGAGCCACAGGCGCCCAAACACAAACAACGGCGCTGTTCCCTGGAAAACAAAACTCGCCTGCCAACATTTTGATGGCAGATTGCAGGAGCCACTTGGTGCTATCAAACCAGCCCAACTTGGCACTGGTGCCACCATGGGTCTGGTCACCATCCTGCCTATCGTAGCTTTTCAGGAGCCAGCCGGTCACTCCCAGCCATAGACCCCCAGACACAAACCTCGGCCCGTTTCCCTGGAAAACAAAAGTAAGCTGCCCCGATTCTGGATGGCAGATTGCAGGAGCCACTTGGTACTATCAAATCAGCCCAACTTGGCACTGGTGCCACCATGGGTCTGGTAAACATCCTGCCTATCGTAGCTTTTCAGGAGCCAGACGGTCACTCCCTGCCATAGGCCCCCAGACACAAACCTCGGCCCGTTTCCCTGGCAAACAAAAGTAAACTGCCCCGCTTTTGGATGGCAGATTGCAGGATGCATTTGGTACTATCAAACCTGCCCGACTTGGCCCTCGTGCCACCTTGGCTCTGGGAACCATGCTGCGTAACGTAGATTCTACGAGGACAGGCGGCCACTCCCAGCCACAGGCCCCCAAACACAAACAACGGCGCTTTTCCCTGGAAAACAAAACTCGCCTGCCAACTTTTTGATGGCAGATTGCAGGAGCCACTTGGTACTATCAAACCAGCCCAACTTGGTACTGGTTCCATTTTGGGTCTGGTCACCATCCTGCCTATCGTAGCTTTTCAGGAGCCAGCCGGTCACTCGCAGCCATAGGCCCCCAGACACAAACCTCGGCCCGTTTCCCTGGCAAACAAAAGTAAGCTGCCCCGCTTCTGGATGGCAGATTGCAGGAGCCACATGGTACTATCAAACCAGGCCAACATGGCACTGGTGCCACCTTGGCTCTGGGAACCATCCTGCCTATCGTGGATTTTCAGGGGCCAGCCGGCCACTCTCAGCCATATGCCCCCAAACACATACCACGGCCCTTTGCTCTGGCAAACAAAACTCAACTGCCCCTCTTCTGGATGGCAAATTGCAGGACGCACTTGGTACTACGAAAACAGCCCGACTTGGCAGTGATGCCACATTGGGTCAGGGAACAATCCTGCGTATCGATCTTTTTAAGGAGCCAGCCGGCCACGTCCAGCCATATACCCCCAAAAAAAAACCACGGAACTTTTCTCCAGCAAACAAAAATCCGCTGCCGCGCGTCTGAATGGCAGATTTCAGGAGCTATTTAGTATTATCAAACCAGCCCGACTTGGCACTGGTGCCACCATGAGTCTGGTAACCATCCTGCCTTTCGTAGCTTTTCAGTAGCCAGCCGGTCACTCCCAGCCATAGGCCCCCAGACAAATACCTCGGCCCGTTTACCTGGGAAACAAAAGTAAGCTGTCCCGCTTCTGGATGGCAGATTGCAGGAGCCACTTGGTATTATCAAACCAGCCCAACTTGGCACTGGTGCCACTTTGGCTCTGGGAACCATCCTGCGTATCCTGGGTTCAAAGGAGGCAGCCGGCCACTCCCAGCCACAGGCCTCTAAACAAGAACAACGGCGCTTTTCCCTGGAAAACAAAACTCGCCTGACAACTTTTTGATGGCAGATTGCAGGAGCCACTTGGTACTATCAAACCAGCCCAACTTGGCACTGGTGCCACCATGGGTCTGGTCACCATCCTGCCTATCGTAGCTTTTCAGGAGCCAGCCGCTCACTCCCAGCCATAGGCCCCCAGACAAATATCTCGGCCCGTTTCCCTGGCAAACAAAAGTAAGCAGCCCCGCTTCAGGATGGGAGATTGCAGGAGCCACATGGTACTATCAAACCAGGCCAACATGGCACTGGTGCCACCTTGGTTCTGGGAACCATCCTGCCTATCGTGGATTTTCAGGGGCCAGCCGGCCACTCTCAACCATATGCCCCCAAAAATACACCACGGCCCTTTTCTCTGGCAAACAAAACTCAACTGCCCCTCTTCTGGATGGCAAATTGCAGGACGCACTTGGTACTACGAAAACAGCCCGACTTGGCACTGATGCCACCTTGGGTCAGGGAACAATCCTGCGTATCGAGCTTTTTAAGGAGCCAGCCGGCCACGTCCAGCCATATACCCCCAAAAAAAAACCACGGAACTTTTCTCCAGCAAACAAAAATCCGCTGCCCCGCGTCTGGATGGCAGATTGCAGGAGCTATTTAGTATTATCAAACCAGCCCGACTTGGCACTGGTGCCACCATGAGTCTGGTAGCCATCCTGCCTATCGTAGCTTTTCAGTAGCCAGCCAGTCACTCCCAGCCATAGGCCCCCAGACAAATACCTCGGCCCGTTTCCCTGGCAAACAAAAGTAAGCTGTCCCGCTTCTGGATGGCAGATTGCAGGAGCCACTTGGTACTATCAAACTAGCCCAACTTGGCACTGGTGCCACCTCTGGTCTGGGAACCATCCTGCGTATCGTGGATTCTAAGGAGCCAGCTGGCCACTCCCAGCCACAGGCCCCCAAACAAAAACAACGGCGCTTTTCCCTGGAAAACAAAACTCACCTGCCAACTTTTTGATGGCAGATTGCAGGAGCCACTTGGTACTATCAAACCAGCCCAACTTGGCACTGGTGCCACCATGGGTCTGGTCACCATCCTGCCTATCGTAGCTTTTCAGGAGCCAGCCAGTCACTCCCAGCCATAGGCCCCCAGACACAAAGCTCTGCCCGTTTCCCTGGCAAACAAAAGTAAGCTACCCCGCTTCTGGATGGCAGATTGCAGGAGTCACTTTGCACCATCAAACCAGCCCGACTTGGCACTGGTGCCACCTCTGGACTGGGACCCATCCTGCGTATCGTGGATTCTAAGGAGACAGCTGGCCACTCCCAGCCACAGGCCCCCAAACACAAACAACGGCGATTTTCCCTGGAGTACAAAACTCGCTTGCCAACTTTTTGATGGCAGATTGCAGGAGCCACTTGGTACTATCAAACCACCCCAACTTGGCAACAAGTGGTTCCTGCAATCTGCCATCCAGAAGCGGGGCAGCTTACTTTTCTTTGCCAGGGAAACGGACCGTTGTTTGTGTTTGGAGGCGTATGGCTGGGAGTGGCCGACTGGCTCCTTAAAATCCACGATACGCAGGATGGTTCCCAGACCAGAGGTGGCACCAGTGCCAAGTCGGGCTGGTTTGATAGTACCAAGGGGCTCCTGCAATCTGCCATCCAGAAGCGGGGGTGCTTACTTTTGTTTGCCAGGGAAACGGGTTGAGCTTTGTGTCTCGGGGCCTATGGCAGGGAGCGACCGGCTTGCTCCTGAAAAGCTACGATAGGCAGGATGGTGACCAGACCCATGGTGGCACCAGTGCCAAGTTGGGCTGGTTTGATAGTACCAAGTGGCTCCTGCAATCTGCCATCAAAAAGTTGGCAGGCGAGTTTTGTTTTCCAGGGAAAAGCGCCATTGTTTGTGTTTGGGGGCCTGTGGTTGGGAGTGCCCGGCTGGCTCCTTGGAAACCACGATACGCAGCATGGTTACCAGACAAGAGGTGCCACCAGTGCCAAGTTGTGCTGGTTTGATACTACCAAGTGGTTCCTGCAATCTGCCATCCAGAAGCGGGGCAGCTTACTTTTGTTTGCCACGGAAACGGGCCGTTGTTTGTGTTTGGGGGCCTGTGGCTGGGAGTGGCCGACTGGCTCCTTAGAATCCACGATACGCAGGATGGGTCCCAGACCAGAGGTGGCACCAGTGCCAAGTCGGGCTGGTTTGATAGTACCAAGTGGCTCCTGCAATCTGCCATCCAGAAGCGGGGCAGCTTACTTTTGTTTGCCAGGGAAACGGGCCGAGGTTTGTGACTGGGGACCTATGGCTGGGAGTGACCGGCTGGCTCCCTAAAAGTTACGATAGGCAGGATGGTGACCAGACCCATGGTGGCACCAGTGCCAAGTTGGGCTGGTTTGATAGTACCAAGTGGCTCCTGTAATCTGCCATCAAATAGTTGGTAGGCGAGTTTTGTTTTCCAGGGAAATGCGCCGTTGTTTTTGTTTGGGGGCCTGTGGTAGGGAGTGGACGGCTGGCTAATTAGAATCCACGATACGCAGGATGGTTCCCAGACCAGAGGTGGCACCAGTGCCAAGACGGGCTAGTTTGATGGTGCAAAATGGCTCCTGCAATCTGCCATCCAGAAGCGGGGTAGCTTACTTTTGTTTGCCAGGGAAACGGGCCGAGCTTTGTGTCTGGGGGCCTATGGCTGGGAGTGACCGGCTGGCTCCTGAAAAGCTACGATAGGCAGGATGGTGACCAGACCCATGGTGGCACCAGTGCCAAGTTGGGCTGATTTGATAGTACCAAGTGGCTCCTGCAATCTGCCATCAAAAAGTTGGCAGGAGAGTTTTGTTTTCCAGGGAAAAGCGCCGTTGTTTGTGTTTGGGGGCCTGTGGCTGGGAGTGGCCGGCTGGCTCCTTAGAATCCACGATACGCAGCATGGTATCCAGACCCAAGGTGGCACCAGTGCCAAGTATTGCTGGTTTGATAGTACCAAGTGGTTCCTGCAATCTGCCATCCAGAAGCAGGGCAGCTTACTTTTGTTTGCCAGGGAAACGGGCCGAGGTTTTTGTCTGGGGGCCTATGGCTGGGAGTGACCGGCTGGCTCCTGAAAAGCTACGATAGGCAGGATGGTGACCAGACCCATGGTGGCACCAGTCCCAAGTTGGGCTGATTTGATAGTACCAAGTGGCTCCTACAATCTGCCGTCAAAATTTGGCAGGCGAGTTTTGTTTTCCAGGGAAAAGCGCCGTTGTTTGTGTTTGGGGGCCTGTGGCTGGCAGTGGCCGGCTGGCTCCTTAGAATCCACGATACGCAGGATGGTTCCCAGACCCAAGGTGGCACCAGTGCCAAGTCGGGCTAGTATGATGGTGCAAAGTGGCTCCTGCAATCTGCCATCCAGAAGCGGGGCAGCTTACTTTTGTTTGCCAGGGAAACGGGCCGAGCTTTTTGTCGGGGGGCCTATGGCTGGGAGTGAGCGGTTGGCTCCTGAAAAGCTACGATAGGCAGGATGGTGAGCAGACCCATGGTGGCACAAGTGCCAAGTTGGGCTGGTTTGATAGCACCAAGTGGCTCCTGCAATCTGCCATCAAAATGTTGGCAGGCGAGTTTTGTTTTCCAGGGAAAAGCGCCGTTGTTTGTGTTTGGGTGCCTATGGCTGGGAGTGGCCGGCTGGCTCCTTAGAATCCACGATACGCAGGATGGTTCCCAGACCCAAGGTGGCACCAGTGCCAAGTTGGGCTGGTTTGATAGGACCAAGTGCTTCCTACAATCTGCCATCCAGAAGCGGGGCAGCTTACTTTTGTTTGCCAGGGAAACGGGTCGAGCTTTGTGTCTGGGGGCCTATGGCTGGGAGTGACCGGCGAGGTCCTGAAAAGCTAAGATAGGCAGGATGGTGACCAGACCCATGGTGGCACCAGTGCCAAGTTGGGCTGGTTTGATAGTACCAAGTGGCTCCTGCAATCTGCCATCAAAAAGTTGGCAGGCGAGTTTTGTTTTCCAGGGAAAAGTGCCGTTGTTTGTGTTTGGGGGCCTGTGGCTGGGAGTGGCCGGCTGGCTCCTTATAATCCACGATACGCAGCATGGTTCCCAGACCCAAGGTGGCACCAGTGCCAAGTTGGGCTGGTTTGATAGTACCAAGTGGCTCTGGCAATCTGCCATCAAAAAGTTGGCAGACGAGTTTTGTTTTCCAGGGAAAAGCGCCGTTGTTTTTGTTTGGGGGCCTGTGGCTGGGAGTGGACGGATGGCTAATTAGAATCCACGATACGCAGGATGGTTCCCAGACCAGAGGTGGCACCAGTGCCAAGTCGGGCTGTTTTGATAGTACCAAGTGGTTCCTGCAATCTGCCATCCAGAAGCGGGATAACTTACTTTTGTTTGTCAGGGAAACGGGCCGAGCTTTGTGTCTGGGGGCCTATGGCTGGGAGTGACCGGCTGGCTCCTGAAAAGCTACGATAGGCAGGATGGTGACCAGACCCATGGTGGCACCAGTGCCAAGTTGGTCTGATTTGATAAAACCAAGTGGCTCCTGCAATCTCCCATCAAAAAGTTGGCAGGAGAGTTTTGTTTTCCAGGGAAAAGCGCCGTTGTTTGTGTTTGGGGGCCTGTGGCTGGGAGTGGCCGGCTGGCTCCTTAGAATCCACGATACGCAGGATGGTTCCCAGACCTGAGGTGGCACCAGTGCCAAGTCGGGCTAGTTTGATGGTGCAAAGTGGCTCCTGCAATATGCCATCCAGAAACGGGGCAGCTTACTTTTGTTTGCAGGGAAACGGGCCGAGGTTTTTGTCTGGGGACCTATGGCTGGGAGTGACCGTCTGGCTCCTGAAAAGCTACGATAGGCAGGATGGTGACCAGACCCATGATGGCACCAGTGCCAAGTTGAGCTGGTTTGATAGTACCAAGTGGCTCCTGCAATCTGCCATCAAAAAGTTGGCAGGCGAGTTTTGCTTTCCAGGGAAAAGCGCCGTTGTTTGTGTTTGGGGGCCTGTGGCTGGGAGTGGCCGGCTGGCTCCTTAGAATCCACGATACGCAGCATGGTTCCCAGACCAGAGGTGGCACCAGTGCCAAGTCGGGCTGGTTTGATAGTACCAAGTGCGTCCTACAATCTGCCATCCAGAAGCGGGGCAGCTTACTTTTGTTTGCCAGGGAAACGGGCCGAGGTTTGTGTCTGGGGGCCTATGGCAGGGAGTGACCGGCTGGCTCCTGAAAAGCTACGATAGGCAGGATGTTTACCAGACCCATGGTGGCACCAGTGCCAAGTTGGGCTGATTTGATAGTAGCAAGTGGCTCCTGCAATCTGCCATCAAAAAGTCGGCAGGCGGGTTTAGTTTTCCAGGGAAAAGCGCTGTGGTTTGTGTTTGGGGGCCTGTGGCTGGGAGTGACCTGCTGGCTCCTTAGAATCCACGATACGCAGGATGGTTCCCAGACCCAAGGTGGCACCAGTGCCAAGTTGGACTGGTTTGATAGGACCAAGTGGCTCCTGCAATCTGCCATCCAGAAGCGGGGCAGCTTACTTTTGTTTGCCAGGGAAACGGGCCGAGCTTTGTGTCTGCGGGCCTATGTCTGGGAGTGACCTGCTAGGTCCTGAAAAGCTACGATAGGCAGGATGGTGACCAGACCCATGGTGGCACCAGTGCCAAGTTGAGCTGGTTTGATAGTACCAAGTGGCTCCTGCAATCTGCCATCAAAAAGTTGGCAGGCGAGTTTTGTTTTCCAGGGAAAAGCGCCGTTGTTTGTGTTTGGGGGCCTTTGGGTGGGAGTGGCCGGCTGGCTCCTTAGAATCCCCGATACGCAGCATGGTTCCCAGACCAGAGGTGGCACCAGTGCCAAGTCGGGCTGGTTTTATAATACCAAGTGGTTCCTGCAATCTGCCATGCAGAAGCGGGGCAGCTTACTTTTGTTTGCCAGGGAAACGGGCCGAGGTTTTTGTCTGGGGGCCAATGGCTGGCAGTGACCGGCTGGCTCCTGAAAAGCTACGATACGCAGGATGGTGACCAGACCCATGGTGGCACCAGTGCCAAGTTGGGCTGATTTGATAGTAGCAAGTGGCTCCTGCAATCTGCCATCAAAAAGTTGGCAGGCGAGTTTTGTTTTCCAGGGAAAAGCGCCGTTGTTTGTGTTTGGGGGCCTGTGGCTGGGAGTGGCCGGCTGGCTCCTTAGAATCCACGATACGCAGCATGGTTCCCAGACCAGAGGTGGCACCAGTTCCAAGTCGGGCTACTTTGATGGTGAAAAGTGGTTCCTGCAATCTGCCATCAAGAAGCGGGGCAGCTTACTTTGGTTTGCCAGGGAAACGGGCCGAGCTTTGTGTCTGGGCGCCTATGGCTGGGAGTGACCGGCTGGCTCCTGAAAAGCTACGATAGGCAGGATGGTTCCCAGACCTGAGGTGGCACCAGTGCCAAGTTGGGCTGATTTGATAGTACCAAGTGGCTCCTGCAATCTGCCATCAAATAGTTGGCCGGGGAATTATGTTTTCCAGGGAAAAGCGCCGTTGTTTCTGTTTGGGGGCCTGTGGCAGGGAGTGGCCGGCTGGCTCCTTATAATCCACGATACGCAGCATGGTTCCCAGACCCAAGGTGGCAACAGTGCCAAGCTGGGCTGGTTTGATAGTACCAAGTGGCTCCGGCAATCTGCCATCAAAAAGTTGGCAGACGAGTTTTTTTTCCAGGGTAAAGCGCCGTTGTTTGCGTTTGGGGGCCTGTGGCTGGGAGTGGACGGATGGCTAATTAGAATCCACGATACGCAGGATGGTTCCCAGACCAGAGGTGGCACCAGTGCCAAGTTGGGCTGATTTGATAGTACCAAGTGGCTCCTGGAATCTGCCATCCAGAAGCGGGACAGCTTACTTTTGTTTGTCAGGGAAACGGGCCGAGCTTTGTGTCTGGGGGCCTATGGCTGGGAGTGACCGGCTGGCTCCTGAAAAGCTAAGATAGGCAGGATGGTGACCAGACCCATGGTGGCACCAGTGCCAAGTTGGGCTGGTTTGATAGTACCAAGTGGCTCCTGCAATCTGCCATCAAAAAGTTGGCAGGCGAGTTTTGTTTTCCAGGGAAAAGCGCCGTTGTTTTTGTTTGGGGGCCTGTGGCTGGGAGTGGACGGATGGCTCCTTGGAATCCACGATACGCAGCATGGTTCCCAGACCAGAGGTGGCACCAGTGCCAAGTTGGGCTGGTTTGATGGTGCAAAGTGGCTCCTGCAATCTGCCATCCAGTAGCGGGATAACTTACTTTTGTTTGCCAGGGAAACGGGCCAAGGTTTTTGTCTGGGGGCCTATGGCTGGGAGTGACCGGCTGGCTCCTGAAATGCTACGATAGGCAGGATGGTGACCAGACCCATGGTGGCACCAGTGTCAAGTTGGGCTGGTTTGATAGTACCAAGTGGCTCCGGCAATCTGCCATCAAAAAGTTGGCAGGCGAGTTTTGTTTTCCAGGGAAAAGCGCCGTTGTTTTTGTTTGGGGGCCTGTGGCTGGGAGTGGACGGAGGGCTAATTAGAATCCACGATACGCAGGATGGTTCCCAGACCCAAGGTGGCACCAGTGCCAAGTTGGGCTGGTTTGATAGTACCAAGTGCGTCCTGCAATCTGCCATCCAGAAGCGGGGTAGCTTACTTTTGTTTGCCAGGGAAACGGGCCGAGATTTGTGTCTGGGGGCCTATGGCTGGGAGTGACCGGCTGGCTCCTGAAAAGCTACGATAGGCAGGATGGTGACCAGACCCATGGTGGCACCAGTGTCAAGTTGGGCTGGTTTGATAGTACCAAGCGGCTCCTGCAATATGCCATCAAAATTTGGCAGGCGAGTTTTGTTTTCCAGGGAAAAGCGCCGTTGTTTTTGTTTGGGGGCCTGTGGGTGGGAGTGGCCGGATTGCTAATTAGAATCCACGATACGCAGCATGGTTCCCAGACCTGAGGTGGCACCAGGGCCGAGTCTGGCTAGTTTGATGGTGCAAAGTGGCTCCTGCAATCTGCCATCCAGAAGCGGGGCAGCTTACTTTTCTTTGCCAGGGAAACGGGCCGAGGTTTTTGTCTGGGGGCCTATGGCTGGGAGTGACCGGCTGGCTCCTGAAAAGCTACGATAGGCAGGATGGTGAGCAGACCCATGGTGGCACCAGTGCCAAGTTGGGCTGGTTTGATAGTACCAAGTGGCTCCTGCAATCTGCCATCAAAATGTTGGCAGGCGAGTTTTGTTTTCCAGGGAAAAGCGCCGTTGTTTGTGTTTGGGGGCCTGTGGCTGGGAGTGGCCGCCTGGCTGCTTAGAATCCACGATACGCAGGATGGTTCCCAGACCAGAGGTGGCACCAGTGCCAAGTCGGGCTGGTTTGATAATACCTAGTGGATCCTGCAATCTGCCATTCAGAAGCGGGACAGCTTACATTTGTTTGCCAGGGAAACGGGCCGAGCTTTGTGTCTGGGCGCCTATGGCTTGGAGTGACCGGCTTGGTCCTGAAAAGCTACGATAGGCAGGATGGTGACCAGACCCATGGTGGCACCAGTGCCAAGTTGGGCTGATTTGATAGTACCAAGTGGCTCCTGCAATCTGCCATCAAAAAGTTGGCAGGCGAGTTTTGTTTTCCAGGGAAAAGCGCCGTTGTTTCTGTTTGGGGGCCTATGGCTGGGAGTGGCCGGCTGGCTCCTTAGAATCCACGATACGCGGCATGGTTCCCAGACCAGAGGTGGCACCAGTGCCAAGTTGGGCTGGTTTGATGGTGCAAAGTGGCTCCTGCAATCTGCCATCCAGAAGCGGGGCAGCTTACTTTTGTTTCCCAGGGAAACGAGCCGAGGTTTTTCTCTGGGGGCCTATGGCTGGGAGTGACCGGCTGGCGCCTGAACAGCTACGATAGGCAGGATGGTGACCAGACCCATGGTGGCACCAGTGCCAAGTTGGGCTGGTTTGATAGTACCAAGTGGCTCCTGCAATCCGCCATCAAAAAGTGGGCAGGCGAGTTTTGTTTTCCAGGGAAAAGCGCCGTTGTTTGTGTTTGGGTGCCTGTGGCAGGGAGTGGCCGGCTGGCTGCTTAGAATCCACGATACGCAGGATGGTTCCCAGACCCAAGGTGGCACCAGTGCCAAGTTGGGCTGGTTTGATAGTACCAAGTGGTTCCTGCAATCTGCCATCCAGAAGCGGGGTAGCTTACTTTTGTTTGCCAGGGAAACGGGCCGAGTATTGTGTCTGGGGGCCTATGGCTGCGAGTGACCGGCTGGCTCCTGAAAACTACGATAGGCAGGATGGTGACGAGACCCATGGTGGCACCAGTGCCAAGTTGGGCTGATTTGATAGTACCAAGTGGCTCCTGCAATCTGCAATCAAAAATTTGGCAGGCGAGTCTTGTTTTCCAGGGAAAAGCGCCGTTGTTTGTGTCTGGGGGCCTGTGGCTGGAGTGGCCGGCTGGCTCCTTACAATGAACGATACGCAGGATGGTTCCCAGACCTGAGGTGGCACCAGTGCCAAGTCGGGCTAGTTTGATGGTTCAAAGTGGCTCCTGCAATCTGCCATCCAGAAGCGGGGTAGCTTACTTTTGTTTGCCAGGGAAACGGGCCGAGCTTTGTGTCTGGGCGCCTATGGCTTGGAGTGACCGGCTAGGTCCTGAAAAGCTACGATAGGCAGGATGGTGACCAGACCCATGGTGGCACCAGTGCCAAGTTGGGCTGATTTGATAGTACCAAGTGGCTCCTGCAATCTGCCATCAAAAAGTTGGCAGGCGAGTTTTGTTTTCCAGGGAAAAGCGCCGTTGTTCGTGTTTGGGGGCCTGTGGCTGGGAGTGGCCGGCTGGCTCCTTAGAATCCACGATACGCGGCATGGTTCCCAGACCAGAGGTGGCACCAGTGCCAAGTTGGGCTGGTTTGATAGTACCAAGTGCGTCCTGCAATCTGCCATCCAGAAGCGGGGCAGCTTACTTTTGTTTGCCAGGGAAACGGGCCGAGGTTTGTGTCTCAGGGCCTATGGCTGGGAGTGACCGGCTGGCTCCTGAAAAGCTACGATAGGCAGGATGGTGACCAGACCCATGGTGGCACCAGTGCCAAGTTGGGCTGGTTTGATAGTACCAAGTGGCTCCTGCAATCTGCCATCAAAAAGTTGGCAGGCGAGTTTGTTATCCAGGGAAAGCGCCGTTGTTTGTGTTTGGGGGCCTGTGGCTGGGAGTGGCCGGCTGGCTCCTTAGAATCCACGATACGCAGGATGGTTCCCAGACCAGAGGTGGCACCAGTGCCAAGTCGGGCTGGTTTGATGGTGAAAAGTGGCTCCTGCAATCTGCCATCCTGAAGCGGGATAACTTACTTTTCTTTGCCAGGGAAACGGGCCGAGGTTTTTGTCTGGGGGCCTATGGCTGGGAGTGTTTGGCTGGCTCCTGAAAAGCTACGATAGGCAGGATGGTGACCAGACCCATGGTGGCACCAGTGCCAAGTTGGGCTGGTTTGATAGTACCAAGTGGCTCCTGCAATCTGCCATCAAAAAGTTGGCAGGCGAGTTTTGTTTTCCAGGGAAAAGCGCCGTTGTTTGTGTTTGGGGGTCTGTGGGTGGGAGTGGCCGGCTGTCTCCTTAGAATCCACGATACGCAGCATGGTTCCCAGACCAGAGGTGGCACCAGTGCCAAGTCGGGCTGGTTTGATAGTACCAAGTGGTTCCTGCAATCTGCCATCCAGAAGCGGGGTAGCTTACTTTTGTTTGCCAGGGAAACGGGCCGAGGTTTTTGACTGGGGGCCTATGGCTGGGAGTGACCGGCTGGCTCCTGAAAAGCTACGATAGGCAGGATGGTTACCAGACTCATGGTGGCACCAGTGCCAAGTCGGGCTGGTTTGATGATACTAAATAGCTCCTGCAATCTGCCATCCAGACGCGGGGCAGCGGATTTTTGTTTGCTGGAGAAAAGTTCCGTGGTTTTTTTTTGGGGGTATATGGCTGGACGTGGCCGGCTGGCTCCTTAAAAAGCTCGATACGCAGGATTGTTCCCTGACCCAAGGTGGCATCAGTGCCAAGTCGGGCTGTTTTCGTAGTACCAAGTGCGTCCTGAAATTTGCCATCCAGAAGAGGGGCAGTTGAGTTCTGTTTGCCAGAGAAAAGGGCCGTGGTATATGTTTGGGGGCATATGGTTGAGAGTGGCCGGCTGGCCCCTGAAAATCCACGATAGGCAGGATGGTTCACAGAACCAAGGTGGCACAAGTGCCATGTTGGCCTGGTTTGATAGTACCATGTGGCTCCTGCAATCTGCCATCCAGAAGCGGGGCTGCTTACTTTTGTTTGCCAGGGAAACGGGCCGAGGTATTTGTCAGGGGGCCTATGGCTGGGAGTGACCAGCTGGCTCCTGAAAAGCTACGATAGGCAGGATGGTGACCAGACCCATGGTGGCACCAGTGCCAAGTTGGGCTGGTTTGATAGTACCAAGTGGCTCCTGCAATCTGCCATCAAAAAGTTGTCAGGCGAGTTTTGTTTTCCAGGGAAAAGCGCCGTTGTTTTTGTTTAGAGGCCTGTGGCTGGGAGTGGCCGGCTGCCTCCTTTGAACCCAGGATACGTAGGATGGTTCCCAGAGCCAAGGTGGCACCAGTGCAAAATTGGGCTGGTTTGATAGTACCAAGTGGCTCCTGCAATCTGCCATCAAAAAGTTGTCAGGCGAGTTTTGTTTTCCAGGGAAAAGCGCCGTTGCTTTTGTTTAGAGGCCTGTGGCAGGGGGTGGCCGCCTGTCCTCGTAGAATCTACGTTACGCAGCATGGTTCCCAGAGCCAAGGTGGCACCAGGGCCAAGTCGGGCTGGTTTGATAGTACCAAGTGCATCCTGCAATCAGCCATCCAAAAGCGGGGCAGCTTACTTTTGTTTGCCAGGGAAACGGGCCGAGGTTTGTGTCTGGGGGCCTATGGCTGGGAGTGACCGGCTGGCTCCTGAAAAGCTACGATAGGCAGGATGTTTACCAGACCCATGGTGGCACCAGTGCCAAGTTTGGCTGATTTCATAGTACCAAGTGGCTCCTGCAATCTGCCATCCAGAATCGGGGCAGCTTACTTTTGTTTTCCAGGGAAACGGGCCGAAGTTTGTGTCTGGGGGCCTATGGCTGGGAGTGACCGGCTGGCTCCTGAAAAGCTACGATAGGCAGGATGGTGACCAGACCCATGGTGGCTCCAGTGCCAAGTTGGGCTGGTTTGATAGTACCAAGTGGCTCCTGCAATCTGCCATCAAAATGTTGGCAGGCGAGTTTTGTTTTCCAGGGAAAAGCGCCGTTGTTTGTGTTTGGGGGCCTGTGGCTCAGAGTGGCCGGGTGGCTGCTTAGAATCCACGATATGCAGGATGGTTCCCAGACCCAAGGTGGCACCAGTGCCAAGTCGGGCTGGTTTGACACTACCAAGTGCGTCCTGCACTCTGCCATCAAGAATCGGGGCAGCTTAATTTTGTTTGCCAGGGAAACGGTCCGAGGTTTGTGTCTGGGGGCCTATGGCTGGGAGTGACCGGCTGGCTCCTGAAAAGCTACGATAGGCAGGATGGTTCCCAGATCCAAGATGGCACCAGTGCCAAGTCGGCGTGGTTTGATGGTGCAAAGTGGCTCCTGCAATCTGCCATCCTGACGCGGGGCAGCGGATTTTTGTTTCCAAGAGAAATGGTCTGTGGTTTGTTTATGGGGCTATATGGCTGGGCGTGGCCTGCTGGCTCCTTAAAAAGCTACGATGGGCATGATGGTTCCCTGACCCAAGGTGGCACCAGTGCCAAGTCGGGCGGTTTTCGTAGTACAAAGTGCGTCCTAAAATTTGCCATCCAGAAGAGGGTCAGTTGAGTTTTGTTTACCAGAGAAAAGGGCCGTGGTTTGTTTTTGGGGGCATATGGCTGATAGTGGCCGTCTGGCCCCTGAAAATCCACGATAGGCAGGATGGTTCCCAGACCAGAGGTGGCACCAGTGCCAAGTCGGGCTGGTTTGATAGTACTAAATAGCACCTGCAATCTGCCATGCAGAAGCGGGGCAGCTTACTTTTGTTTGCCAGGGAAACGGGCCGAGCTTTGTGTCTGGGGGCCTATGGCTGGGAGTGACAGCCTGGCTCCTGAAAAGCTACGATAGGCAGGATGGTGACCAGACCCATGGTGGCACCAGTGCCAAGTTGGGCTGGTTTGATAGTACCAAGTGGCTCCTGCAATCTGCCATCAAAAAGTTGGCAGGCGAGTTTTGTTTTCCAGGGAAAAGCGCCGTTGTTTGTGTTTGGGGGTCTGTGGGTGGGAGTGGCCGGCTGGCTCCTTAGAACACACGATACGCAGGATGGTTCCCAGACCCAAGGTGGCACCAGTGCCACGTCGGGCTGGTTTGATGGTGAAAAGTGGCTCCTGCAATCTGCCATCCTGAAGCGGGGTAGCTTACATTTGTGTACCAGGGAAACGGGCCGAGGTTTATGACTGGGGGCCTAGGGCTAGGAGTGACCGGCTGGCTCCTGAAAAGCAACAATAGGCAGGATGGTTCCCAGACCCAAGGTGGCACCAGTGCCAAGTTGGGCTGGTTTGATGGTACCAACTGGCTCCTGCAATCTGCCATCTAAAAGATGTCAGGCGAGTTTTGTTTTCCAGGGAAAAGCGCCGTTGATTTTGTTTGGAGGCCGGTGGCTGGCAGTGGCTGCCTGTCGTCTTAGAATCCGGGTTACGCAGCATGGTTCCCAGAGCCAAGGTGGCACCAGTGTCAAGTTGGGCTGGTTTGATAGTACCAAGTGGCTCCTGCAATCTGCCATCCAGAAGCGGGGCAGCTTACTTTTGTTTCCCAGGGAAACGGGCCGAGGTATTTGTCTGGGGACCTATGGCTGGGAGTGACCGGCTGGCTCCTGAAAAGCTACGATAGGCAGGATGGTGACCAGACCCATGGTGGCACCAGTGCCAAGTTGGGCTGGTTTGATAGTACCAAGTGGCTCCTGCAATCTGCCATCAAAATGTTGGCAGGCCAGTTTTGTTTTCCAGGGAAAAGCGCCATTGTTTGTGTTTGGGGGACTGTGGCTGGGAGTGGCCGGCTGGCTCCTTAGAACACACGATACGCAGGATGGTTCCCAGACCCAAGGTGGCACCAGTGCCAAGTCGGGCTGGTTTGATAACACCAAGTGGCTCCTGCAATCTTCCATCCAGAAGCAGGGCAGCTTACTTTTGTTTTCCAGGGAAACGGACCGAGGTTTTTTTCTGGGGGCCTATGGCTGGGAGTGAAGGGCTGGCTCCTGAAAAGCTACGATAGGCAGGATGGTGACCAGACCCATGGTGGCACCAGTGCCAAGTTGGGCTGGTTTGATAGTACCAAGTGGCTCCTGCACTCTGCCATCAAAATGTTGGCAGGCGAGTTTTGTTTTCCAGGGAAAAGCGCCGTTGTTTGTGTTTGGAGGCCTGTGGCTGGGAGTGGCCGGCTGGCTCCTTAGAATCCACGATACGCAGGATGGTTCCCAGACCAGAGGTGGCACCAGTGCCAAGTCGGGCTGGTTTGATGGTGCAAAGTGGCTCCTGCAATCTGCCATCCAGAAGTGCGGTAGCTTACTTTTGTGTGCCAGGGAAACAGGCCGAGGTTTGTGTCTGGGGGCCTATGGCTGGGAGTGACCGGCTGGCTCCTGAAAAGCTACGATAGGCAGGATGGTGACCAGACCCATGGTGGCACCAGTGCCAAGTTGGGCTGGTTTGATAGTACCAAGTGGCTCCTGCAATCTGCCATCAAAAAGTTGGCAGGCGGGTTTTGTTTTCCTGGGAAAAGCGCCGTTGTGTGTGTTTTGGGGCCTGTGGCTGGGAGTGGCCAGCTGGCTCCTTAGAATCCACGATACGCAGGATGGTTCCCAGACCCAAGGTGGCACCAGTGCCAAGTCGGGCTGGTTTGTTAGTACCAAGTGGTTCCTGCAATCTGCCATCCAGAAGCGGGGCAGCTGAATTTTGTTTGCCAGAGAAAAAGGCTGTTGTTTGTGTTTCGGGGCCTGTGGCTGGCAGTGGACGGCTGGCTCCTGAAAATCCATGATACGCAGCATGGTTCCCAGACCCAAGGTGGCACCAGTGCCAAGTAGGGCTGGTTTCATAGTACCCAGTGGCTCCTGCAATCTGCCATCCAGAAGAGGGGCAGTTGAGTTTTGTTTTCCAGAGAAAAGGGCCGTGGTTTGTGTTTGGGGCCTATGGCTGAGAGTGACCGGCTGACCCCTGAAAATCCACTATACGCCGGATGGTTCCCAGATCCAAGGTGGCACCAGTGCCATGTTGTGCTGGTGTGATAGTCCCAAGTGGCTCCTGCAATCTGCCATCCAGAAGTGGGGCAGCTGAATTTTGTTTGCCAGAGAAAAAGGCTGTGGTTTTTGTTTGGGGGCCTATGGCTGGGAGTGGCCGGCTGGCTCCTGAAAATCCATGATACGCAGCATGGTTCCCAGACCCAAGGTGGCACCAGTGCCAAGTGGGGCTGGTTTCACAGTATCATGTGCCTCCTGCAATCTCCCATCCAGAAGCGGGGCAGCTGAGTTTTGTTTGCCTGTGAAACGGGCCGTTGTTTTTGATTGGGGTCTGTGGCCGAGAGTGTTCAGCTGGCTCCTGACAATCCACAATACGCAGGATGGTTCCCAGACCCAAGGTGGCACCAGTGCCAAGTCGTGCTGGTTTGATAGTACCAAGTGGCTCCTGCAATCTGCCATCCAGAAGCGGTGCAGCTGAGTTTTGATTGCCAGAGGACAGGGCCGTGGGTTGTGTTCGGGGGCATATGGCTGGGAGTGGCCGGCTGTCTCATTAAAAAGATCGATACGCACGATGGTTCCCAGACCCAAGGTGGCACCAGTGCCAAGTCGGGCTGTTTTTATAGTACCAAGTGCGTCCTGCAATTTGCCATCCAGAAGAGGGGCA
Organism: Melospiza melodia melodia; assembly: GCF_035770615.1. Lineage (NCBI taxonomy): Eukaryota > Metazoa > Chordata > Aves > Passeriformes > Passerellidae > Melospiza > Melospiza melodia. Next base: position 54,468,654 of record NC_086198.1, read on the forward strand.
GTTGAGTTTTGTTTGCCAGAGAAAAGCGCCGTTGTTTGTGTTTGGGGGCTTGTGGCTGGGAGTGGCCGACTGGCGCCTTAGAATCTGCGATACGCAGCATGGTTCCCAGACCCAAGGTGGCACCAGTTCCAAGTTGGGCTGGTTTGATAGTACCAAGTGGCTCCTGCAATCTGCCATCCAGAAGCGGGGTAGCTTACTTTTGTTTGCCAGGGAAACGGGCCGAGGTTTGTGACTGGGGGCCTATGGCTGGGAGTGACCGGCTGGCTCCTGAAAAGCTACGATAGGCAGGATGGTGACCAGACCCATGGTGGCACCAGTGCCAAGTTGGGCTGGTTTGATAGTACCAAGTGGCTCCTGCAATCTGCCATCAAAAAGTTGGCAGGCGAGTTTTGTTTTCCAGGGAAAAGCGCCGTTGTTTGTGTCTGGGGGCCTGTGGCTGGAGTGACCGGCTGGCTAATTAGAATCCACGATACGCAGGATGGTTCCCAGACCAGAGGTGGCACCAGTGCCAAGTCGGGCTGGTTTGATGGTGAAAAGTGGCTCCTGCAATCTGCCATCCTGAAGCGGGGTAGCTTACATTTGTGTACCAGGGAAACGGGCCGAGGTTTATGACTGGGGGCCTAGGGCTAGGAGTGACCAGCTGGCTCCTGAAAAGCAACAATAGGCAGGATGGTTCCCAGACCCAAGGTGGCACCAGTGCCAAGTTGGGCTGGTTTGATGGTACCAACTGGCTCCTGCAATCTGCCATCTAAAAGATGTCAGGCGAGTTTTGTTTTCCAGGGAAAAGCGCCGTTGATTTTGTTTGGAGGCCGGTGGCTGGCAGTGGCTGCCTGTCGTCTTAGAATCCGGGTTACGCAGCATGGTTCCCAGAGCCAAGGTGGCACCAGTGTCAAGTTGGGCTGGTTTGATAGTACCAAGTGGCTCCTGCAATCTGCCATCCAGAAGCGGGGCAGCTTACTTTTGTTTGCCAGGGAAACGGGCCGAGGTATTTGTCTGGGGACCTATGGCTGGGAGTGACCGGCTGGCTCCTGAAAAGCTACGATAGGCAGGATGGTGACCAGACCCATGGTGGCACCAGTGCCAAGTTGGGCTGGTTTGATAGTACCAAGTGGCTCCTGCAATCTGCCATCAAAAAGTTGGCAGGCCAGTTTTGTTTTCCAGGGAAAAGCGCCATTGTTTGTGTTTGGGGGACTGTGGCTGGGAGTGGCCGGCTGGCTCCTTAGAACACACGATACGCAGCATGGTTCCCAGACCCAAGGTGGCACCAGTGCCAAGTCGGGCTGGTTTGATAACACCAAGTGGCTCCTGCAATCTGCCATCCAGAAGCAGGGCAGCTTACTTTTGTTTTCCAGGGAAACGGACCGAGGTTTTTTTCTGGGGGCCTATGGCTGGGAGTGAAGGGCTGGCTCCTGAAAAGCTACGATAGGCAGGATGGTGACCAGACCCATGGTGGCACCAGTGCCAAGTTGGGCTGGTTTGATAGTACCAAGTGGCTCCTGCACTCTGCCATCAAAATGTTGGCAGGCGAGTTTTGTTTTCCTGGGAAAAGCGCCGTTGTTTGTGTTTGGAGGCCTGTGGCTGGGAGTGGCCGGCTGGCTCCTTAGAATCCACGATACGCGGCATGGTTCCCAGACCAGAGGTGGCACCAGTGCCAAGTCGGGCTGGTTTGATGGTGCAAAGTGGCTCCTGCAATCTGCCATCCAGAAGTGCGGTAGCTTACTTTTGTGTGCCAGGGAAACAGGCCGAGGTTTGTGTCTGGGGGCCTATGGCTGGGAGTGACCGGCTGGCTCCTGAAAAGCTACGATAGGCAGGATGGTGACCAGACCCATGGTGGCACCAGTGCCAAGTTGGGCTGGTTTGATAGTACCAAGTGGCTCCTGCAATCTGCCATCAAAAAGTTGGCAGGCGAGTTTTGTTTTCCAGGGAAAAGCGCCGTTGTGTGTGTTTTGGGGCCTGTGGCTGGGAGTGGCCAGCTGGCTCCTTAGAATCCACGATACGCAGGATGGTTCCCAGACCCAAGGTGGCACCAGTGCCAAGTCGGGCTGGTTTGTTAGTACCAAGTGGTTCCTGCAATCTGCCATCCAGAAGCGGGGCAGCTGAATTTTGTTTGCCAGAGAAAAAGGCTGTTGTTTGTGTTTCGGGGCCTGTGGCTGGCAGTGGACGGCTGGCTCCTTAGAATCCACGATACGCAGCATGGTTCCCAGACCCAAGGTGGCACCAGTGCCAAGTAGGGCTGGTTTCATAGTACCCAGTGTCTCCTGCAATCTGCCATCCAGAAGAGGGGCAGTTGAGTTTTGTTTTCCAGAGAAAAGGGCCGTGGTTTGTGTTTGGGGCCTATGGCTGAGAGTGACCGGCTGACCCCTGAAAATCCACTATACGCCGGATGGTTCCCAGATCCAAGGTGGCACCAGTGCCATGTTGTGCTGGTGTGATAGTCCCAAGTGGCTCCTGCAATCTGCCATCCAGAAGTGGGGCAGCTGAATTTTGTTTGCCAGAGAAAAAGGCTGTGGTTTTTGTTTGGGGGCCTATGGCTGGGAGTGGCCGGCTGGCTCCTGAAAATCCATGATACGCAGCATGGTTCCCAGACCCAAGGTGGCACCAGTGCCAAGTGGGGCTGGTTTGATAGTACCAAGTGGCTCCTGCAATCTCCCATCCAGAAGCGGGGCAGCTGAGTTTTGTTTGCCTGTGAAACGGGCCGTTGTTTTTGATTGGGGTCTGTGGCCGAGAGTGTTCAGCTGGCTCCTGACAATCCACAATACGCAGGATGGTTCCCAGACCCAAGGTGGCACCAGTGCCAAGTCGTGCTGGTTTGATAGTACCAAGTGGCTCCTGCAATCTGCCATCCAGAAGCGGTGCAGCTGAGTTTTGATTGCCAGAGGACAGGGCCGTGGGTTGTGTTCGGGGGCATATGGCTGGGAGTGGCCGGCTGTCTCATTAAAAAGATCGATACGCACGATGGTTCCCAGACCCAAGGTGGCACCAGTGCCAAGTCGGGCTGTTTTTATAGTACCAAGTGCGTCCTGCAATTTGCCATCCAGAAGAGGGGCAGTTGAGTTTTGTTTGCCAGAGAAAAGCGCCGTTGTTTGTGTTTGGGGGCTTGTGGCTGGGAGTGGCCGACTGGCGCCTTAGAATCTGCGATACGCAGCATGGTTCCCAGACCCAAGGTGGCACCAGTTCCAAGTTGGGCTGGTTTGATAGTACCAAGTGGCTCCTGCAATCTGCCATCCAGAAGCGGGGTAGCTTACTTTTGTTTGCCAGGGAAACGGGCCGAGGTTTGTGACTGGGGGCCTATGGCTGGGAGTGACCGGCTGGCTCCTGAAAAGCTACGATAGGCAGGATGGTGACCAGACCCATGGTGGCACCAGTGCCAAGTTGGGCTGGTTTGATAGTACCAAGTGGCTCCTGCAATCTGCCATCAAAAAGTTGGCAGGCGAGTTTTGTTTTCCAGGGAAAAGCGCCGTTGTTTGTGTCTGGGGGCCTGTGGCTGGAGTGACCGGCTGGCTCCTTAGAATCCACGATACGCAGGATGGTTCCCAGACCAGAGGTGGCACCAGTGCCAAGTCGGGCTGGTTTTATAGTACCAAGTGGTTCCTGAAATCTGCCATTCAGAAGCGGGGCAGCTTACTTTTGTGTGGCAGGGAAACGGGCCGAGCTTTGTGTCTGGGCGCCTATGGCTGGGAGTGACCGGCGAGGTCCTGAAAAGCTACGATAGGCAGGATGGTGACCACATCCATTGTGGCACCAGTGACAAGTTGGGCTGCTTTGATAGTACCAAGTGGCTCCTGCAATCCGCCATCAAAAAGTTGGCAGGCGAGTTTTGTTTTCCAGGGAAAAGCGCCGTTGTTTGTGTTTGGGCGCCTGTGGCTGGGAGTGGCCGGCTGGCTCCTTAGAATCCACGATACGCGGCATGGTTCCCAGAACAGAGGTGGCACCAGTGACAAGTCGGGCTGGTTTGATAGTACCAAGGGCGTCCTGCAATCTGCCATCCAGAAGCGGGGCAGCTTACTTTTGTTTGCCAGGGAAACGGGCCGAGGTTTGTGTCTGGGGGCCTATGGCTGGGAGTGACCGGCTGGCTCCTGAAAAGCTACGATAGGCAGGATGGTGAGCAGACCCATGGTGGCACCAGTGCCAAGTTGGGCTGGTTTGATAGTACCAAGTGGCTCCTGCAATCTGCCCTCAAAAAGTTGGCAGGCGAGTTTTGTTTTCCAGGGAAAAGCGCCGTTGTTTGTGTTTGGGGGCCTGAGGGTGGGAGTGGCCGGCTGGCTCCTTAGAATCCACGATACCCAGGATGGTTCCCAGACCTGACGTGGCACCAGTGCCAAGTTGGGCTGGTTTTATAGTACCAAGTGGTTCCTGCAATCTGCCATCCAGAAGCGGGGCAGCTTACTTTTGTTTGCCAGGGTGACGGGCCGAGGTTTTTGTCTGGGCGCCTATGGCTGGGAGTGACCTGCTAGGTCCTGAAAAGCTACGATAGGCAGGATGGTGACCATATCCATGGTGGCACCAGTGCCAAGTTGGGCTGGTTTGATAGTACCAAGTGGCTCCTGCAATCTGCCATCAAAATGTTGGCAGGCGAGTTTTGTTTTCCAGGGAAAAGCGCCGTTGTTTTGTTTGGGTGCCTGTGGCAGGGAGTGGCCGGCGGGCTCCTCAGAATCCACGATACGCAGGATGGTTCCCAGACCCAAGGTGGCACCAGTGCCAAGTTGGGCTGGTTTGATACTACCAAGTGCGTCCTGCAATCTGCCATCCAGAAGCGGGGTAGCTTATTTTTTTTCCCAGGGAAACGGGCCGAGGTTTTTTTCTCGGGGCCTATGGCTGGGGGTGACCTGCTGGCTCCTGAAAAGCTACGATAGGCAGGATGGTTCCCAGACCCATGGTGGCACCAGTGCCAAGTTAGGCTTATTTGATAGTACCAAGTGGCTCCTGCAATCTGCCATCAAAATGTTGGCAGGCGAGTTTTGTTTTCCAGGGAAAAGCGCCGTTGTTTTGTTTGGGGGCCTGTGGCTGGGAGTGGCCGGCTGGCTAATTAGAATCCACGACAGGCAGGATGGTTCCCAGACCAGAGGTGGCACCAGTGCCAAGTCGGGCTGGTTTGATACTACCAAGTGCGTCCAACAATCTGCCATCCAGAAGCGGGACAGCTTACTTTTGTTTGCCAGGGAAACGGGCCGAGGTTTGTGTCTGGGGGCCTATGGTTGGGAGTGACCGCCTGGCTCCTGAAAAGCTACGATAGGCAGGATGGTGACCAGACCCATGGTGGCACCAGTGCCAAGTTGGGCTGGTTTGATAGTACCAAGTGGCTCCTGCAATCTGCCATCAAAAAGTTGGCAGGCGAGTTTGTTATCTAGGGAAAAGCGCCGTTTTTTGTGTTTGGGGGCCTGTGGCTGGGAGTGGCCGGCTGGCTCCTTAGAATCCACGATACGCAGGATGGTTCCCAGACCAGAGGTGGCACCAGTGCCAAGTTGGGCTGGTTCGATAGTACCAAGTGGCTCCTGCAATCTGCCATGAAAAAGTTGGCAGGCGAGTTTTGTTTTCCAGGGAAAAGCGCCATTGTTTGTGTTTGGGGGCCTGTGGCTGGGAGTGGCCGGCTGGCTCCTTAGAATCCACGATACGCAGGATGGTTCCCAGACCTGAGGTGGCACCAGTGCCAAGTCGGGCTAGTTTGATGCTGCAAAGTGGCTCCTGCAATCTGCCATCCAGAAGCGGGGTAGCTTACTTTTGTTTGCCAGGGAAACGGGCCGAGCTTTGTGTCTGGGGGCCTATGGCTGGGAGTGACCGGCTGGCTCCTGAAAAGCTACGATAGGCAGGATGGTGACCAGACCCATGGTGGCACCAGTGCCAAGTTGGGCTGGTTTGATAGTACCAAGTGGCTCCTGCAATCTGCCATCAAAATGTTGGCAGGCGAGTTTTGTTTTCCAGGGAAAAGCGCCGTTGTTTGTGTCTGGGGGCCTGTGGCTGGAGTGGCCGTCTGGTTCCTTAGACTCCACGATACGCAGCATGGTTCCCAGACCTGAGGTGGCACCAGTGCCAAGTCGGGCTAGTTTGATGGTGCAAAGTGGCTCCTGCAATCTGCCATCCAGAAGCGGGGCAGCTTACTTTTGTTTGCCAGGGAAACGGGCCGAGGTTTTTCTCTGGGGGCCTATGGCAGGGAGGGACCGGCTGGCTCCTGAAAAGCTACGATAGGAAGGATGGTGACCAGACCCATGGTGGCACCAGTGCCAAGTTGGGCTGATTTGATAGTAGCAAGTGGCTCCTGCAATCTGCCATCAAAATGTTGGCAGACGAGTTTTGTTTTCCAGGGAAAAGCGCCGTTGATTGTGTTTGGGGGCCTGTGGCTGGGAGTGACCGGCTGGCTCCTTTGAATCCACGATACGCAGGATGGTTCCCAGACCCAAGGTGGAACCACTGCCAAGTTGGGCTGGTTTGATAGTACCAAGTGATTCCTGCAATCTGCCGTCCAGATGCGGGGCAGCTTACTTTTGTTTGCCAGGGAAACGGGCCGAGCTTTGTGTCTGGGGGCCTATGGCTGGGAGTGACCGGCTGGCTCCTGAAAAGCTACGATAGGCAGGATGGTGACCAGACCCATGGTGGCACCAGTGACAAGTTGGGCTGGTTTGATAGTACCAAGTGGCTCCTGCAATCTGCCATCAAAAAGTTGGCAGGCGAGTTTTGTTTTCCAGGGAAATGCGCCGTTGTTTGTGTTTGGGGGCCTGTGGCTGGGAGTGACCGGCTGGCTCCTTAGAATCCACGATACGCAGGATGGTTCCCAGACCAGAGGTGGCACCAGTGCCAAGTCGGGCTGGTTTGATAGTACCAAGTGGCTCCTGCAATCTGCCATCCAGAAGCGGGGTAGCTTACTTTTGTATGCCAGGGAAACGGGCCGAGGTTTTTGTCTGGGGGCCTATAGCTGGGAGTGACCGGCTGGCTCCTGAAAAGCTACGATAGGCAGGATGGTGACCAGACGCATGGTGGCACCAGTGCCAAGTTGGGCTGATTTGATAGTACCAAGTGGCTCCTGCAATCTGCCATCAAAATGTTGGCAGGCGAGTTTTGTTTTCCAGGGAAAAGCGCCGTTGATTTTGTTTGGGGGCCTGTGGCTGGGAGTGACCGGCTGGCTCCTTAGAATCCACGATACGCAGGATGGTTCCCAGACCCAAGGTGGCCCCAGTGCCAAGTTGGGCTGGTTTCATAGTACCAAGTGCGTCCTGCAATCTGCCATCCAGAAGCGGGGTAGCTTACTTTTTTTTGCCAGGGAAACGGGCCGAGGTTTTTGTCTCGGGGCCTATGGCTGAGGGTGACCGGCTGGCTCCTGAAAAGCTACCATAGGCAGGATGGTGACCAGACCCATGGTGACACCAGTGCCAAGTTGGGCTGGTTTGATAGTACCAAGTGGCTCCTGCAATCTGCCATCAAAAAGTTGGCAGGCGAGTTTTGTTTTCCAGGGAAAAGCGCCGTTGTTTGTGTTTGGGGGCCTGTGGCTGTGAGTGGCCGGCTGGCTGCTTAGAATCCACGATACGCAGGATGGTTCCCAGACCAGAGGTGGCACCAGTGCCAAGTCGGGCTGGTCTGATAGTACCAAGTGCGTCCTGCAATCTGCCATCCAGAAGCGGGGCAGCTGAATTTTGTTTGCCAGGGAAACGGGCCGAGGTTTGTGTTTGGGGGCCTGTGGCTGGGAGTTGCCGACTGGCTCCTTAGAACCCATGATACGCAGGATGGTTCCCAGACCAGAGGTGGCACCAGTGCCAAGTTGGGCTAGTTTGATAGTACCAAGTGGCTTCTGCAATCTGCCATCCAGAAGCGGGGCAGCTTACTTTTGTTTGCCAGGGAAACGGGCTGTTGTTTGTGTTTGGGGGCCTGTGGCTGGGAGTTGCCGACTGGCTCCTTAGAATCCACGATACGCGGGATGGTTCCCAGACCAGAGGTGGCACCAGTGCCTAGTCGGGCTGATTTGATAGTACCAAGTGGCTCCTGCAATCTGCCATCCAGAAGCGGGGCAGCTTACTTTTGTTTTCCAGGGAAAAGCGCCGTTCTTTGTGTTTGGGGGCCTGTGGGTGGGAGTGGCCGGATGGCTCCTTAGAATCCACGATACGCAGGATGGTTCCCAGACCAGAGGTGGCACCAGTGCCAAGTCGGGCTGGTTTGATAGTACCAAGTGGCTCCTGCAATCTGCCATCCAGAAGCGGGGCAGCTTACTTTTGTTTGCCAGGGAAACGGGCCGAGGTTTGTGTCTCAAGGCCTATGGCTGGGAGTGACCGGCTGGCTCCTGAAAAGTTACGATAGGCAGGATGGTGACCAGACCCATGGTGGCACCAGTGCCAAGTCGGGCTGGTTTGATAGTACCAAGTGGCTCCTTCAATCTGCCATCAAAAAGTTGGCAGGCGAGTTTTGTTTTCCAGGGAAAAGCGCCGTTGTTTGTGTTTGGGGGCCTGTGGCTGGGAGTGGCCGGCTGGCTCCTTAGAATCCACGATACGCAGCATGGTATCCAGACCCAAGGTGGCACCAGTGCCAAGTTGGGCTGGTTTGATAATACCAAGTGGTTCCTGCAAACTCCATCAAAAAGTTGGCAGGCGTGTTTTGTTTTCCAGGGAACAGCGCCGTTGATTTTGTTTGGGGGCCTGTGGCTGGGAGTGGCCGGCTGGCTCCTTAGAATCCACGATACGCAGGATGGTTCCCAGACCCAAGGTGGCACCAGTGCCAAGTCGGGCTTGTTTGATTACACCAAGTGGCTCCTGCAATCTGCCATCCAGAAGTGAGGCAGCTAAGTTTTGTTTGCGAGAAAAAAGGGCCGTGGTTTTTGTTGGGGGCCTGTGGCTGGGAGTAGCCGGCTGGCTCCTTAAAATCCACGATAGGCAGGATGGTTCCCAGACCCAAGGTGGCACCAGTGCCAGTCGGGCTGGTTTGATAGTACCAAGTGGCTCCTGCAATCTGCCATCCAGAAGCAGGGCAGCTGAATTTTGTTTGCCAGGGAAACGGGCCGAGGTTTTTGTCTGGGGGCCTATGGCTGGCAGTGGCCGGCTGGCTCCTGAAAATCCATGATACGCAGCATGGTTCCCAGACCCAAGATTGCACCAGTGCCAAGTGGGGCTGGTTTGACAGTGTCAAGTGCCTCATGCAATCTCCCATCCAGAAACGGGGCAGCTGAGTTCTTTTGCCTGTGAACCGGCCGTTGTTTTTGATTGGGGTCTGTGGCCGAGAATGGTCGACTGGCTCCTGACAATCCACAATACGCAGGATGGTTCCCAGACTCAAGGTGGCACCAGGGCCAAGTCGGGCTGGTTTGATAGTACCAAGTGCGTCCTGCAATCTGCCATCCTGACGCGGGGCAGCGGATCTTTGTTTGCCTGAGTAAAGGTCCGTGGTTTGTTTTTGGGGGCATATGGCTGGGAGTGGCCGGCTGGCTCCTTAAGAAGTTCGATACGCAGGATGGTTCCCAGATCGAAGGTGGCACCATCGCCAAGTTTGGCTGTTTTTGTAGTACCAAGTGCGTCCTGCAATTTTCCATCCAGAAGAAGGGCAGTTGAGTTTTCTTTTCCAGGGAAAAGCGCCGTTGTTTGTGTTTGGAGGCCTGTGGCTGGGAGTGGCCGGCTGGCTCCTTTCAACACACGATACGCCGGATGGTTCCCAACCCAAGGTGGCACCAGTGCCAAGTCGGGCTGGTTTGATACTACCAAGTGGCTCCTGCAATCTGCCATCCAGAAGCGGGGCAGCTTACGTTTTTTTGCCAGGGAAACGGGCCGAGGTTTGTGTCTGGGCGCCTATGGCTGGGAGTGACCGGCTGGCTCCTGAAAAGCTACGATAGGCAGGATGGTGATCAGACCCATGGTGACACCAGTGCCAAGTTGGGCTGGTTTGATAGTACCAAGTGGCTCCTGCAATCTGCCATCAAAAAGTTGGCAGGCGAGTTTTGTTTTCCAGGGAAAAGCGCCGTTGTTTTTGTTTGGAGGCCTGTGGCTGGGAGTGGCCGGCTGGCTCCTTAGAATCCACGATACGCAGCATGGTTCCCAGACCAGAGGTGGCACCAGTGCCAAGTTGGGCTGGTTTGATAGTACCAAGTGCGTCCTGCAATCAGACAGCCAGAAGAGGGGCAGCTTAATTTTGTTTGCCAGGGAAAAAGGCCGAGGTATTTGTCTGGGGCCCTATGGCTGGGAGTGACCGGCTGGCTCCTGAAAAGCTACGATAGGCAAGATGGTGACCAGACCCATGGTGGCACAAGTGCCAAGTTGGGCTGGTTTGATAGTACCAAGTGGCTCCTGCAATCTGCCATCAAAAAGTTGGCAGGCGAGTTTTGTTTTCCAGGGAAAAGCGCCGTTGTTTGTGTTTTGGGGCCTGTGGCGGGGAGTGGCCAGCTGTCTCCTTAGAATCCACGATACGCAGGATGGTTCCCAGACCCAAGGTGGCAGCAGTGCCAAGTCGGGCTGGTTTGATGGTGAAAAGTGGCTCCTGCAATCTGCCATCCAGAAGCGGGATAACTTACTTTTGTTTGCCAGGGAAACGGGCCGAGGTTTGTGTCTGGGGGCCTATGGCTGGGAGTGACCGGCTGGCTCCTGAAAAGCTACGATAGGCAGGATGGTGACCAGACCCATGGTGGCACCAGTGCCAAGTTGGGCTGATTTGATAGTACCAAGTGGCTCCTGCAATCTGCCATCAAAAAGTTGGCAGGCGAGTTTTGTTTTCCAGGGAAAAGCTCCGTTGTTTGTGTTTGGGGGCCTGTGGCTGGGAGTGGCCAGCTGTCTCCTTAGAATCCACGATACGCAGGATGGTTCCCAGACCAGAGGTGGCACCAGTGCCAAGTCGGGCTGGTTTGATGATACTAAATAGCTCCTGCAATCTGGCATCCAGACGCGGGGCAGCGGATTTTTGTTTGCTGGAGAAAAGTTCCGTGGTTTTTTTTTGGGGGTATATGGCTGGACGTGGCCGGCTGGCTCCTTAAAAAGCTCGATACGCAGGATTGTTCCCTGACCCAAGGTGGCGTCAGTGCCAAGTCGGGCTCTTTTCGTAGTACCAAGTGCGTCCTGCAATTCGCAATCCAGAAGAGGGGCAGTTGAGTTTTGTTTGCCAGAGAAAAGGGCCGTGGTATGTGTTTGGGGGCATATGGCTGAGAGTGGCCGGCTGGCCCCTGAAAATCCACGATAGGCAGGATGGTTCCCAGAACCAAGGTGGCACCAGTGCCATGTTGGCCTCTTTGATAGTACCATGTGGCTCCTGCAATCTGCCATCCAGAAGCGGGGCTGCTTACTTTTGTTTTCCAGGGAAAGGGGCCGAGGTATTTGTCAGGGGGCCTATGGCTGGGAGTGACCGGCTGGCTCCTGAAAAGCTACGATAGGCAGGATGGTGACCAGACCCATGGTGGCACCAGTGCCAAGTTGGGCTGATTTGATAGTACCAAGTGGCTCCTGCAATCTGCCATCAAAAAGTTGTCAGGCGAGTTTTGTTTTCCAGGGAAAAGCGCCGTTGTTTGTGTTTGCGGGCCTGTGGCTGGGAGTGGCCGGCTGGCTCCTTAGAATCCACGATACGTAGGATGGTTCCCAGAGCCAAGGTGGCACCAGTGCAAAATTGGGCTGGTTTGATAGTACCAAGTGGCTCCTGCAATCTGCAATCCAGAAGCGGGGCAGCTTACTTTTGTTTCCCAGGGAAACGGGCCGAGCTATTTGTCTGGGGGCCGATGGCTGGGAGTGACCGGCTGGCTCCTGAAAATCCATGATACGCAGCATGGTTCCCAGACCCAAGATGGCACCAGTGCCAAGTTGGGCTGGTTTATAATACTAAATAGCTCCTGAAATCTGCCATTCAGACGCGGGGCAGCGGATTTTTGTTTGCTGGAGAAAAGTTCCGTGATTGTTTTTGGGGGTATATGGCTGGGCGGGGCCGGCTGGCTCCTTAAAAAGATCGATACGCAGGATTGTTCCCTGACCCAAGGTGGCATCAGTGCCAAGTCGGGCTGTTTTCGTAGTACCAAGTGGGTCCTGCAATTTGCCATCCAGAAGAGGGGCAGTTGAGTTTTGTTTGCCAGAGAAAAGGGCCGTGGTATGTGTTTGGGGGCATATGGCTGAGAGTGGCCGGCTGGCCCCTGAAAATCCAAGATAGGCAGGATGGTTCCCAGAGCCAAGGTGGCACCAGTGCCATGTTGGCCTGGTTTGATAGTACCATGTGGCTCCTGCAATCTGCCATCCAGAAGCGGGGCAGCTTACTTTTGTTTGCCAGGGAAACGGGCCGAGGTATTTGTCTGGGGGCCTATGACTGGGAGTGACCGGCTGGCTCCTGAAAAGCTACGATAGGCAGGATGGTGACCAGACCCATGGTGGCACCAGTGCCAAGTTGGGCTGGTTTGATAGTACCAAGTGGCTCCTGCAATCTGCCATCAAAAAGTTGGCAGGCGAGTTTTGTTTTCCACGGAAAAGCGCCGTTGCTTTTGTTTAGAGGCCTGTGGCAGGGAGTGGCCGCCTGTCCTCGTAGAATCTACGTTACGCAGCATGGTTCCCAGAGCCAAGGTGGCACGAGGGCCAAGTCGGGCTGGTTTGATAGTACTAAGTGCATCCTGCAATCAGCCATCCAAAAGCGGGGCAGCTTACTTTTGTTTGCCAGGGAAACGGGCCGAGGTTTGTGTCTGGGGGCCTATGGCTGGGAGTGACCGGCTGGCTCCTGAAAAGCTACGATAGGCAGCATGTTTACCAGACCCATGGTGGCACCAGTGCCAAGTTGGGCTGGTTTGATAGTACCAAGTGGCTCCTGTAATCTGCCATCCAGAATCGGGGCAGCTTACTTTTGTTTTCCAGGGAAACGGGCCGAGGTTTGTGTCTGGGGGCCTATGGCTGGGAGTGACCGGCTGGCTCCTGAAAAGCTACGATAGGCAGGATGGTGACCAGACCTATGGTGGCACCAGTGCCAAGTTGGGCTTGTTTGATAGTACCAAGTGGCTCCTGCAATCTGCCATCAAAATGTTGGCAGGCGAGTTTTGTTTTCCAGGGAAAAGCGCCGTTGTTTGTGTTTGGGGGCCTGTGGCTCAGAGTGGCCGGGTGGCTGCTTAGAATCCACGATACGCAGCATGGTTCCCAGACCCAAGGTGGCACCAGTGCCAAGTCGGGCTGTTTTGACACTACCAAGTGGCTCCTGCACTCTGCCATCCAGAATCGGGGCAGCTTAATTTTGTTTGCCAGGGAAACGGGCCGAGGTTTGTGTCTGGGGGCCTATGGCTGGGAGTGACCGGCTGGCTCCTGAAATGCTACAATAGGCAGGATGGCTCCCAGACCCATAGTGGCACCAGTGCCAAGTTGGGATGATTTGATAGTACCAAGTGGCTCCTGCAATCTGCCATCAAAAAGTTGGCAGGCGAGTTTTGTTTTCCAGGGAAATGCGCCGTTGTTTGTGTTTGGGGGCCTGTGGCTGGGAGTGGCCGGCTGGCTCCTTAGAATCCACGATATGCAGGATTGTTCCCAGACCCAAGGTGGCACCAGTGCCAAGTCGGGCTGGTTTGATGGTGCAAAGTGGCTCCTGCAATCTGCCATCCAGACGCGGGGCAGCGGATTTTTGTTTCCAAGAGAAATGATCCGTGGTTTGTTTTTGGGGGTTTATGGCTGGGCGTGGCCGGCTGGCTCCTTAAAAAGTTCGATATGCAGGATGGTTCCCTGACAGAAGGTGGCACCAGTGCCACGTCGGGCGGTTTTCGTAGTACAAAGTGCGTCCTAAAATTTGCCATCCAGAAGAGGGGCAGTTGAGAAATGTTTGCCAGAGAAAAGGGCCGTGGTTTGTTTTTGGGGGCATATGGCTGAGAGTGGCCAGCTGGCTCCTGAAAAGCTACGATAGGCAGGATGTTTACCAGACCCATGGTGGCACCAGTGCCAAGTTGGGCTGTTTTTATAGTACCAAGTGGCTCCTGCAATCTGCCATCCAGAATCGGGGTAGCTTACTTTTGTTTTCCAGGGAAACGGGCCGAGGTTTGTGTCTGGGGGTCTATGGTTGGGAGTGGCCGGCTGGCTCCTTAGAAACCACGATACGCAGCATGGTTCCCAGACAAGAGGTGCCACCAGTGCCAAGGTGGGCTGGTTTGATACTACCAAGTGGTTCCTGCAATCTGCCATCCAGAAGCGGGGCAGCTTACTTTTGTTTGCCTGGGAAACGGGCCGAGGTTTTTGTCTGGGGGGCTATGGCTGGGACTGACCGTCTGGCTCCTTAAAATCCACGATACGCAGGATGGTTCCCAGACCAGAGTTGGCACCAGTGCCAAGTCGGGCTGGTTTGATAGTACCAAGTGGCTCCTGCAATCTGCCATCCAGAAGCGGGGCAGCTTACTTTTGTTTGCCGGTGTAACGGGCCGAGGTTTTTCTCTGGGGGCCTATGGCAGGGAGGGACCGGCTGGCTCCTGAAAAGCTACGATAGGCAGGATGGTGACCAGACCCATGGTGGCACCAGGGCCAAGTTGGGCTGATTTGATAGTAGCAACTGGCTCCTGCAATCTGCCATCAAAATGTTGGCAGGCGAGTTTTGTTTTCCAGGGAAAAGCGCTCTGGTTTGTGTTTGGGGGCCTGTGGCTGGGAGTGACCGGCTGGCTCCTTAGAATCCACGATACGCAGGATGGTTCCCAGACCCAAGGTGGCACCAGTGCCAAGTTGGGCTGGTTTGATAGTACCAAGTGGCTCCTGCAATCTGCCATCCAGAAGCGGGGCAGCTTACTTTTGTTTGCCAGGGAAACGGGTCGAGCTTTGTGTCTGGGGGCCTATGGCTGGGAGTGACCGGCTGGCTCCTGAAAAGCTACGATAGGCAGGATGGTGACCAGACCCATGGTGGCACCAGTGCCAAGTTGGGCTGATTTGATAGTACCAAGTGGCTCCTGCAATCTGCCATCAAAAAGTCGGCAGGCGAGTTTTGTTTTCCAGGGAAAAGCGCCGTTGTTTGGGTGTGGGGGCCTGTGGCAGGGAGTGACCGGCTGGCTCCTTAGAATCCACGATACGCAGCATGGTTCCCAGACCTGAGGTGGCACCAGTGCCAAGTCGGGCTGGTTTGATGGTGAAAAGTGGCTCCTGCAATCTGCCATCCAGAAGCGGGATAACTTACTTTTCTTTGCCAGGGAAACGGGCCGAGGTTTTGGTCTGGGGGCCTATGGCTGGGAGTGTTTGGCTGGCTCCTGAAAAGCTACGATAGGCAGGATGGTGACCAGACCCATGGTGGCACGAGTGCCAAGTTGGGCTGATTTGATAGTAGCAAGTGGCTCCTGCAATCTGCCATCAAAATGTTGGCAGGCGAGTTTTGTTTTCCAGGGAAAAGCGCTGTGGCTTGTGTTTGGGGGCCTGTGGCTGGGAGTGACCGGCTGGCTCCTTAGAATCCACGATACGCAGGATGGTTCCCAGACCCAAGGTTGCACCAGTGCCAAGTCGGGCTGGTTTGATAGTACCAAGTGGCTCCTGCAATCTGCCATCCAGAAGCGGGGCAGCTTAGTTTTTTTTGCCAGGGAAACGGGCCGAGCTTTGTGTCTGGGGGCCTATGGCTGGGAGTGACCGGCTGGCTCCTGAAAAGCTACGATAGGCAGGATGGTGACCAGACCCATGGTGGCACCAGTGCCAAGTTGGGCTGGTTTGATAGTACCAAGTGGCTCCTGCAATCTGCCATCAAAAAGTTGCCAGGCGAGTTTTGTTTTCCAGGGAAAAGCGCCGTTGTTTTTGTTTGGGGGCCTGTGGCTGGGAGTGGCCGGCTGGCTCCTTAGAACACACGATACGCAGGATGGTTCCCAGACCTGAGGTGGCACCAGTGCCAAGTCGGGCTGGTTAGATAGTACCAAGTGCGTCCTGCAATCTGCCATCCAGAAGCGGGGCAGCTTACTTTTGTTTGCCAGGGAAACGGGCCGAGCTTTGTGTCTGGGGGCCTATGGCTGGGAGTGACCGGCTGGCTCCTGAAAAGCTACGATAGGCAGGATGGTGACCCGACCAGAGGTGGCACCAGTGCCAAGTTTGCCTGATTTGATAGTATCAAGTAGCTCCTGCAATCTGCCATCAAATTTGGCAGGCGAGTTTTGTTTTCAAGGAAAAAGCGACGTTGTTTGTGTTTGGGGGCCTGTGGCTGGGAGTGGCCGGCTGGCTCCTTAGAATCCACGATACGCAGCATGGTTCCCAGACCAGAGGTGGCACCAGTGCCAAGTCGGGCTGGTTTGATGGTGCAAAGTGGCTCCTGCAATCTGCCATCCAGAAGCGGGGTAGCTTACTTTTTTTTGCCAGGGAAATGGGCCGAGGTTTTTGTCTGGAGGCCTATGGCTGGGAGTGACTGGCTGGCTCCTGAAAAGCTACGATAGGCAGGATGGTGACCAGACCCATGGTGACACCAGTGCCAAGTTGGGCTGATTTGATAGTACCAAGTAGCTCCTGCAATCTGCCATCAAAATTTGGCAGGCGAGTTTTGTTTTCCAGGGAAAAGCGGGGTTGCTTGTGTTTGGGCGCCTGTAGCAGGGTGTGGCCGGCTGGCTCCTTAGAATCCACGATACGCAGGATGGTTCCCAGACCCAAGGTGGCACCAGTGCCAAGTCGGGCTGATTTGATAGTACCAAGTGGTTCCTGCAATCTACCATCCAGAAGCGGGGCAGCTTACTTTTTTTTGCCAGGGAAACGGGCCGAGATTTGTGTTTGGGGGCCTATGGCTGGGAGTGACCGGCTGGCTCCTGAAAAGCTACGATAGGCAGGATGGTGACCAGACCCATGGTGGCACCAGTGCCAAGTTGGGCTGATTTGATAGTACCAAGTGGCTCCTGCAATCTGCCATCAAAAAGTCGGCAGGCGAATTTTGTTTTCCAGGGAAAAGCGCCGTTGTTTGTGTTTGGGGGCCTGTGGCAGGGACTGGCCGGCTAGCTCCTTAGAATCCACGATACGCAGCATGGTTCCCAGACCAGAGGTGGCACCAGTGCCAAGTCGGGCTGGTTTGATAGTACCAAGTGGCTCCTGCAATCTGCCATCAAAAAGTTGGCAGGCGAGTTTTGTTTTCCAGGGAAAAGCGCCGTTGTTTGTGTTTGGGGGCCTGTGGCTGGGAGTGGCCGGCTGGCTCCTTAGAATCCACGATACGCAGGATGGTTCCCAGACCAGAGGTGGCACCAGTGCCAAGTCGGGCTGGTTTGATAGTACCAAGTGGCTCCTGCAATCTGCCATCCAGAAGCGGGGAAGCTTACTTTTGTTTGCCAGGGAAACGGGCCGAGCTTTTTGTCTCGGGGCCTATGGCTGGGAGTGACCAGCTGGCTCCTGAAAAGCTACGATAGGTAGGATGGTGACCAGACCCATGGTGGCACCCGTGCCAAGTTGGGCTGGTTTGATAGTTCCAAGTGGCTCCTGCAATCTGCCATCAAAAACTTGGCAGGCGAGTTTTGTTTTCCATGGAAAAGCGCCGTTGCTTGTGTTTGGGGGCCTGTGGCTGGGAGTGGCCGGCTGGCTCCTTAGAATCCACGATACGCAGCATGGTTCCCAGACCAGAGGTGGCACCAGTGCCAAGTCGGGCTGGTTTGATAGTACCAAGTGCGTCCTGCAATCTGCCATCCAGAAGCGGGGCAGCTTACTTTTGTTTGCCAGGGAAACGGGCCGAGCTTTGTGTCTCGGGGCCTATGGCTGGGAGTGGCCGGCTGGCTAATTAGAATCCACGACAGGCAGGATGGTTCCCAGACCAGATGTGGCACCAGTGCCAAGTCGGGCTAGTTTGATGGTGCAAAGTGGCCCCTGCAATCTGCCATCCAGAAGCGGGGCAGCTTACTTTTGTTTGCCAGGGAACCGACCGAGGTTTTTCTCTGGGGGCCTATGGCTGGGAGTGACCGGCTGGCTCCTGAAAAGCTACGATAGGCAGGATGGTGACCAGACCCATGGTGGCACCAGTGCCAAGTTGGGCTGGTTTGATAGTACCAAGTGGCTCCTGCAATCAGCCATCAAAATTTTGGCAGGCGAGTTTTGTTTTCAGGGAAAAGTGCCGTTGTTTGTGTTTGGGGGCCTGTGGCGGGGAGTGGCCAGCTGGCTCCTTAGAATCCACGATACGCAGCATGGTTCCAAGACCCAAGGTGGCACCAGTGCCAAGTCGGGCTGATTTGATAGTACCAAGTGGTTCCTGCAATCTGCCATCCAGAAGCGGGGCAGCTTACTTTTGTTTGCCAGGGAAACGGGCCGAGCTTTGTGTCTGGGGGCCTATGGCTGGGAGTGACCGGCTGGCTCCTGAAAAGCTACGATAGGCAGGATGGTGAGCAGACCCATGGTGGCACCAGTGCCAAGTTGGGCTGGTTTGATAGTAGCAAGTGGCTCCTGCAATCTGCCATCAAAAAGTTGGCAGGCGAGTTTTGTTTTCCAGGGAAAAGCGCCGTTGTGTGTGTTTGGGGGCCTGTGGCTGGGAGTGGCCGGCTGGCTCCTTAGAATCCACGATACGCAGCATGGTTCCCAGACCAGAGGTGGCACCAGTGCCAAGTTGGGCTGGTTTGATAGTACCAAGTGCGTCCTGCAATCTGCCATCCAGAAGCGGGGCAGCTTACTTTTGTTTGCCTGGGAAACGGGCCGAGGTTTTTGTCTGGGGGCCTATGGCTGGGAGTGACCGGCTGGCTCCTGAAAAGCTACGATAGGCCGGATGGCGATCCGACCAGAGGTGGCACCAGTGCCAAGTTGGGCTGATTTGATAGTACCAAGTAGCTCCTGCAATCTGCCATCAAATTTGGCAGGCGAGTTTTTTTTTCCAGGGAAAAGCGCCGTTGTTTGTGTTTGGGGGCCTGTGGCTGGGAGTGGCCAGCTGGCTCCTTAGAATCCACGATACGCAGCATGGTTCCAAGACCCAAGGTGGCACCAGTGCCAAGTTGGGCTGGTTTGATAGTAGCAAGTGGCTCCTGCAATCTGCCATCCAGAAGCGGGGCAGCTGACTTTTGTTTTCCAGGGAAACGGGCCGAGGTTTGTGTCTGGGGGCCTATGGCTGGGAGTGACCGGCTGGCTCCTGAAAAGCTACGATAGGCAGGATGGTGACCAGACCCATGGTGGCACCAGTGCCAAGTTGGGCGGATTTGATAGTACCAAGTGGCTCCTGCAATCTGCCATCAAAAAGTCGGCAGGAGAATTTTGTTTTCCAGGGAAAAGCGCCGTTGTTTGTGTTTGGGGCCCTGTGCCAGGGAGTGGCCGGCTGGCTCCTTAGAATCCACGATACGCAGCATGGTTCCCAGACCCAAGGTGGCACCAGTGCCAAGTCGGGCTGGTTTGATAGTACCAAGTGGCTCTTGCAATCTGTCATCAAAAAGTTGGCAGGCGAGTTTTGTTTTCCAGGGAAAAGCGCCGTTGTTTGTGTTTGGGGGCCTGTGGCTGGGAGTGGCCGGCTGGCTCCTTAGAATCCACGATACGCAGCATGGTTCCCAGACCTGAGGTGGCACCAGTGCCAAGTTGGGCTGATTTGATAGTACCAAGTAGCTCCTGCAATCTGCCATCAAATTTGGCAGGCGAGTTTTGTTTTCAAGGAAAAAGCGCCGTTGTTTGTGTTTGGGGGCCTGTGGCTGGGAGTGGCCGGCTGGCTCCTTAGAATCCACGATACGCAGCATGGTTCCCAGACCAGAGGTGGCACCAGTGCCAAGTCGGGCTGGTTTGATGGTGCAAAGTGGCTCCTGCAATCTGCCATCCAGAAGCGGGGTAGCTTACTTTTTTTTGCCAGGGAAACGGGCCGAGGTTTTTGTCTGGAGGCCTATGGCTGGGAGTGACCGGCTGGCTCCTGAAAAGCTACGATAGGCAAGATGGTGACCAGACCCATGGTGGCACAAGTGCCAAGTTGGGCTGGTTTGATAGTACCAAGTGGCTCCTGCAATCTGCCATCAAAATGTTGGCCGGCGAGTTTTGTTTTCCAGGGAAAAGCGCCGTTGTTTGTGTTTTGGGGCCTGTGGCGGGGAGTGGCCAGCTGTCTCCTTAGAATCCACGATACGCAGGATGGTTCCCAGACCCAAGGTGGCAGCAGTGCCAAGTCGGGCTGGTTTGATGGTGAAAAGTGGCTCCTGCAATCTGCCATCCAGAAGCGGGATAACTTACTTTTGTTTGCCAGGGAAACGGGCCGAGGTTTGTGTCTGGGGGCCTATGGCTGGGAGTGACCGGCTGGCTCCTGAAAAGCTACGATAGGCAGGATGGTGACCAGACCCATGGTGGCACCAGTGCCAAGTTGAGCTGGTTTGATAGTACCAAGTGGCTCCTGCAATCTGCCATCTAAAAGTTGGCAGGCGAGTTTTGTTTTCCAGGGAAAAGCTCCGTTGTTTGTGTTTGGGGGCCTGTGGCTGGGAGTGGCCAGCTGTCTCCTTAGAATCCACGATACGCAGGATGGTTCCCAGACCAGAGGTGGCACCAGTGCCAAGTCGGGCTGGTTTGATGATACTAAATAGCTCCTGCAATCTGGCATCCAGACGCGGGGCAGCGGATTTTTGTTTGCTGGAGAAAAGTTCCGTGGGTTTTTTTTGGGGGTATATGGCTGGACGTGGCCGGCTGGCTCCTTAAAAAGCTCGATACGCAGGATTGTTCCCTGACCCAAGGTGGCGTCAGTGCCAAGTCGGGCTCTTTTCGTAGTACCAAGTGCGTCCTGCAATTCGCAATCCAGAAGAGGGGCAGTTGAGTTTTGTTTGCCAGAGAAAAGGGCCGTGGTATGTGTTTGGGGGCATATGGCTGAGAGTGGCCGGCTGGCCCCTGAAAATCCACGATAGGCAGGATGGTTCCCAGAACCAAGGTGGCACCAGTGCCATGTTGGCCTCTTTGATAGTACCATGTGGCTCCTGCAATCTGCCATCCAGAAGCGGGGCTGCTTACTTTTGTTTGCCAGGGAAACGGGCCGAGGTATTTGTCAGGGGGCCTATGGCTGGGAGTGACCGGCTGGCTCCTGAAAAGCTACGATAGGCAGGATGGTGACCAGACCCATGGTGGCACCAGTGCCAAGTTGGGCTGATTTGATAGTACCAAGTGGCTCCTGCAATCTGCCATCAAAAAGTTGTCAGGCGAGTTTTGTTTTCCAGGGAAAAGCGCCGTTGTTTGTGTTTGCGGGCCTGTGGCTGGGAGTGGCCGGCTGGCTCCTTAGAATCCACGATACGTAGGATGGTTCCCAGAGCCAAGGTGGCACCAGTGCAAAATTGGGCTGGTTTGATAGTACCAAGTGGCTCCTGCAATCTGCAATCCAGAAGCGGGGCAGCTTACTTTTGTTTCCCAGGGAAACGGGCCGAGCTATTTGTCTGGGGGCCGATGGCTGGGAGTGACCGGCTGGCTCCTGAAAATCCATGATACGCAGCATGGTTCCCAGACCCAAGATGGCACCAGTGCCAAGTCGGGCTGGTTTATAATACTAAATAGCTCCTGAAATCTGCCATTCAGACGCGGGGCAGCGGATTTTTGTTTGCTGGAGAAAAGTTCCGTGATTGTTTTTGGGGGTATATGGCTGGGCGGGGCCGGCTGGCTCCTTAAAAAGATCGATACGCAGGATTGTTCCCTGACCCAAGGTGGCATCAGTGCCAAGTCGGGCTGTTTTCGTAGTACCAAGTGGGTCCTGCAATTTGCCATCCAGAAGAGGGGCAGTTGAGTTTTGTTTGCCAGAGAAAAGGGCCGTGGTATGTGTTTGGGGGCATATGGCTGAGAGTGGCCGGCTGGCCCCTGAAAATCCCAGATAGGCAGGATGGTTCCCAGAGCCAAGGTGGCACCAGTGCCATGTTGGCCTGGTTTGATAGTACCATGTGGCTCCTGCAATCTGCCATCCAGAAGCGGGGCAGCTTACTTTTGTTTGCCAGGGAAACGGGCCGAGGTATTTGTCTGGGGGCCTATGACTGGGAGTGACCGGCTGGCTCCTGAAAAGCTACGATAGGCAGGATGGTGACCAGACCCATGGTGGCACCAGTGCCAAGTTGAGCTGGTTTGATAGTACCAAGTGGCTCCTGCAATCTGCCATCAAAAAGTTGGCAGGCGAGTTTTGTTTTCCACGGAAAAGCGCCGTTGCTTTTGTTTAGAGGCCTGTGGCAGGGAGTGGCCGCCTGTCCTCGTAGAATCTACGTTACGCAGCATGGTTCCCAGAGCCAAGGTGGCACGAGGGCCAAGTCGGGCTGGTTTGATAGTACTAAGTGCATCCTGCAATCAGCCATCCAAAAGCGGGGCAGCTTACTTTTGTTTGCCAGGGAAACGGGCCGAGGTTTGTGTCTGGGGGCCTATGGCAGGGAGTGACCGGCTGGCTCCTGAAAAGCTACGATAGGCAGCATGTTTACCAGACCCATGGTGGCACCAGTGCCAAGTTGGGCTGATTTCATAGTACCAAGTGGCTCCTGCAATCTGCCATCCAGAATCGGGGCAGCTTACTTTTGTTTTCCAGGGAAACGGGCCGAGGTTTGTGTCTGGGGGCCTATGGCTGGGAGTGACCGGCTGGCTCCTGAAAAGCTACGATAGGCAGGATGGTGACCAGACCTATGGTGGCACCAGTGCCAAGTTGGGCTTGTTTGATAGTACCAAGTGGCTCCTGCAATCTGCCATCAAAATGTTGGCAGGCGAGTTTTGTTTTCCAGGGAAAAGCGCCGTTGTTTGTGTTTGGGGGCCTGTGGCTCAGAGTGGCCGGGTGGCTGCTTAGAATCCACGATACGCAGGATGGTTCCCAGACCCAAGGTGGCACCAGTGCCAAGTCGGGCTGTTTTGACACTACCAAGTGGCTCCTGCACTCTGCCATCCAGAATCGGGGCAGCTTAATTTTGTTTGCCAGGGAAACGGGCCGAGGTTTGTGTCTGGGGGCCTATGGCTGGGAGTGACCGGCTGGCTCCTGAAATGCTACAATAGGCAGGATGGCTCCCAGACCCATAGTGGCACCAGTGCCAAGTTGGGATGATTTGATAGTACCAAGTGGCTCCTGCAATCTGCCATCAAAAAGTTGGCAGGCGAGTTTTGTTTTCCAGGGAAATGCGCCGTTGTTTGTGTTTGGGGGCCTGTGGCTGGGAGTGGCCGGCTGGCTCCTTAGAATCCACGATATGCAGGATTGTTCCCAGACCCAAGGTGGCACCAGTGCCAAGTCGGGCTGGTTTGATGGTGCAAAGTGGCTCCTGCAATCTGCCATCCAGACGCGGGGCAGCGGATTTTTGTTTCCAAGAGAAATGATCCGTGGTTTGTTTTTGGGGGTTTATGGCTGGGCGTGGCCGGCTGGCTCCTTAAAAAGTACGATATGCAGGATGGTTCCCTGACAGAAGGTGGCACCAGTGCCACGTCGGGCGGTTTTCGTAGTACAAAGTGCGTCCTAAAATTTGCCATCCAGAAGAGGGGCAGTTGAGAAATGTTTGCCAGAGAAAAGGGCCGTGGTTTGTTTTTGGGGGCATATGGCTGAGAGTGGCCAGCTGGCTCCTGAAAAGCTACGATAGGCAGGATGTTTACCAGACCCATGGTGGCACCAGTGCCAAGTTGGGCTGTTTTTATAGTACCAAGTGGCTCCTGCAATCTGCCATCCAGAATCGGGGTAGCTTACTTTTGTTTTCCAGGGAAACGGGCCGAGGTTTGTGTCTGGGGGTCTATGGTTGGGAGTGGCCGGCTGGCTCCTTAGAAACCACGATACGCAGCATGGTTCCCAGACAAGAGGTGCCACCAGTGCCAAGGTGGGCTGGTTTGATACTACCAAGTGGTTCCTGCAATCTGCCATCCAGAAGCGGGGCAGCTTACTTTTGTTTGCCTGGGAAACGGGCCGAGGTTTTTGTCTGGGGGGCTATGGCTGGGACTGACCGTCTGGCTCCTTAAAATCCACGATACGCAGGATGGTTCCCAGACCAGAGTTGGCACCAGTGCCAAGTCGGGCTGGTTTGATAGTACCAAGTGGCTCCTGCAATCTGCCATCCAGAATCGGGGCAGCTTACTTTTGTTTTCCAGGGAAACGGGCCGAGGTTTGTGTCTGGGGGCCTATGGCTGGGAGTGACCGGCTGGCTCCTGAAAAGCTACGATAGGCAGGATGGTGACCAGACCTATGGTGGCACCAGTGCCAAGTTGGGCTTGTTTGATAGTACCAAGTGGCTCCTGCAATCTGCCATCAAAATGTTGGCAGGCGAGTTTTGTTTTCCAGGGAAAAGCGCCGTTGTTTGTGTTTGGGGGCCTGTGGCTCAGAGTGGCCGGGTGGCTGCTTAGAATCCACGATACGCAGGATGGTTCCCAGACCCAAGGTGGCACCAGTGCCAAGTCGGGCTGTTTTGACACTACCAAGTGGCTCCTGCACTCTGCCATCCAGAATCGGGGCAGCTTAATTTTGTTTGCCAGGGAAACGGGCCGAGGTTTGTGTCTGGGGGCCTATGGCTGGGAGTGACCGGCTGGCTCCTGAAATGCTACAATAGGCAGGATGGCTCCCAGACCCATAGTGGCACCAGTGCCAAGTTGGGATGATTTGATAGTACCAAGTGGCTCCTGCAATCTGCCATCAAAAAGTTGGCAGGCGAGTTTTGTTTTCCAGGGAAATGCGCCGTTGTTTGTGTTTGGGGGCCTGTGGCTGGGAGTGGCCGGCTGGCTCCTTAGAATCCACGATATGCAGGATTGTTCCCAGACCCAAGGTGGCACCAGTGCCAAGTCGGGCTGGTTTGATGGTGCAAAGTGGCTCCTGCAATCTGCCATCCAGACGCGGGGCAGCGGATTTTTGTTTCCAAGAGAAATGATCCGTGGTTTGTTTTTGGGGGTTTATGGCTGGGCGTGGCCGGCTGGCTCCTTAAAAAGTACGATATGCAGGATGGTTCCCTGACAGAAGGTGGCACCAGTGCCACGTCGGGCGGTTTTCGTAGTACAAAGTGCGTCCTAAAATTTGCCATCCAGAAGAGGGGCAGTTGAGAAATGTTTGCCAGAGAAAAGGGCCGTGGTTTGTTTTTGGGGGCATATGGCTGAGAGTGGCCAGCTGGCTCCTGAAAAGCTACGATAGGCAGGATGTTTACCAGACCCATGGTGGCACCAGTGCCAAGTTGGGCTGTTTTTATAGTACCAAGTGGCTCCTGCAATCTGCCATCCAGAATCGGGGTAGCTTACTTTTGTTTTCCAGGGAAACGGGCCGAGGTTTGTGTCTGGGGGTCTATGGTTGGGAGTGGCCGGCTGGCTCCTTAGAAACCACGATACGCAGCATGGTTCCCAGACAAGAGGTGCCACCAGTGCCAAGGTGGGCTGGTTTGATACTACCAAGTGGTTCCTGCAATCTGCCATCCAGAAGCGGGGCAGCTTACTTTTGTTTGCCTGGGAAACGGGCCGAGGTTTTTGTCTGGGGGGCTATGGCTGGGACTGACCGTCTGGCTCCTTAAAATCCACGATACGCAGGATGGTTCCCAGACCAGAGTTGGCACCAGTGCCAAGTCGGGCTGGTTTGATAGTACCAAGTGGCTCCTGCAATCTGCCATCCAGAAGCGGGGCAGCTTACTTTTGTTTGCCGGTGTAACGGGCCGAGGTTTTTCTCTGGGGGGCCTATGGCAGGGAGGGACCGGCTGGCTCCTGAAAAGCTACGATAGGCAGGATGGTGACCAGACCCATGGTGGCACCAGTGCCAAGTTGGGCTGATTTGATAGTAGCAACTGGCTCCTGCAATCTGCCATCAAAATGTTGGCAGGCGAGTTTTGTTTTCCAGGGAAAAGCGCTGTGGTTTGTGTTTGGGGGCCTGTGGCTGGGAGTGACCGGCTGGCTCCTTAGAATCCACGATACGCAGGATGGTTCCCAGACCCAAGGTGGCACCAGTGCCAAGTTGGGCTGGTTTGATAGTACCAAGTGGCTCCTGCAATCTGCCATCCAGAAGCGGGGCAGCTTACTTTTGTTTGCCAGGGAAACGGGTCGAGCTTTGTGTCTGGGGGCCTATGGCTGGGAGTGACCGGCTGGCTCCTGAAAAGCTACGATAGGCAGGATGGTGACCAGACCCATGGTGGCACCAGTGCCAAGTTGGGCTGATTTGATAGTACCAAGTGGCTCCTGCAATCTGCCATCAAAAAGTCGGCAGGCGAGTTTTGTTTTCCACGGAAAAGCGCCGTTGTTTGGGTGTGGGGGCCTGTGGCAGGGAGTGACCGGCTGGCTCCTTAGAATCCACGATACGCAGCATGGTTCCCAGACCTGAGGTGGCACCAGTGCCAAGTCGGGCTGGTTTGATGGTGCAAAGTGGCTCCTGCAATCTGCCATCCAGAAGCGGGATAACTTACTTTTGTTTGCCAGGGAAACGGGCCGAGGTTTTGGTCTGGGGGCCTATGGCTGGGAGTGTTTGGCTGGCTCCTGAAAAGCTACGATAGGCAGGATGGTGACCAGACCCATGGTGGCACGAGTGCCAAGTTGGGCTGATTTGATAGTAGCAAGTGGCTCCTGCAATCTGCCATCAAAATGTTGGCAGGCGAGTTTTGTTTTCCAAGGAAAAGCGCTGTGGCTTGTGTTTGGGGGCCTGTGGCTGGGAGTGACCGGCTGGCTCCTTAGAATCCACGATACGCAGGATGGTTCCCAGACCCAAGGTTGCACCAGTGCCAAGTCGGGCTGGTTTGATAGTACCAAGTGGCTCCTGCAATCTGCCATCCAGAAGCGGGGCAGCTTAGTTTTTTTTGCCAGGGAAACGGGCCGAGCTTTGTGTCTGGGGGCCTATGGCTGGGAGTGACCGGCTGGCTCCTGAAAAGCTACGATAGGCAGGATGGTGACCAGACCCATGGTGGCACCAGTGCCAAGTTGGGCTGGTTTGATAGTACCAAGTGGCTCCTGCAATCTGCCATCAAAAAGTTGCCAGGCGAGTTTTGTTTTCCAGGGAAAAGCGCCGTTGTTTTTGTTTGGGGGCCTGTGGCTGGGAGTGGCCGGCTGGCTCCTTAGAACACACGATACGCAGGATGGTTCCCAGACCTGAGGTGGCACCAGTGCCAAGTCGGGCTGGTTAGATAGTACCAAGTGCGTCCTGCAATCTGCCATCCAGAAGCGGGGCAGCTTACTTTTGTTTGCCAGGGAAACGGGCCGAGCTTTGTGTCTGGGGGCCTATGGCTGGGAGTGACCGGCTGGCTCCTGAAAAGCTACGATAGGCAGGATGGTGACCCGACCAGAGGTGGCACCAGTGCCAAGTTGGGCTGATTTGATAGTATCAAGTAGCTCCTGCAATCTGCCATCAAATTTGGCAGGCGAGTTTTGTTTTCAAGGAAAAAGCGCCGTTGTTTGTGTTTGGGGGCCTGTGGCTGGGAGTGGCCGGCTGGCTCCTTAGAATCCACGATACGCAGCATGGTTCCCAGACCAGAGGTGGCACCAGTGCCAAGTCGGGCTGGTTTGATTGTGCAAAGTGGCTCCTGCAATCTGCCATCCAGAAGCGGGGTAGCTTACTTTTTTTTGCCAGGGAAATGGGCCGAGGTTTTTGTCTGGAGGCCTATGGCTGGGAGTGACTGGCTGGCTCCTGAAAAGCTACGATAGGCAGGATGGTGACCAGACCCATGGTGACACCAGTGCCAAGTTGGGCTGATTTGATAGTACCAAGTAGCTCCTGCAATCTGCCATCAAAATTTGGCAGGCGAGTTTTGTTTTCCAGGGAAAAGCGGGGTTGCTTGTGTTTGGGCGCCTGTAGCAGGGTGTGGCCGGCTGGCTCCTTAGAATCCACGATACGCAGGATGGTTCCCAGACCCAAGGTGGCACCAGTGCCAAGTCGGGCTGATTTGATAGTACCAAGTGGTTCCTGCAATCTACCATCCAGAAGCGGGGCAGCTTACTTTTTTTTGCCAGGGAAACGGGCCGAGATTTGTGTTTGGGGGCCTATGGCTGGGAGTGACCGGCTGGCTCCTGAAAAGCTACGATAGGCAGGATGGTGACCAGACCCATGGTGGCACCAGTGCCAAGTTGGGCTGATTTGATAGTACCAAGTGGCTCCTGCAATCTGCCATCAAAAAGTCGGCAGGCGAATTTTGTTTTCCAGGGAAAAGCGCCGTTGTTTGTGTTTGGGGGCCTGTGGCAGGGACTGGCCGGCTAGCTCCTTAGAATCCACGATACGCAGCATGGTTCCCAGACCAGAGGTGGCACCAGTGCCAAGTCGGGCTGGTTTGATAGTACCAAGTGGCTCCTGCAATCTGCCATCAAAAAGTTGGCAGGCGAGTTTTGTTTTCCAGGGAAAAGCGCCGTTGTTTGTGTTTGGGGGCCTGTGGCTGGGAGTGGCCGGCTGGCTCCTTAGAATCCACGATACGCAGGATGGTTCCCAGACCAGAGGTGGCACCAGTGCCAAGTCGGGCT
Organism: Melospiza melodia melodia; assembly: GCF_035770615.1. NCBI lineage: Eukaryota > Metazoa > Chordata > Aves > Passeriformes > Passerellidae > Melospiza > Melospiza melodia. The sequence continues at coordinate 54,496,781 of NC_086198.1, forward strand.
GGTTTGATAGTACCAAGTGGCTCCTGCAATCTGCCATCCAGAAGCGGGGAAGCTTACTTTTGTTTGCCAGGGAAACGGGCCGAGCTTTTTGTCTCGGGGCCTATGGCTGGGAGTGACCAGCTGGCTCCTGAAAAGCTACGATAGGTAGGATGGTGACCAGACCCATGGTGGCACCCGTGCCAAGTTGGGCTGGTTTGATAGTTCCAAGTGGCTCCTGCAATCTGCCATCAAAAACTTGGCAGGCGAGTTTTGTTTTCCATGGAAAAGCGCCGTTGCTTGTGTTTGGGGGCCTGTGGCTGGGAGTGGCCGGCTGGCTCCTTAGAATCCACGATACGCAGCATGGTTCCCAGACCAGAGGTGGCACCAGTGCCAAGTCGGGCTGGTTTGATAGTACCAAGTGCGTCCTGCAATCTGCCATCCAGAAGCGGGGCAGCTTACTTTTGTTTGCCAGGGAAACGGGCCGAGCTTTGTGTCTCGGGGCCTATGGCTGGGAGTGGCCGGCTGGCTAATTAGAATCCACGACAGGGAGGATGGTTCCCAGACCAGATGTGGCACCAGTGCCAAGTCGGGCTAGTTTGATGGTGCAAAGTGGCCCCTGCAATCTGCCATCCAGAAGCGGGGCAGCTTACTTTTGTTTGCCAGGGAACCGACCGAGGTTTTTCTCTGGGGGCCTATGGCTGGGAGTGACCGGCTGGCTCCTGAAAAGCTACGATAGGCAGGATGGTGACCAGACCCATGGTGGCACCAGTGCCAAGTTGGGCTGGTTTGATAGTACCAAGTGGCTCCTGCAATCAGCCATCAAAATTTTGGCAGGCGAGTTTTGTTTTCAGGGAAAAGTGCCGTTGTTTGTGTTTGGGGGCCTGTGGCGGGGAGTGGCCAGCTGGCTCCTTAGAATCCACGATACGCAGCATGGTTCCAAGACCCAAGGTGGCACCAGTGCCAAGTCGGGCTGATTTGATAGTACCAAGTGGTTCCTGCAATCTGCCATCCAGAAGCGGGGCAGCTTACTTTTGTTTGCCAGGGAAACGGGCCGAGCTTTGTGTCTGGGGGCCTATGGCTGGGAGTGACCGGCTGGCTCCTGAAAAGCTACGATAGGCAGGATGGTGAGCAGACCCATGGTGGCACCAGTGCCAAGTTGGGCTGGTTTGATAGTAGCAAGTGGCTCCTGCAATCTGCCATCAAAAAGTTGGCAGGCGAGTTTTGTTTTCCAGGGAAAAGCGCCGTTGTGTGTGTTTGGGGGCCTGTGGCTGGGAGTGGCCGGCTGGCTCCTTAGAATCCACGATACGCAGCATGGTTCCCAGACCAGAGGTGGCACCAGTGCCAAGTTGGGCTGGTTTGATAGTACCAAGTGCGTCCTGCAATCTGCCATCCAGAAGCGGGGCAGCTTACTTTTGTTTGCCTGGGAAACGGGCCGAGGTTTTTGTCTGGGGGCCTATGGCTGGGAGTGACCGGCTGGCTCCTGAAAAGCTACGATAGGCCGGATGGCGATCCGACCAGAGGTGGCACCAGTGCCAAGTTGGGCTGATTTGATAGTACCAAGTAGCTCCTGCAATCTGCCATCAAATTTGGCAGGCGAGTTTTTTTTTCCAGGGAAAAGCGCCGTTGTTTGTGTTTGGGGGCCTGTGGCTGGGAGTGGCCAGCTGGCTCCTTAGAATCCACGATACGCAGCATGGTTCCAAGACCCAAGGTGGCACCAGTGCCAAGTTGGGCTGGTTTGATAGTAGCAAGTGGCTCCTGCAATCTGCCATCCAGAAGCGGGGCAGCTGACTTTTGTTTTCCAGGGAAACGGGCCGAGGTTTGTGTCTGGGGGCCTATGGCTGGGAGTGACCGGCTGGCTCCTGAAAAGCTACGATAGGCAGGATGGTGACCAGACCCATGGTGGCACCAGTGCCAAGTTGGGCGGATTTGATAGTACCAAGTGGCTCCTGCAATCTGCCATCAAAAAGTCGGCAGGAGAATTTTGTTTTCCAGGGAAAAGCGCCGTTGTTTGTGTTTGGGGCCCTGTGCCAGGGAGTGGCCGGCTGGCTCCTTAGAATCCACGATACGCAGCATGGTTCCCAGACCCAAGGTGGCACCAGTGCCAAGTCGGGCTGGTTTGATAGTACCAAGTGGCTCTTGCAATCTGTCATCAAAAAGTTGGCAGGCGAGTTTTGTTTTCCAGGGAAAAGCGCCGTTGTTTGTGTTTGGGGGCCTGTGGCTGGGAGTGGCCGGCTGGCTCCTTAGAATCCACGATACGCAGCATGGTTCCCAGACCTGAGGTGGCACCAGTGCCAAGTTGGGCTGATTTGATAGTACCAAGTAGCTCCTGCAATCTGCCATCAAATTTGGCAGGCGAGTTTTGTTTTCAAGGAAAAAGCGCCGTTGTTTGTGTTTGGGGGCCTGTGGCTGGGAGTGGCCGGCTGGCTCCTTAGAATCCACGATACGCAGCATGGTTCCCAGACCAGAGGTGGCACCAGTGCCAAGTCGGGCTGGTTTGATGGTGCAAAGTGGCTCCTGCAATCTGCCATCCAGAAGCGGGGTAGCTTACTTTTTTTTGCCAGGGAAACGGGCCGTGGTTTTTGTCTGGAGGCCTATGGCTGGGAGTGACCGGCTGGCTCCTGAAAAGCTACGATAGGCAGGATGGTGACCAGACCCGTGGTGACACCAGTGCCAAGTTGGGCTGATTTGATAGTACCAAGTAGCTCCTGCAATCTGCCATCAAAATTTGGCAGGCGAGTTTTGTTTTCCAGGGAAAAGCGCCGTTGCTTGTGTTTGGGCGCCTGTAGCAGGGTGTGGCCGGCTGGCTCCTTAGAATCCACGATACGCAGCATGGTTCCCAGACCCAAGGTGGCACCAGTGCCAAGTCGGGCTGGCTTGATACTACCAAGTGGTTCCTGAAATCTGCCATCCAGAAGCGGGGCAGCTTACTTTTTTTTGCCAGGGAAACGGGCCGAGATTTGTGTTTGGGGGCCTATGGCTGGGAGTGACCGGCTGGCTCCTGAAAAGCTACGATAGGCAGGATGGTGACCAGACCCATGGTGGCACCAGTGCCAAGTTGGGCTGGTTTGATAGTACCAAGTGGCTCCTGCAATCTGCCATCAAAAAGTTGGCAGGAGAGTTTTGTTTTCCAGGGAAAAGCGCCGTTGTTTGTGTTTGGGGGCCTGTGGCTGGGAGTGGCCGGCTGGCTCCTTAGAATCCACGATACGCAGGATGGTTCCCAGACCCAAGGTGGCACCAGTGCCAAGTTGGGCTGATTTGATAGTACCAAGTGGCTCCTGCAATCTGCCATCCAGAAGCGGGGCAGCTGACTTTTGTTTGCCAGGGAAACGGGCCGAGCTTTGTGTCTGGGGGCCTATGGCTGGGAGTGACCGGCTGGCTCCTGAAAAGCTACGATAGGCAGGATGGTGACCAGACCCATGGTGGCACCAGTGCCAAGTTGGGCTGATTTGATAGTACCAAGTGGCTCCTGCAATCTGCCATCAAAAACTTGGCAGGCGAATTTTGTTTTCCAGGGAAAAGCGCCGTTGTTTGTGTTTGGGGGCCTGTGGCAGGGAGTGGCCAGCTGGCTCCTTAGAATCCACGATACGCAGCATGGTTCCCAGACCCAAGGTGGCAACAGTGCCAAGTCGGGCTGGTTTGATAGTACCAAGTGGCTCCTGCAATCTGCCATCAAAAAGTCGGCAGGCGAATTTTGTTTTCCAGGGAAAAGCGCCGTTGTTTGTGTTTGGGGGCCTGTGGCAGGGAGTGGCCGGCTGGCTCCTTAGAATCCACTATACGCAGCATGGTTCCCAGACCAGAGGTGGCACCAGTGCCAAGTCGGGCTGGTTTGATAGTACCAAGTGGCTCCGGCAATCTGCCATCCAGAAGCGGGGAAGCTTACTTTTGTTTGCCAGGGAAACGGGCCGAAGTTTGTATCTGGGGGCCTATGGCTGGGAGTAACCAGCTGGCTCCTGAAAAGCTACGATAGGCAGGATGGTGACCAGACCCATGGTGGCACCAGTGCCAAGTTGGGCTGGTTTGATAGTACCAAGTGGCTCCTGCAATCTGCCATCAAAATGTTGGCAGGCGAGTTTTGTTTTCCAGGGAAAAGCGCCGTTGTTTGTGTTTGGGGGCCTGTGGCTGGGAGTGGCCGGCTGGCTCCTTAGAATCCACGATACGCAGCATGGTTCCCAGACCAGAGGTGGCACCAGTGCCAAGTCGGGCTGGTTTGATGGTACCAAGTGCGTCCTGCAATCTGCCATCCAGAAGCGGGGCAGCTTACTTTTGTTTGCCAGGGAAACGGGCCGAGCTTTGTGTCTCGGGGCCTATGGCTGGGAGTGGCCGGCTGGCTAATTAGAATCCACGACAGGCAGGATGGTTCCCAGACCAGATGTGGCTCCAGTGCCAAGTCGGGCTAGTTTGATGGTGCAAAGTGGCCCCTGCAATCTGCCATCCAGAAGCGGGGCAGCTTACTTTTGTTTGCCAGGGAACCGACCGAGGTTTTTGTCTGGGGGCCTATGGCTGGGAGTGACCGGCTGGCTCCTGAAAAGCTACGATAGGCAGGATGGTGACCAGACCCATGGTGGCACCAGTGCCAAGTTGGGCTGGTTTGATAGTACCAAGTGGCTCCTGTAATCAGCCATCAAAATGTTGGCAGGCGAGTTTTGTTTTCAGGGAAAAGCGCCGTTGTTTGTGTTTGGGGGCCTGTGGCTGGGAGTGGCCAGCTGGCTCCTTAGAATCCACGATACGCAGCATGGTTCCAAGACCCAAGGTGGCACCAGTGCCAAGTTGGGCTGATTTGATAGTACCAAGTGGTTCCTGCAATCTGCCATCCAGAAGCAGGGCAGCTTACTTTTGTTTGCCAGGGAAACGGGCCGAGCTTTGTATCTGGGGGCCTATGGCTGGGAGTGACCGGCTGGCTCCTGAAAAGCTACGATAGGCAGGATGGTGAGCAGACCCATGGTGGCACCAGTGCCAAGTTGGGCTGGTTTGATAGTAGCAAGTGGCTCCTGCAATCTGCCATCAAAAAGTTGGCAGGCGAGTTTTGTTTTCCAGGGAAAAGCGCCGTTGTTTGTGTTTGGGGGCCTGTGGCTGGGAGTGGCCGGCTGGCTCCTTAGAATCCACGATACGCACCATGGTTCCCAGACCAGAGGTGGCACCAGTGCCAAGTTGGGCTGGTTTGATAGTACCAAGTGCATCCTGCAATCTGCCATCCAGAAGCGGGGCAGCTTACTTTTGTTTGCCTGGGAAACGGGCCGAGGTTTTTGTCTGGGGGCCTATGGCTGGGAGTGACCGGCTGGCTCCTGAAAAGCTACGATAGGCCGGATGGCGATCCGACCAGAGGTGGCACCAGTGCCAAGTTGGGCTGATTTGATAGTACCAAGTAGCTCCTGCAATCTGCCATCAAATTTGGCAGGCGAGTTTTGTTTTCCAGGGAAAAGCGCCGTTGTTTGTGTTTTGGGGGCCTGTGGCTGGGAGTGGCCAGCTGGCTCCTTAGAATCCACGATACGCAGCATGGTTCCAAGACCCAAGGTGGCACCAGGGCCAAGTCGGGCTAGTTTGATGGTGCAAAGTGGCTCCTGCAATCTGCCATCCAGTAGCGGGGTAGCTTACTTTTTTTTGCCAGGGAAACGGGCCGAGGTTTTTGTCTGGAGGCCTATGGCTGGGAGTGACCGGCTGGCTCCTGAAAAGCTACGATAGGCAGGATGGTGACCAGACCCCTGGTGGCACCAGTGCCAAGTTGGGCTGATTTGATAGTACCAAGTGGCTCCTGCAATCTGCCATCAAAAAGTCGGCAGGCGAATTTCGTTTTCCAGGGAAAAGCGCCGTTGTTTGTGTTTGGGGGCCTGTGGCAGGGAGTGGCCGGCTGGCTCCTTAGAATCCACGATACGCAGCATGGTTCCCAGACCAGAGGTGGCACCAGTGCCAAGTCGGGCTGGTTTGATACTACCAAGTGGCTCCTGCAATCTGCCATCCAGAAGCGGGGAAGCTTACTTTTGTTTGCCAGGGAAACGGGCCGAGGTTTGTATCTGGGGGCCTATGGCTGGGAGTAACCAGCTGGCTCCTGAAAAGCTACGATAGGCAGGATGGTGACCAGACCCATGGTGGCACCAGTGCCAAGTTGGGCTGGTTTGATAGTACCAAGTGGCTCCTGCAATCTGCCATCAAAATGTTGGCAGGCGAGTTTTGTTTTCCAGGGAAAAGCGCCGTTGTTTGTGTTTGGGGGCCTGTGGCTGGGAGTGGCCGGCTGGCTCCTTAGAATCCACGATACGCAGCATGGTTCCCAGACCAGAGGTGGCACCAGTGCCAAGTCGGGCTGGTTTGATAGTACCAAGTGCGTCCTGCAATCTGCCATCCAGAAGCGGGGCAGCTTACTTTTGTTTGCCAGGGAAACGGGCCGAGCTTTGTGTCTCGGGGCCTATGGCTGGGAGTGGCCGGGTGGCTAATTAGAATCCACGTCAGGCAGGATGGTTCCCAGACCAGATGTGGCACCAGTGCCAAGTCGGGCTAGTTTTATGGTGCAAAGTGGCCCCTGCAATCTGCCATCCAGAAGCGGGGCAGCTTACTTTTGTTTGCCAGGGAACCGACCGAGGTTTTTGTCTGGGGGCCTATGGCTGGGAGTGACCGGCTGGCTCCTGAAAAGCTACGATAGGCAGGATGGTGACCAGACCCATGGTGGCACCAGTGCCAAGTTGGGCTGGTTTGATAGTACCAAGTGGCTCCTGTAATCAGCCATCAAAATGTTGGCAGGCGAGTTTTGTTTTCCAGGGAAAAGCGCCGTTGTTTGTGTTTGGGGGCCTGTGGCTGGGAGTGGCCGGCTGGCTCCTTAGAATCCACGATACGCAGCATGGTTCCAAGACCCAAGGTGGCACCAGTGCCAAGTCGGGCTGGTTTGATACTACCAAGTGGCTCCTGCAATCTGCCATCAAAAAGTTGGCAGGCGAGTTTTGTTTTCCAGGGAAAAGCGCCGTTGTGTGTGTTTTGGGGCCTGTGGCGGGGAGTGGCCAGCTGTCTCCTTAGAATCCACGATACGCAGGATGGTTCCCAGACCAGAGGTGGCAGCAGTGCCAAGTCGGGCTGGTTTGATGGTGAAAAGTGGCTCCTGCAATCTGCCATCCAGAAGCGGGATAACTTACTTTTGTTTGCCAGGGAAACGGGCCGAGGTTTGTGTCTGGGGGCCTATGGCTGGGAGTGACCGGCTGGCTCCTGAAAAGCTACGATAGGCAGGATGGTGACCAGACCCATGGTGGCACCAGTGCCAAGTTGGGCTGGTTTGATAGTACCAAGTGGCTCCTGCAATCTGCCATCAAAATGTTGGCAGGCGAGTTTTGTTTTCAGGGAAAAGCTCCGTTGTTTGTGTTTGGGGGCCTGTGGCTGGGAGTGGCCAGCTGTCTCCTTAGAATCCACGATACGCAGGATGGTTCCCAGACCAGAGGTGGCACCAGTGCCAAGTCGGGCTGGTTTGATGATACTAAATAGCTCCTGCAATCTGGCATCCAGTCGCGGGGCAGCGGATTTTTGTTTGCTGGAGAAAAATTCCGTGGTTTTTTTTTGGGGGTATATGGCTGGACGTGGCCGGCTGGCTCCTTAAAAAGCTCGATACGCAGGATTGTTCCCTGACCCAAGGTGGCATCAGTGCCAAGTCGGGCTCTTTTCGTAGTACGAAGTGCGTCCTGCAATTCGCCATCCAGAAGAGGGGCAGTTGAGTTTTGTTTGCCAGAGAAAAGGGCCGTGGTATGTGTTTGGGGGCATATGGCTGAGAGTGGCCGGCTGGCTCCTTAGAATCCACGATACGTAGGATGGTTCCCAGAGCCAAGGTGGCACCAGTGCAAAATTGGGCTGGTTTGATAGTACCAAGTGGCTCCTGCAATCTGCCATCCAGAAGCGGGGCAGCTTACTTTTGTTTCCCAGGGAAACGGGCCGAGCTATTTGTCTGGGGGCCTATGGCTGGGAGTGACCGGCTGGCTCCTGAAAATCCATGATACGCAGCATGGTTCCCAGACCCAAGATGGCACCAGTGCCAAGTCGGGCTGGTTTATAATACTAAATAGCTCCTGAAATCTGCCATTCAGACGCGGGGCAGCGGATTTTTGTTTGCTGGATAAAAGTTCCGTGGTTGTTTTTTGGGGTTATATGGCTGGACGTGGCCGGCTGGCTCCTTAAAAAGATCGATACGCAGGATTGTTCCCTGACCCAAGGTGGCATCAGTGCCAAGTCGGGCTGTTTTCGTAGTACCAAGTGGGTCCTGCAATTTGCCATCCAGAGTAGGGGCAGTTGAGTTTTGTTTGCCAGAGAAAAGGGCCGTGGTATGTGTTTGGGGGCATATGGCTGAGAGTGGACTGCTGGCCCCTGAAAATCCAAGATAGGCAGGATGGTTCCCAGAGCCAAGGTGGCACCAGTGCCATGTTGGCCTGGTTTGATAGTACCATGTGGCTCCTGCAATCTGCCATCCAGAAGCGGGGCAGCTTACTTTTGTTTGCCAGGGAAACGGGCCGAGGTATTTGTCTGGGGGCCTATGACTGGGAGTGACCGGCTGGCTCCTGAAAAGCTACGATAGGCAGGATTGTGACCAGACCCATGGTGGCACCAGTGCCAAGTTGGGCTGGTTTGATAGTACCAAGTGGCTCCTGCAATCTGCCATCAAAAAGTTGGCAGGCGAGTTTTGTTTTCCACGGAAAAGCGCCGTTGCTTTTGTTTAGAGGCCTGTGGCAGGGAGTGGCCGCCTGTCCTCGTAGAATCTACGTTACGCAGCATGGTTCCCAGAGCCAAGGTGGCACGAGGGCCAAGTCGGGCTGGTTTGATAGTACTAAGTGCATCCTGCAATCAGCCATCCAAAAGCGGGGCAGCTTACTTTTGTTTGCCAGGGAAACGGGCCGAGGTTTGTGTCTGGGGGCCTATGGCAGGGAGTGACCGGCTGGCTCCTGAAAAGCTACGATAGGCAGCATGTTTACCAGACCCATGGTGGCACCAGTGCCAAGTTGGGCTGATTTCATAGTACCAAGTGGCTCCTGCAATCTGCCATCCAGAATCGGGGCAGCTTACTTTTGTTTTCCAGGGAAACGGGCCGAGGTTTGTGTCTGGGGGCCTATGGCTGGGAGTGACCGGCTGGCTCCTGAAAAGCTACGATAGGCAGGATGGTGACCAGACCCATGGTGGCACCAGTGCCAAGTTGGGCTTGTTTGATAGTACCAAGTGGCTCCTGCAATCTGCCATCAAAATGTTGGCAGGCGAGTTTTGTTTTCCAGGGAAAAGCGCCGTTGTTTGTGTTTGGGGGCCTGTGGCTCAGAGTGGCCGGGTGGCTGCTTAGAATCCACGATACGCAGGATGGTTCCCAGACCCAAGGTGGCACCAGTGCCAAGTCGGGCTGTTTTGACACTGCCAAGTGGCTCCTGCACTCTGCCATCCAGAATCGGGGCAGCTTAATTTTGTTTGCCAGGGAAACGGGCCGGGGTTTGTGTCTGGGGGCCTATGGCTGGGAGTGACCGGCTGGCTCCTGAAATGCTACAATAGGCAGGATGGCTCCCAGACCCATAGTGGCACCAGTGCCAAGTTGGGATGATTTGATAGTACCAAGTGGCTCCTGCAATCTGCCATCAAAAAGTTGGCAGGCGAGTTTTGTTTTCCAGGGAAAAGCGCCGTTGTTTGTGTTTGGGGGCCTGTGGCTGGGAGTGGCCGGCTGGCTCCTTAGAATCCACGATATGCAGGATTGTTCCCAGACCCAAGGTGGCACCGGTGCCAAGTCGGGCTGGTTTGATGGTGCAAAGTGGCTCCTGCAATCTGCCATCCAGACGCGGGGCAGCGGATTTTTGTTTCCAAGAGAAATGATCCGTGGTTTTTTTTTGGGGGTTTATGGCTGGGCGTGGCCGGCTGGCTCCTTAAAAAGTTCGATATGCAGGATGGTTCCCTGACACAAGGTGGCACCAGTGCCACGTCGGGCGGTTTTCGTAGTACAAAGTGCGTCCTAAAATTTGCCATCCAGAAGAGGGGCAGTTGAGTTATGTTTGCCAGAGAAAAGGGCCGTGGTTTGTTTTTGGGGGCATATGGCTGAGAGTGGCCAGCTGGCTCCTGAAAAGCTACGATAGGCAGGATGTTTACCAGACCCATGGTGGAACCAGTGCCACGTTGGGCTGTTTTTATAGTACCAAGTGGCTCCTGCAATCTGCCATCCAGAATCGGGGTAGCTTACTTTTGTTTTCCAGGGAAACGGGCCGAGGATTGTGTCTGGGGGTCTATGGTTGGGAGTGGCCGGCTGGCTCCTTAGAAACCACGATACGCAGCATGGTTCCCAGACAAGAGGTGCCACCAGTGCCAAGTTGGGCTGGTTTGATACTACCAAGTGGTTCCTGCAATCTGCCATCCAGAAGCGGGGCAGCTTACTTTTGTTTGCCTGGGAAACGGGCCGAGGTTTTTGTCTGGGGGCCTATGGCTGGGACTGACCGGCTGGCTCCTTAAAATCCACGATACGCAGGATGGTTCCCAGACCAGAGTTGGCACCAGTGCCAAGTTGGGCTGATTTGATAGTACCAAGTGGCTCCTGCAATCTGCCATCAAAAAGTCGGCAGGCGGGTTTTGTTTTCCAGGGAAAAGCGCCTTTGTTTGTGTCTGGGGGCCTGTGGCTGGGAGTGACCGGCTGGCTCCTTAGAATCCACGATACGCACCATGGTTCCCAGACCAGAGGTGGCACCAGTGCCAAGTTGGGCTGGTTTGATAGTACCAAGTGCGTCCTGCAATCTGCCATCCAGAAGCAGGGCAGCTTACTTTTGTTTGCCAGGGAAACGGGCCGAGGTTTTTCTCTGGGGGCCTATGGCAGGGAGGGACCGGCTGGCTCCTGAAAACTACGATAGGCAGGATGGTGACCAGACCCATGGTGGCACGAGTGCCAAGTTGGGCTGATTTGATAGTAGCAAGTGGCTCCTGCAATCTGCCATCAAAATGTTGGCAGGCGAGTTTTGTTTTCCAGGGAAAAGCGCTGTGGCTTGTGTTTGGGGGCCTGTGGCTGGGAGTGACCGGCTGGCTCCTTAGAATCCACGATACGCAGGATGGTTCCCAGACCCAAGGTGGCACCAGTGCCAAGTTGGGCTGGTTTGATAGTACCAAGTGGCTCCTGCAATCTGCCATCCAGAAGCGGGGCAGCTTAGTTTTGTTTGCCAGGGAAACGGGTCGAGCTTTGTGTCTGGGGGCCTATGGCTGGGAGTGACCGGCTGGCTCCTGAAAAGCTACGATAGGCAGGATGGTGACCAGACCCATGGTGGCACCAGTGCCAAGTAGGGCTGGTTTGATAGTACCAAGTGGCTCCTGCAATCTGCCATCAAAAAGTTGGCAGGCAAGTTTTGTTTTCCAGGGAAAAGCGCCGTTGTTTGTGTTTGGGGGACTGTGGGTGGGAGTGGCCGGCTGGCTCCTTAGAACACACGATACGCAGGATGGTTCCCAGACCCAAGGTGGCACCAGTGCCACGTCGGGCTGGTTTGATGGTGAAAAGTGGCTCCTGCAATCTGCCATCCTGAAGCGGGGTAGCTTACATTTGTGTGCCAGGGAAACGGGCCGAGGTTTATTACTGGGGGCCTAGGGCTAGGAGTGACCGGCTGGCTCCTGAAAAGCAACAATAGGCAGGATGGTTCCCAGACCCAAGGTGGCACCAGTGCCAAGTTGAGCTGGTTTGATGGTACCAACTGGCTCCTGCAATCTGCCATCTAAAAGTTGTCAGGCGAGTTTTGTTTTCCAGGGAAAAGCGCCGTTGATTTTGTTTGGAGGCCTGTGGCTGGCAGTGGCTGCCTGTCGTCTTAGAATCCGGGTTACGCAGCATGGTTCCCAGAGCCAAGGTGGCACCAGTGTCAAGTTGGGCTGGTTTGATAGTACCAAGTGGCTCCTGCAATCTGCCATCCAGAAGCGGGGCAGCTTACTTTTGTTTGCCAGGGAAACGGGCCGAGGTATTTGTCTGGGGACCTATGGCTGGGAGTGACCGGCTGGCTCCTGAAAAACTACGATAGGCATGATGGTGACCAGACCCATGGTGGCACCAGTGCCAAGTTGGGCTGGTTTGATAGTACCAAGTGGCTCCTGCAATCTGCCATCAAAAAGTTGGCAGGCCAGTTTTGTTTTCCAGGGAAAAGCGCCGTTGTTTGTGTTTGGGGGACTGTGGCTGGAGTGGCCGGCTGTCTCCTTAGAACACACGATACGCAGGATGGTTCCCAGACCCAAGGTGGCACCAGTGCCAAGTCGGGCTGGTTTGATAACACCAAGTGGCTCCTGCAATCTGCCATCCAGAAGCAGGGCAGCTTACTTTTGTTTTCCAGGGAAACGGACCGAGGTTTTTTTCTGGGGGCCTATGGCTGGGAGTGACCGGCTGGCTCCTGAAAAGCTACGATAGGCAGGATGGTGACCAGACCCATGGTGGCACCAGTGCCAAGTTGGGCTGGTTTGATAGTACCAAGTGGCTCCTGCAATCTGCCATCAAAATGTTGGCAGGCGAGTTTTGTTTTCCAGGGAAAAGCGCCGTTGTGTGTGTTTTGGGGCCTGTGGCTGGGAGTGGCCAGCTGGCTCCTTAGAATCCTTGATACGCAGGATGGTTCCCAGACCCAAGGTGGCACCAGTGCCAAGTCGGGCTGGTTTGTTAGTACCAAGTGGTTCCTGCAATCTGCCATCCAGAAGCGGGGCAGCTGAATTTTTTTTGCCAGAGAAAAAGGCTGTTGTTTGTGTTTCGGGGCCTGTGGCTGGCAGTGGACGGCTGGCTCCTGAAAATCCATGATACGCAGCATGGTTCCCAGACCCAAGGTGGCACCAGTGCCAAGTAGGGCTGGTTTCATAGTACCCAGTGGCTCCTGCAATCTGCCATCCAGAAGAGGGGCAGTTGAGTTTTGTTTTCCAGAGGAAAGGGCCGTGGTTTGTGTTTGGGGCCTATGGCTGAGAGTGACCGGCTGGCCCCTGAAAATCCACGATAGTAAGGATGGTTCCCAGATCCAAGGTGGCACCAGTGCCATGTTGTGCTGGTGTGATAGTCCCAAGTGGCTCCTGCACTCTGCCATCCAGAAGTGGGGCAGCTGAATTTTGTTTGCCAGAGAAAAAGGCTGTGGTTTTTGTTTGGGGGCCTATGGCTGGGAGTGGCCGGCTGGCTCCTGAAAATCCACGATAGGAAGGATGGTTCCAAGACCCAAGGTGGCACCAGTGCCAAGTGGGGCTGGTTTCACAGTGTCAAGTGCCTCCTGCAATCTCCCATCCAGAAGCGGGGCAGCTGAGTTTTGTTTGCCTGTGAAACGGGCCGTTGTTTTTGATTGGGGTCTGTGGCCGAGAGTGTTCAGCTGGCTCCTGACAATCCACAATACGCAGGATGGTTCCCAGACCCAAGGTGGCACCAGTGCCAAGTCGTGCTGGTTTGATAGTACCAAGTGGCTCCTGCAATCTGCCATCCAGAAGCGGTGCAGCTGAGTTTTGTTTGCCAGAGGAAAGGGCCGTGGGTTGTGTTCGGGGGCATATGGCTGGGAGTGGCCGGCTGTCTCATTAAAAAGATCGCTACGCACGATGGTTCCCAGACCCAATGTGGCACCAGTGCCAAGTCGGGCTGTTTTTATAGTACCAAGTGCGTCCTGCAATTTGCCATCCAGAAGAGGGGCAGTTGAGTTTTGTTTGCCAGAGAAAAGCGCCGTTGTTTGTGTTTGGGGGCTTGTGGCTGGGAGTGGCCGACTGGCGCCTTAGAATCTGCGATACGCAGCATGGTTCCCAGACCCAAGGTGGCACCAGTTCCAAGTTGGGCTGGTTTGATAGTACCAAGTGGCTCCTGCAATCTGCCATCCAGAAGCGGGGCAGCTTACTTTTGTTTGCCAGGGAAACGGGCCGAGGTTTGTGTTTTGGGGCCTATGGCTGGGAGTGACCGGCTGGCTCCTGGAAAGCTACAATAGGCAGGATGGTGACCAGACCCATGGTGGCACCAGTGCCAAGTTGGGCTGGTTTGATAGTACCAAGTTGCTCCTGCAATCTGCCATCAAAAAGTTGGCAGGCGAGTTTTGTTTTCCAGGGAAAAGCGCCGTTGTTTGTGTTTGGGGGCCTGTGGCTGGGAGTGGCCGGCTGGCTCCTTAGAATCCACGATACGCAGGATGGTTCCCAGACCCAAGGTGGCACCAGTGCCAAGTCGGGCTGGTTTGATACTACCAAGTGGTTCCTGCAATCTGCCATCCAGAAGCAGGGCAGCTTACTTTTGTTTGCCAGGGAAACGGGCCGTGGGTTTTGTTTGGGGGCATATAGCTGAGAGTGGCCGGCTGGCCCCTGAAAATCCACGCTAGGCAGCATGGTTCCCAGATGCAAGGTGGCACCAGTGCCAAGTCGGGCTGGTTTGATGGTGCAAAGTGGCTCCTGCAATCTGCCATCCAGAAGCGGGGCAGCTGATTTTTGTTTGCCAGAGAAAAATTCCGTGGATTTTTTTTGGGGGCATATTGCTGGGAGTGGCCGGCTGGCTCCTTAAAATGCTCGATATGCATGATGGTTCCCAGGCCCAAGGTGTCACCACTACCAAGTCGGCCTGCGGTTTTAGTATCAAGTTCATCCTGCAATTTGCCATCCAGAAGAGGGGCAGTTGAGTTTTGTTTGCCAGAGAAACGGGCCGAGGTTTCTGTTTGGGGGCATATGGCTGAGAGTGGCCGGCTGGCCCCTGAAAATCCACGATACATAGCATGGTTCCCAGATCCAAGGTGGCACCAGTGCCAAGTTGGGCTGGTTTGATAGTCCCAAGTGTCTCCTGCAATCTGCCATCCAGAAGCGGGGCAGCTTACTTTTGTTTGCCAGAGAAATAGGCCCAGGTTTTTGTTTGGGGGCCTGTGGTTAGGAGTGGCCTGCTGGCTCCTAAGAATCCACGATACGCAGGATGTTTACCAGACCCATGGTGGCACCAGTGCCAAGTTGGGCTGGTTTGATAGTACCAAGTGGCTCCTGCAAACTCCATCAAAAAGTTGGCAGGCGTGTTTTGTTTTCCAGGGAACAGCGCCGTTGATTTTGTTTGGGGGCCTGTGGCTGGGAGTGGCCGGCTGGCTCCTTAGAATCCACGATACGCAGGATGGTTCCCAGACCCAAGGTGGCACCAGTGCCAAGTCGGGCTGGTTTGATTACAACAAGTGGCTCCTGCAATCTGCCATCCATAAGTGAGGCAGCTAAGTTTTGTTTGCCAGAAAAAAGGGCCGTGGTTTTTGTTGGGGGCCTGTGGCTGGGAGTAGCCGGCTGGCTCCTTAAAATCCACGATAGGCAGGATGGTTCCCAGACCCAAGGTGGTACCAGTGCCAAGTCGGGCTGGTTTGATAGTACCAAGTGGCTCCTGCAATCTGCCATCCAGAAGCGGGGCAGCTTACTTTTGTTTGCCAGGGAAACGGGCTGAGCTTTGTGTCTGGGGGCCTATGGCAGGGAGTGACCGGCTGGCTCCTGAAATGCTACAATAGGCAGGATGGTGACCAGACCCATGGTGGCACCAGTGCCAAGTTGGGCTGGTTTGATAGTACCAAGTGGCTCCTGAAATCTGCCATCAAAAAGTTGGCAGGCCAGTTTTGTTTTCCAGGGAAAAGCGCCGTTGTTTGTGTTTTGGGGCCTGTGGCTGGCAGTGGACGGCTGGCTCCTGAAAATCCATGATACGCAGCATGGTTCCCAGACCCAAGGTGGCACCAGTGCCAAGTAGGGCTGGTTTCATAGTACCCAGTGGCTCCTGCAATCTGCCATCCAGAAGAGGGGCAGTTGAGTTTTGTTTTCCAGAGAAAAGGGCCGTGGTTTGTGTTTGGGGCCTATGGCTGAGAGTGACCGGCTGGCCCCTGAAAATCCACGATAGTAAGGATGGTTCCCAGATCCAAGGTGGCACCAGTGCCATGTTGTGATGGTGTGATAGTCCCAAGTGGCTCCTGCAATCTGCCATCCAGAAGTGGGGCAGCTGAATTTTGTTTGCCAGAGAAAAAGGCTGTGGTTTTTGTTTGGGGGCCTATGGCTGGGAGTGGCCGGCTGGCTCCTGAAAATCCATGATACGCAGCATGGTTCCCAGACCCAAGGTGGCACCAGTGCCAAGTGGGGCTGGTTTCACAGTGTCAAGTGCCTCCTGCAATCTCCCATCCAGAAGCGGGGCAGCTTACTTTTGTTTGCCTGTGAAACGGGCCGTTGTTTTTGATTGGGGTCTGTGGCCGAGAGTGTTCAGCTGGCTCCTGACAATCCACAATACGCAGGATGGTTCCCAGACCCAAGGTGGCACCAGTGCCAAGTCGTGCTGGTTTGATAGTACCAAGTGCGTCCTGCAATTTGCCATCCAGAAGAGGGGCAGTTGAGTTTTGTTTGCCAGAGAAAAGCGCCATTGTTTGTGTTTGGGGGCTTGTGGCTGGGAGTGGCCGACTGGCGCCTTAGAATCTGCGATACGCAGCATGGTTCCCAGACCCAAGGTGGCACCAGTGCCAAGTTGGGCTGGTTTGATAGTACCAAGTGGCTCCTGCAATCTGCCATCCAGAAGCGGGGCAGCTTACTTTTGTTTGCCAGGGAAACGGGCCGAGGTTTGTGACTGGGGGCCTATGGCTGGGAGTGACCGGCTGGCTCCTGGAAAGCTACAATAGGCAGGATGGTTACCAGACCCATGGTGGCACCAGTGCCAAGTTGGGCTGGTTTGATAGTACCAAGTTGCTCCTGCAATCTGCCATCAAAAAGTTGGCAGGCGAGTTTTGTTTTCCAGGGAAAAGCGCCGTTGTTTGTATTTGGGGGCCTGTGGCTGGGAGTGGCCGGCTGGCTCCTTAGAATCCACGATACGCAGGATGGTTCCCAGACCCAAGGTGGCACCAGTGCCAAGTCGGGCTGGTTTGATACTACCAAGTGGTTCCTGCAATCTGCCATCCAGAAGCGGGGCAGCTTACTTTTGTTTGCCAGGGAAACGGGCCGTGGGTTTTGTTTGGGGGCATATAGCTGAGAGTGGCCAGCTGGCCCCTGAAAATCCACGCTAGGCAGCATGGTTCCCAGATGCAAGGTGGCACCAGTGCCAAGTCGGGCTGGTTTGATGGTGCAAAGTGGCTCCTGCAATCTGCCATCCAGAAGCGGGGCAGCTGATTTTTGTTTGCCAGAGAAAAATTCCGTGGATTGTTTTTGGGGGCATATTGCTGGGAGTGGCCGGCTGGCTCCTTAAAATGCTCGATACGCATGATGGTTCCCAGGCCCAAGGTGTCACCACTACCAAGTCGGCCTGCGGTTTTAGTATCAAGTTCATCCTGCAATTTGCCATCCAGAAGAGGGGCAGTTGAGTTTTGTTTGCCAGAGAAACGGGCCGAGGTTTCTGTTTGGGGGCATATGGCTGAGAGTGGCCGGCTGGCCCCTGAAAATCCACGATACACAGCATGGTTCCCAGATCCAAGGTGGCACCAGTGCCAAGTTGGGCTGGTTTGATAGTCCCAAGTGTCTCCTGCAATCTGCCATCCAGAAGCGGGGCTGCTTACTTCTGTTTGCCAGAGAAATAGGCCTAGGTTTTTGTTTGGGGGCCTGTGGCTAGGAGTGGCCGGCTGGCTCCTAAGAATCCACGATACGCAGGATGTTTACCAGACCCATGGTGGCACCAGTGCCAAGTTGGGCTGGTTTGATAGTACCAAGTGGCTCCTGCAAACTCCATCAAAAAGTTGGCAGGCGTGTTTTGTTTTCCGGGGAACAGCGCCGTTGATTTTGTTTGGGGGCCTGTGGCTGGGAGTGGCCGGCTGGCTCCTTAGAATCCACGATACGCAGGATGGTTCCCAGACCCAAGGTGGCACCATTGCCAAGTCGGGCTGGTTTGATTACACCAAGTGGCTCCTGCAATCTGCCATCCAGAAGTGAGGCAGCTAAGTTTTGTTTGCGAGAAAAAAGGGCCGTGGTTTTTGTTGGGGGCCTGTGGCTGGGAGTAGCCGGCTGGCTCCTTAAAATCCACGATAGGCAGGATGGTTCCCAGACCCAAGGTGGCACCAGTGCCAAGTCGGGCTGGTTTGATAGTACCAAGTGGCTCCTGCAATCTGCCATCCAGAAGCGGGGCAGCTGAGTTTTGTTTGCCAGAGAAAAAGGCTGTGGTTTTTGTTTGGGGGCCTGTGGCTGGCAGTGGCCGGCTGGCTCCTGAAAATCCACGATACGCAGCATGGTTCCCAGACCCAAGGTGGCACCAGTACAAAGTGGGGCTCGTTTGACAGTGTCAAGTGCCTCCTGCAATCTCCCATCCAGAAGCGGGGCAGCTGAGTTTTTTTTGCCAGGGAAACGGACCTTTGTTTTTGATTGGGGTCTGTGGCCGAGAGTGGTCGGCTGTCTCCTGACAATCCACAATACGCAGGATGGTTCCCAGACCAAAGGTGGCACCAGTGCCAAGTCGGGCTGGTTTGATAGTACCAAGTGTCTCCTGCAATCTGCCATCCAGAAGCGGGGCAGCTGAGTTTTGTTTGCCAGAGAAAAGGGCCGTGGGTTGTGTTTGGGGGCATATGGCTGGGAGTGGCCGGCTGGCTCCTGAAAATCCATGATACGCAGCATGGTTCCCAGACCCAAGGTGGCACCAGTGCCAAGTGGGGCTGGTTTCACAGTGTCAAGTGCCTCCTGCAATCTCCCATCCAGAAGCGGGGCAGCTTACTTTTGTTTGCCTGTGAAACGGGCCGTTGTTTTTGATTGGGGTCTGTGGCCGAGAGTGTTCAGCTGGCTCCTGACAATCCACAATACGCAGGATGGTTCCCAGACCCAAGGTGGCACCAGTGCCAAGTCGTGCTGGTTTGATAGTACCAAGTGCGTCCTGCAATTTGCCATCCAGAAGAGGGGCAGTTGAGTTTTGTTTGCCAGAGAAAAGCGCCATTGTTTGTGTTTGGGGGCTTGTGGCTGGGAGTGGCCGACTGGCGCCTTAGAATCTGCGATACGCAGCATGGTTCCCAGACCCAAGGTGGCAGCAGTGCCAAGTCGGGCTGGTTTGATAGTACCAAGTGGCTCCTGCAATCTGCCATCCAGAAGCGGGGCAGCTTACTTTTGTTTGCCAGGGAAACGGGCCGAGGTTTGTGACTGGGGGCCTATGGCTGGGAGTGACCGGCTGGCTCCTGGAAAGCTACAATAGGCAGGATGGTTACCAGACCCATGGTGGCACCAGTGCCAAGTTGGGCTGGTTTGATAGTACCAAGTTGCTCCTGCAATCTGCCATCAAAAAGTTGGCAGGCGAGTTTTGTTTTCCAGGGAAAAGCGCCGTTGTTTGTATTTGGGGGCCTGTGGCTGGGAGTGGCCGGCTGGCTCCTTAGAATCCACGATACGCAGGATGGTTCCCAGACCCAAGGTGGCACCAGTGCCAAGTCGGGCTGGTTTGATACTACCAAGTGGTTCCTGCAATCTGCCATCCAGAAGCGGGGCAGCTTACTTTTGTTTGCCAGGGAAACGGGCCGTGGGTTTTGTTTGGGGGCATATAGCTGAGAGTGGCCAGCTGGCCCCTGAAAATCCACGCTAGGCAGCATGGTTCCCAGATGCAAGGTGGCACCAGTGCCAAGTCGGGCTGGTTTGATGGTGCAAAGTGGCTCCTGCAATCTGCCATCCAGAAGCGGGGCAGCTGATTTTTGTTTGCCAGAGAAAAATTCCGTGGATTGTTTTTGGGGGCATATTGCTGGGAGTGGCCGGCTGGCTCCTTAAAATGCTCGATACGCATGATGGTTCCCAGGCCCAAGGTGTCACCACTACCAAGTCGGCCTGCGGTTTTAGTATCAAGTTCATCCTGCAATTTGCCATCCAGAAGAGGGGCAGTTGAGTTTTGTTTGCCAGAGAAACGGGCCGAGGTTTCTGTTTGGGGGCATATGGCTGAGAGTGGCCGGCTGGCCCCTGAAAATCCACGATACACAGCATGGTTCCCAGATCCAAGGTGGCACCAGTGCCAAGTTGGGCTGGTTTGATAGTCCCAAGTGTCTCCTGCAATCTGCCATCCAGAAGCGGGGCTGCTTACTTCTGTTTGCCAGAGAAATAGGCCTAGGTTTTTGTTTGGGGGCCTGTGGCTAGGAGTGGCCGGCTGGCTCCTAAGAATCCACGATACGCAGGATGTTTACCAGACCCATGGTGGCACCAGTGCCAAGTTGGGCTGGTTTGATAGTACCAAGTGGCTCCTGCAAACTCCATCAAAAAGTTGGCAGGCGTGTTTTGTTTTCCGGGGAACAGCGCCGTTGATTTTGTTTGGGGGCCTGTGGCTGGGAGTGGCCGGCTGGCTCCTTAGAATCCACGATACGCAGGATGGTTCCCAGACCCAAGGTGGCACCATTGCCAAGTCGGGCTGGTTTGATTACACCAAGTGGCTCCTGCAATCTGCCATCCAGAAGTGAGGCAGCTAAGTTTTGTTTGCGAGAAAAAAGGGCCGTGGTTTTTGTTGGGGGCCTGTGGCTGGGAGTAGCCGGCTGGCTCCTTAAAATCCACGATAGGCAGGATGGTTCCCAGACCCAAGGTGGTACCAGTGCCAAGTCGGGCTGGTTTGATAGTACCAAGTGGCTCCTGCAATCTGCCATCCAGAAGCGGGGCAGCTTACTTTTGTTTGCCAGGGAAACGGGCTGAGCTTTGTGTCTGGGGGCCTATGGCAGGGAGTGACCGGCTGGCTCCTGAAATGCTACAATAGGCAGGATGGTGACCAGACCCATGGTGGCACCAGTGCCAAGTTGGGCTGGTTTGATAGTACCAAGTGGCTCCTGAAATCTGCCATCAAAAAGTTGGCAGGCCAGTTTTGTTTTCCAGGGAAAAGCGCCGTTGTTTGTGTTTTGGGGCCTGTGGCTGGCAGTGGACGGCTGGCTCCTGAAAATCCATGATACGCAGCATGGTTCCCAGACCCAAGGTGGCACCAGTGCCAAGTAGGGCTGGTTTCATAGTACCCAGTGGCTCCTGCAATCTGCCATCCAGAAGAGGGGCAGTTGAGTTTTGTTTTCCAGAGAAAAGGGCCGTGGTTTGTGTTTGGGGCCTATGGCTGAGAGTGACCGGCTGGCCCCTGAAAATCCACGATAGTAAGGATGGTTCCCAGATCCAAGGTGGCACCAGTGCCATGTTGTGATGGTGTGATAGTCCCAAGTGGCTCCTGCAATCTGCCATCCAGAAGTGGGGCAGCTGAATTTTGTTTGCCAGAGAAAAAGGCTGTGGTTTTTGTTTGGGGGCCTATGGCTGGGAGTGGCCGGCTGGCTCCTGAAAATCCATGATACGCAGCATGGTTCCCAGACCCAAGGTGGCACCAGTGCCAAGTGGGGCTGGTTTCACAGTGTCAAGTGCCTCCTGCAATCTCCCATCCAGAAGCGGGGCAGCTTACTTTTGTTTGCCTGTGAAACGGGCCGTTGTTTTTGATTGGGGTCTGTGGCCGAGAGTGTTCAGCTGGCTCCTGACAATCCACAATACGCAGGATGGTTCCCAGACCCAAGGTGGCACCAGTGCCAAGTCGTGCTGGTTTGATAGTACCAAGTGCGTCCTGCAATTTGCCATCCAGAAGAGGGGCAGTTGAGTTTTGTTTGCCAGAGAAAAGCGCCATTGTTTGTGTTTGGGGGCTTGTGGCTGGGAGTGGCCGACTGGCGCCTTAGAATCTGCGATACGCAGCATGGTTCCCAGACCCAAGGTGGCACCAGTGCCAAGTCGGGCTGGTTTGATAGTACCAAGTGGCTCCTGCAATCTGCCATCCAGAAGCGGGGCAGCTTACTTTTGTTTGCCAGGGAAACGGGCCGAGGTTTGTGACTGGGGGCCTATGGCTGGGAGTGACCGGCTGGCTCCTGGAAAGCTACAATAGGCAGGATGGTTACCAGACCCATGGTGGCACCAGTGCC
The DNA here is from genome assembly GCF_035770615.1 of Melospiza melodia melodia. Lineage (NCBI taxonomy): Eukaryota > Metazoa > Chordata > Aves > Passeriformes > Passerellidae > Melospiza > Melospiza melodia. Next base: position 54,518,479 of record NC_086198.1, read on the forward strand.
AAGTTGGGCTGGTTTGATAGTACCAAGTTGCTCCTGCAATCTGCCATCAAAAAGTTGGCAGGCGAGTTTTGTTTTCCAGGGAAAAGCGCCGTTGTTTGTATTTGGGGGCCTGTGGCTGGGAGTGGCCGGCTGGCTCCTTAGAATCCACGATACGCAGGATGGTTCCCAGACCCAAGGTGGCACCAGTGCCAAGTCGGGCTGGTTTGATACTACCAAGTGGTTCCTGCAATCTGCCATCCAGAAGCGGGGCAGCTTACTTTTGTTTGCCAGGGAAACGGGCCGTGGGTTTTGTTTGGGGGCATATAGCTGAGAGTGGCCAGCTGGCCCCTGAAAATCCACGCTAGGCAGCATGGTTCCCAGATGCAAGGTGGCACCAGTGCCAAGTCGGGCTGGTTTGATGGTGCAAAGTGGCTCCTGCAATCTGCCATCCAGAAGCGGGGCAGCTGATTTTTGTTTGCCAGAGAAAAATTCCGTGGATTGTTTTTGGGGGCATATTGCTGGGAGTGGCCGGCTGGCTCCTTAAAATGCTCGATACGCATGATGGTTCCCAGGCCCAAGGTGTCACCACTACCAAGTCGGCCTGCGGTTTTAGTATCAAGTTCATCCTGCAATTTGCCATCCAGAAGAGGGGCAGTTGAGTTTTGTTTGCCAGAGAAACGGGCCGAGGTTTCTGTTTGGGGGCATATGGCTGAGAGTGGCCGGCTGGCCCCTGAAAATCCACGATACACAGCATGGTTCCCAGATCCAAGGTGGCACCAGTGCCAAGTTGGGCTGGTTTGATAGTCCCAAGTGTCTCCTGCAATCTGCCATCCAGAAGCGGGGCTGCTTACTTCTGTTTGCCAGAGAAATAGGCCTAGGTTTTTGTTTGGGGGCCTGTGGCTAGGAGTGGCCGGCTGGCTCCTAAGAATCCACGATACGCAGGATGTTTACCAGACCCATGGTGGCACCAGTGCCAAGTTGGGCTGGTTTGATAGTACCAAGTGGCTCCTGCAAACTCCATCAAAAAGTTGGCAGGCGTGTTTTGTTTTCCGGGGAACAGCGCCGTTGATTTTGTTTGGGGGCCTGTGGCTGGGAGTGGCCGGCTGGCTCCTTAGAATCCACGATACGCAGGATGGTTCCCAGACCCAAGGTGGCACCATTGCCAAGTCGGGCTGGTTTGATTACACCAAGTGGCTCCTGCAATCTGCCATCCAGAAGTGAGGCAGCTAAGTTTTGTTTGCGAGAAAAAAGGGCCGTGGTTTTTGTTGGGGGCCTGTGGCTGGGAGTAGCCGGCTGGCTCCTTAAAATCCACGATAGGCAGGATGGTTCCCAGACCCAAGGTGGCACCAGTGCCAAGTCGGGCTGGTTTGATAGTACCAAGTGGCTCCTGCAATCTGCCATCCAGAAGCGGGGCAGCTGAGTTTTGTTTGCCAGAGAAAAAGGCTGTGGTTTTTGTTTGGGGGCCTGTGGCTGGCAGTGGCCGGCTGGCTCCTGAAAATCCACGATACGCAGCATGGTTCCCAGACCCAAGGTGGCACCAGTACAAAGTGGGGCTCGTTTGACAGTGTCAAGTGCCTCCTGCAATCTCCCATCCAGAAGCGGGGCAGCTGAGTTTTTTTTGCCAGGGAAACGGACCTTTGTTTTTGATTGGGGTCTGTGGCCGAGAGTGGTCGGCTGTCTCCTGACAATCCACAATACGCAGGATGGTTCCCAGACCAAAGGTGGCACCAGTGCCAAGTCGGGCTGGTTTGATAGTACCAAGTGTCTCCTGCAATCTGCCATCCAGAAGCGGGGCAGCTGAGTTTTGTTTGCCAGAGAAAAGGGCCGTGGGTTGTGTTTGGGGGCATATGGCTGGGAGTGGCCGGCTGGCTCCTGAAAATCCATGATACGCAGCATGGTTCCCAGACCCAAGGTGGCACCAGTGCCAAGTGGGGCTGGTTTCACAGTGTCAAGTGCCTCCTGCAATCTCCCATCCAGAAGCGGGGCAGCTTACTTTTGTTTGCCTGTGAAACGGGCCGTTGTTTTTGATTGGGGTCTGTGGCCGAGAGTGTTCAGCTGGCTCCTGACAATCCACAATACGCAGGATGGTTCCCAGACCCAAGGTGGCACCAGTGCCAAGTCGTGCTGGTTTGATAGTACCAAGTGCGTCCTGCAATTTGCCATCCAGAAGAGGGGCAGTTGAGTTTTGTTTGCCAGAGAAAAGCGCCATTGTTTGTGTTTGGGGGCTTGTGGCTGGGAGTGGCCGACTGGCGCCTTAGAATCTGCGATACGCAGCATGGTTCCCAGACCCAAGGTGGCAGCAGTGCCAAGTCGGGCTGGTTTGATAGTACCAAGTGGCTCCTGCAATCTGCCATCCAGAAGCGGGGCAGCTTACTTTTGTTTGCCAGGGAAACGGGCCGAGGTTTGTGACTGGGGGCCTATGGCTGGGAGTGACCGGCTGGCTCCTGGAAAGCTACAATAGGCAGGATGGTTACCAGACCCATGGTGGCACCAGTGCCAAGTTGGGCTGGTTTGATAGTACCAAGTTGCTCCTGCAATCTGCCATCAAAAAGTTGGCAGGCGAGTTTTGTTTTCCAGGGAAAAGCGCCGTTGTTTGTATTTGGGGGCCTGTGGCTGGGAGTGGCCGGCTGGCTCCTTAGAATCCACGATACGCAGGATGGTTCCCAGACCCAAGGTGGCACCAGTGCCAAGTCGGGCTGGTTTGATACTACCAAGTGGTTCCTGCAATCTGCCATCCAGAAGCGGGGCAGCTTACTTTTGTTTGCCAGGGAAACGGGCCGTGGGTTTTGTTTGGGGGCATATAGCTGAGAGTGGCCAGCTGGCCCCTGAAAATCCACGCTAGGCAGCATGGTTCCCAGATGCAAGGTGGCACCAGTGCCAAGTCGGGCTGGTTTGATGGTGCAAAGTGGCTCCTGCAATCTGCCATCCAGAAGCGGGGCAGCTGATTTTTGTTTGCCAGAGAAAAATTCCGTGGATTGTTTTTGGGGGCATATTGCTGGGAGTGGCCGGCTGGCTCCTTAAAATGCTCGATACGCATGATGGTTCCCAGGCCCAAGGTGTCACCACTACCAAGTCGGCCTGCGGTTTTAGTATCAAGTTCATCCTGCAATTTGCCATCCAGAAGAGGGGCAGTTGAGTTTTGTTTGCCAGAGAAACGGGCCGAGGTTTCTGTTTGGGGGCATATGGCTGAGAGTGGCCGGCTGGCCCCTGAAAATCCACGATACACAGCATGGTTCCCAGATCCAAGGTGGCACCAGTGCCAAGTTGGGCTGGTTTGATAGTCCCAAGTGTCTCCTGCAATCTGCCATCCAGAAGCGGGGCTGCTTACTTCTGTTTGCCAGAGAAATAGGCCTAGGTTTTTGTTTGGGGGCCTGTGGCTAGGAGTGGCCGGCTGGCTCCTAAGAATCCACGATACGCAGGATGTTTACCAGACCCATGGTGGCACCAGTGCCAAGTTGGGCTGGTTTGATAGTACCAAGTGGCTCCTGCAAACTCCATCAAAAAGTTGGCAGGCGTGTTTTGTTTTCCGGGGAACAGCGCCGTTGATTTTGTTTGGGGGCCTGTGGCTGGGAGTGGCCGGCTGGCTCCTTAGAATCCACGATACGCAGGATGGTTCCCAGACCCAAGGTGGCACCATTGCCAAGTCGGGCTGGTTTGATTACACCAAGTGGCTCCTGCAATCTGCCATCCAGAAGTGAGGCAGCTAAGTTTTGTTTGCGAGAAAAAAGGGCCGTGGTTTTTGTTGGGGGCCTGTGGCTGGGAGTAGCCGGCTGGCTCCTTAAAATCCACGATAGGCAGGATGGTTCCCAGACCCAAGGTGGCACCAGTGCCAAGTCGGGCTGGTTTGATAGTACCAAGTGGCTCCTGCAATCTGCCATCCAGAAGCGGGGCAGCTGAGTTTTGTTTGCCAGAGAAAAAGGCTGTGGTTTTTGTTTGGGGGCCTGTGGCTGGCAGTGGCCGGCTGGCTCCTGAAAATCCACGATACGCAGCATGGTTCCCAGACCCAAGGTGGCACCAGTACAAAGTGGGGCTCGTTTGACAGTGTCAAGTGCCTCCTGCAATCTCCCATCCAGAAGCGGGGCAGCTGAGTTTTTTTTGCCAGGGAAACGGACCTTTGTTTTTGATTGGGGTCTGTGGCCGAGAGTGGTCGGCTGTCTCCTGACAATCCACAATACGCAGGATGGTTCCCAGACCAAAGGTGGCACCAGTGCCAAGTCGGGCTGGTTTGATAGTACCAAGTGTCTCCTGCAATCTGCCATCCAGAAGCGGGGCAGCTGAGTTTTGTTTGCCAGAGAAAAGGGCCGTGGGTTGTGTTTGGGGGCATATGGCTGGGAGTGGCCACCTGGCTCCTTAAAATGCACGATACGCCGCATGGTAACCAGACGCAAGGTGGCACCAGTGCCAAGTCGGGCTGTTTTTGTAGTACCCAGTGGCTCCTGCAATTTGCCATCCAGAAGCGGGGCAGCTAAATTTTGTTTGCTAGAGAAAAGGGCTGTGGTTTGTGTTTGGGGGCCTATGGCCGAGAGTGGTAGGCTGGCCCCTGAAAATCAACGATAGGCAGGATGGTTCCCAGATCCAAGGTGGCACCAGTGCCAAGTAAGGCTGGTTGTATGGTTCAAAGTGACTCCTGCAATCTGCCATACAGAAGCGGGACAGCTGAGTTTTTTTTGCCAGAGAAAAGGTCCGTGGTTTCTTTTTGGGGCATACGGCTGGGAATTGCCGGCTGGCTCCTTAAAATGCTCGATACGCAGGATGGTTCCCAGAGCCAAGGTGGCACCACTGCCAAGTCGGGCTCTTTTTGTAGTACCAAGTGCGTCCTGCAATTTGCCATCCAGAAGAGGGGCAGTTGAGTTTTGTTTGCCAGAGAAAAGGGCCGAGGTTTGTGTTTGGGAGCATATGGCTGGGAATGACCGGCTGGCCCCTGAAAATCCACGATACGCCGGATGGTTCCCAGATCCAAGGTGGTACCATTACCAAGTCGGGCTGGTTTGATAGTCCCAAGTGGCTCCTGCAATCTGCCATCCAGAAGCGGGGCAGCTGAGTTTTGTTTGCCAGGGAAATGGGCCGTTGTTTGTGTTTGGGGGCCTGTGGTTGGGAGTGTTCGGCTGGTTCCTGAATATGTACGATACGCAGGATTGTTCCCAGATCCAAGGTGGCAGCAGTGCCATGTTGTGCTGGTGTGATAGTCCCAAGTGGCTCCTGCAATCTGCCATCCAGAAGTGGGGCAGCTGAGTTTTGTTTGCCAGAGAAAAGGTCCGTGGTTTGTGTTTGGGGGCATATGGCTGAGAGTGGCCGGCTGGCCCCTGAAAATCCACGATACACAGGATGGTTCCCAGATCCAAGGTGGCACCTGTGCCAAGTCGGGCTGATTTGATAGTACTAAGTAGCTCCTGCAATCTGCCATCCAGAAGCGGGGCAGCTTACTTTTGTTTGCCAGGGAAACGGGCCGAGGTTTCTGTTTGGGGGCCTATGGCTGGGAGTGACCGGCTGGCTCCTGAAAAGCTACAATAGGCAGGATGGTTCCCAGAGCCAAGGTGGCACCAGTGCCAAGTTGGGCTGGTTTGATAGTACCAAGTGGCTCCTGCAATCTGCCATCCAGAAGCAGGGCAGCTGAGTTTTGTTTGCCAGAGAAAAGGGCTTGGTTTGTGTTTGGGGGCATATGGCTGGGTGTGGCCAGCTGGCTCCTTAAAATGCACGATATGCAACATGGCTCCCAGACCCATAGTGGCACCAGTGCCAAGTCGGGCTGGTTTGATAGTACCAAGTGGCTCCTGCAATCTTCCATGATCACGTGGAGAAATACTTTCTGGTTTCAGCCATATGCTCTTTCTTCTCTCCCTCAACTTCTCTATCACCTCTCATCTGGTTCACATGCGCTGTCTTCATGGTCCGCAGGCTACTTTTCACAGAATCTTCTGGCCTGATGAAGTAAGAATGATGAATAGAACAGAGCTGGGATCTATTTTCCAGTTTGGATAAAATGCATTCTGCACACAAATCCAAGGAGAACGTGCTGCCCCAATGCCCAGAAAATCTTTCACTCCTGCTAGTGTTCTACGTCAACCGCAACTTAGTCTGAAAGAAAAGCTTTTTCTCTGAGAGCATCTGAGAGGTTTGCATGAAGCCCTGATATCTGACATATGCAATTTTGAATAGGAGAGGAAAAAGAAAATGGCAAGGAGTTTTTAATTTTAGTGGTTTCAATTTTAATTTCCGTGCACTTTTTCAAAACTTGTCAGCTCAAATGCCCATCAACATCTTTTAGTCATCTGTAAGTCAGTATTCATATAAAATGTGCTTCAAATCCAAAGAATTTCAAATTTGCACTCCAAGCTTCTATGCCTAGATTTATGATTTCCTACACATATTAGATGAAAGGAAGGCCTTTTTTACTGTGGGAGTGCTGGAACACTGGAACAGGTTGCCCAGAGAAGTTGTGGGTGTCCCATCCCTGAAAGTATTCAAGGTCACCTTGGACGGGGCTTGGAGCAGCAACAAAGGAGAAGCTTGATGGTAGAGAAACAAAGTTGGACTATAGAAGAAACTCGGATTGAAGTATAGGATCAAGTTTTCTCTCAGCTCTTGGGGTAAATTCAAAGTTGTACAAAATGACATTTATCTGTGCTATTCACTACTGTAACAGAAAGTTTCATGAAAACTGTACAGAAGATAGTAAATTTTAAAAGAGATAAGAATTACAGCATAAAATCCATGGGATAGGTTACAACATGAGACACTCTCTAAGAGAAAATCTCTGTGTTTCAGCACTTCATCGGGGTAAGATTTCATGAAGTGCCAAAGAAGGCGGCAAAATATCATTCGGGACATTATTTACTGGAATTCAGCCTGGCCATTAGTAGGAACTGCCTTTGAACATATCATGTAGATATACCACACACGCTTTCCCTTCACTGAAAAATTACTGTTTACAACAAATAAGCAATTGACGATCAAAATTGATTGAAAGCATCTTAAACATGTCAAGTATTTCATTGTAGATGATCTGTGATCCAAATGCTTCTTCCACCTTCGAGAGGGACAGAAGAATTCTTCCATATCATGATGGTTTAAAATTGTATCAACCAATGTTTTCTGCTGAAAAGATATCATCTATTTTTTTCTATTTTTGGAAGAAAATATTCCTAGACATACAACAGGTGAGAACTAAGTAATTTTAAAGAAACAAATGAAATGAAAATATTCTGTAAATAGAATGAAATGAAAAGCTGTGTTTTAAATAGGAGCTAAATATTAAACAGAATTTTTGTACCAGGCATTTGAATTACTGCACCAGCTCTTTTGCCCATCAAGAGAGGCATTTAGCATTTCAGTCTTTTCCAAGGTGTTCATGATCTGCTATGCTGATCTCTGTGTGTGCCTAGGTGTGTGTGGAGGGGGGGGCATATGAAGGGGAGTGTGTATGTTTGTTTTACAATTGTTGTGGCAGATTCATGCCTCAGCTCCACATTTTGTTTTAAAAAGGTCACACCGAGTGGATATGAAGTTTACTATCAACAAGAGATCGATTCCCAAATCATCCATTTGACTCTCCCTTATAAATCATGTGCTTTGTTGCATATTTTATCAAATATACTTTCAAGCCAGATGGAGGAAGGAGGATGTGGGAATCCCTCCACCATCTTGCAACTTTTATGTAAGTAGGTTTTCAAGAAAATCATCATTTCTCTTTTAAATATGTCTGGAACAGGCATGATGGTAGTGTCAACCTGTTGGAGTTTTTGTTGCTGGAAGAAGTTGTACAAAAGGATTGGTTTTTACATTGACCAGTTACTGAATCAAGCGCAGGAATACATTGGAAATTTAGCTGGGGGTTCCTTTTCCCAGCAGACTACTTCTAGAACGAGCTTGTACACTGAAGCTGACTCTTTTGCTCTCTTTTTGTTTCTTTCCTATTTTCTTGGCTTCTTTGCCACTATCTAGACAATTTTGGAACTTTGTTCCCAACTAAAATGGTTTCAATAGTCTGATTGTGATCATACATTTTTACAAGGAATTTTTAAAATCTTTCCTCGAGTCCAGAAAGTCAAGGACTTAGATCTTTTTCTTCCCTTATCAATATTGCCATGAAATTGATAAATAAAGACCAACTCTTTATTTTTGTTTTTAACCCACGTAGATAATTCCCATCCATTAATCCATTTTGTGGACCAATAGCTGCCATTCTGATGGAAGCTGTCACTTCTTAACAATAGGCATTCTGTGACTATGTTGACTGCACTTTGGGTGAAGATCCTAACTGGTCTTAGATATACATAGGGAGAAATTTGCTCAGCCAGTGTCAGTCTTAAGCATGCGTATCAGAAGATCTTTCTAGAGCTGGGAATTTTCCCATGAAAGGGATTCAGTTAGGGAAGAGACACTTGTGCCAGAGTTTTACATTCTTCTTGAACACTGCTTAAGGAACTTAGATGCCATGTCCATTTGGATCTCTGTCTGCACAGAACTTTGTCATGCCAGCGCTTTGAAATGCATCTTGAAGAGAATTCACTAGCACAGAATGAAAGAGAGTGGAAGGGGTTGGTGGGGCTAACCAGGCCCAACCCCCCTGCCTAAACCAGGATACCTAGAGCCTCTTGCCCAGGATTCTATCTGGGTGTACTTTTAATGTCTTCAAAGATCCAGGCTCCACAATCTTTCTGGGCAGTCTGTGCCGTGGTTCAGTCACCCTGACAGTAAAGAAACATTTACTGATGTTCAAAGGCAATCTCCTGTATTTCAGTGTGTGCCCACTGCCTCTTGTCTTTTCCCTCAGCATCACTGAAAAGACACTGATTCCCTCCCCTTTGCACTATTGCTTCCATATGTATGTGTGATGCCATGTAGAGGTATGTCAAACACCTCCCTGAAGCCCAGGCAGATAATATTCCCTTCATCTACCAGTCAAGTTGATTCATCAGAGGAGTTTAAAGTGATGTTCAGCATGAAATTCCCCTGAAAAATCATGCTAACTACATTATTTGATCATCTTTCATGTGCCTGGCAAGGATTTCCAGGAAGAGCTGCTTCACCAACTTCCTGGGGATAAAAAAGAGGCTGGCTGGTTTGTACTATGGCGAGTCCTCTTAATTGCCTTTTTTGAAGATGGGTGTCATTTGCTAACATCCACTCCTTAGCCTCTCTTGTCGTCTACATCTTAGCAAAACGCTTTTCCACTATGTCTGGCTAGGAAAAACTGTGCCAGCACAGAAAACATCTCCCATCGTGTTCTAGAAGTTGCACGGATGTCTGCCAAGTGTTTGGCAGGAAGAAAAGAAAAGTTGTCCAAAACAGCTTCCAATCGAATGTTCCTGTGATTGGAAAAGTCAGGAGAGTGCAAAGGTACTGTTTTCTATCAGTTGGCAAGGTGCGCACACAATCCCAGTGTTGTACAGCTTGCTTCTTCACCTTCCCGAAGCTGCCGCTCTCGCCGGCTGCCGGAGCCCAAGAAGCGGCTTCTTCGCGCAAAGACGATTGTGCCGCTCACAGTGCTCTCCTTAGCGCGGCTTCTGCCGAAAGACGCCCGGCAGCGGCTCTTACCTCCGGAGAGCATCCTACCTTCGTCTTTCGCGTCTTTTGTAGTCTACATCTTAGCAAAACGCTTTTCCACTATGTCTGGCTAGGAAAAACTGTGCCAGCACAGAAAACATCTCCCATCGTGTTCTAGAAGTTGCACGGATGTCTGCCAAGTGTTTGGCAGGAAGAAAAGAAAAGTTGTCCAAAACAGCTTCCAATCGAATGTTCCTGTGATTGGAAAAGTCAGGAGAGTGCAAAGGTACTGTTTTCTATCAGTTGGCAAGGTGCGCACACAATCCCAGTGTTGTACAGCTTGCTTCTTCACCTTCCCGAAGCTGCCGCTCTCGCCGGCTGCCGGAGCCCAAGAAGCGGCTTCTTCGCGCAAAGACGATTGTGCCGCTCACCGTGCTCTCCTTAGCGCGGCTTCTGCCGAAAGACGCCCGGCAGCGGCTCTTACCTCCGGAGAGCATCCTACCTTCGTCTTTAGCTCCTCTTCTCATATACACCTCGGCAAAAAGCTTTTCCACTATGTCTGGCTAGGAAAAACTGTGCCAGCACAGAAAACATCTCCCATCGTGTTCTAGAAGTTGCACGGATGTCTGCCAAGTGTTTGGCAGGAAGAAAAGAAAAGTTGTCCAAAACAGCTTCCAATCGAATGTTCCTGTGATTGGAAAAGTCAGGAGAGTGCAAAGGTACTGTTTTCTATCAGTTGGCAAGGTGCGCACACAATCCCAGTGTTGTACAGCTTGCTTCTTCACCTTCCCGAAGCTGCCGCTCTCGCCGGCTGCCGGAGCCCAAGAAGCGGCTTCTTCGCGCAAAGACGATTGTGCCGCTCACAGTGCTCTCCTTAGCGCGGCTTCTGCCGAAAGACGCCCGGCAGCGGCTCTTACCTCCGGAGAGCATCCTACCTTCGTCTTTCGCGTCTTTTGTAGTCTACATCTTAGCAAAACGCTTTTCCACTATGTCTGGCTAGGAAAAACTGTGCCAGCACAGAAAACATCTCCCATCGTGTTCTAGAAGTTGCACGGATGTCTGCCAAGTGTTTGGCAGGAAGAAAAGAAAAGTTGTCCAAAACAGCTTCCAATCGAATGTTCCTGTGATTGGAAAAGTCAGGAGAGTGCAAAGGTACTGTTTTCTATCAGTTGGCAAGGTGCGCACACAATCCCAGTGTTGTACAGCTTGCTTCTTCACCTTCCCGAAGCTGCCGCTCTCGCCGGCTGCCGGAGCCCAAGAAGCGGCTTCTTCGCGCAAAGACGATTGTGCCGCTCACAGGGCTCTCCTTAGCGCGGCTTCTGCCGAAAGACGCCCGGCAGCGGCTCTTACCTCCGGAGAGCATCCTACCTTCGTCTTTCGCGTCTTTTGTAGTCTACATCTTAGCAAAACGCTTTTCCACTATGTCTGGCTAGGAAAAACTGTGCCAGCACAGAAAACATCTCCCATCGTGTTCTAGAAGTTGCACGGATGTCTGCCAAGTGTTTGGCAGGAAGAAAAGAAAAGTTGTCCAAAACAGCTTCCAATCGAATGTTCCTGTGATTGGAAAAGTCAGGAGAGTGCAAAGGTACTGTTTTCTATCAGTTGGCAAGGTGCGCACACAATCCCAGTGTTGTACAGCTTGCTTCTTCACCTTCCAGAAGCTGCCGCTCTCGCCGGCTGCCGGAGCCCAAGAAGCGGCTTCTTCGCGCAAAGACGATTGTGCCGCTCACAGGGCTCTCCTTAGCGCGGCTTCTGCCGAAAGACGCCCGGCAGCGGCTCTTACCTCCGGAGAGCATCCTACCTTCGTCTTTCGCGTCTTTTGTAGTCTACATCTTAGCAAAACGCTTTTCCACTATGTCTGGCTAGGAAAAACTGTGCCAGCACAGAAAACATCTCCCATCGTGTTCTAGAAGTTGCACGGATGTCTGCCAAGTGTTTGGCAGGAAGAAAAGAAAAGTTGTCCAAAACAGCTTCCAATCGAATGTTCCTGTGATTGGAAAAGTCAGGAGAGTGCAAAGGTACTGTTTTCTATCAGTTGGCAAGGTGCGCACACAATCCCAGTGTTGTACAGCTTGCTTCTTCACCTTCCCGAAGCTGCCGCTCTCGCCGGCTGCCGGAGCCCAAGAAGCGGCTTCTTCGCGCAAAGACGATTGTGCCGCTCACAGTGCTCTCCTTAGCGCGGCTTCTGCCGAAAGACGCCCGGCAGCGGCTCTTACCTCCGGAGAGCATCCTACCTTCGTCTTTAGCTCCTCTTCTCATATACACCTCGGCAAAAAGCTTTTCCACTATGTCTGGCTAGGAAAAACTGTGCCAGCACAGAAAACATCTCCCATCGTGTTCTAGACGTTGCACGGATGTCTGCCAAGTGTTTGGCAGGAAGAAAAGAAAAGTTGTCCAAAACAGCTTCCAATCGAATGTTCCTGTGATTGGAAAAGTCAGGAGAGTGCAAAGGTACTGTTTTCTATCAGTTGGCAAGGTGCGCACACAATCCCAGTGTTGTACAGCTTGCTTCTTCACCTTCCCGAAGCTGCCGCTCTCGCCGGCTGCCGGAGCCCAAGAAGCGGCTTCTTCGCGCAAAGACGATTGTGCCGCTCACAGTGCTCTCCTTAGCGCGGCTTCTGCCGAAAGACGCCCGGCAGCGGCTCTTACCTCCGGAGAGCATCCTACCTTCGTCTTTCGCGTCTTTTGTAGTCTACATCTTAGCAAAACGCTTTTCCACTATGTCTGGCTAGGAAAAACTGTGCCAGCACAGAAAACATCTCCCATCGTGTTCTAGAAGTTGCACGGATGTCTGCCAAGTGTTTGGCAGGAAGAAAAGAAAAGTTGTCCAAAACAGCTTCCAATCGAATGTTCCTGTGATTGGAAAAGTCAGGAGAGTGCAAAGGTACTGTTTTCTATCAGTTGGCAAGGTGCGCACACAATCCCAGTGTTGTACAGCTTGCTTCTTCACCTTCCCGAAGCTGCCGCTCTCGCCGGCTGCCGGAGCCCAAGAAGCGGCTTCTTCGCGCAAAGACGATTGTGCCGCTCACAGGGCTCTCCTTAGCGCGGCTTCTGCCGAAAGACGCCCGGCAGCGGCTCTTACCTCCGGAGAGCATCCTACCTTCGTCTTTAGCTCCTCTTCTCATCTACACCTCGGCAAAACGCTTTTCCACTATGTCTGGCTAGGAAAAACTGTGCCAGCACAGAAAACATCTCCCATCGTGTTCTAGAAGTTGCACGGATGTCTGCCAAGTGTTTGGCAGGAAGAAAAGAAAAGTTGTCCAAAACAGCTTCCAATCGAATGTTCCTGTGATTGGAAAAGTCAGGAGAGTGCAAAGGTACTGTTTTCTATCAGTTGGCAAGGTGCGCACACAATCCCAGTGTTGTACAGCTTGCTTCTTCACCTTCCCGAAGCTGCCGCTCTCGCCGGCTGCCGGAGCCCAAGAAGCGGCTTCTTCGCGCAAAGACGATTGTGCCGCTCACAGGGCTCTCCTTAGCGCGGCTTCTGCCGAAAGACGCCCGGCAGCGGCTCTTACCTCCGGAGAGCATCCTACCTTCGTCTTTAGCTCCTCTTCTCATATACACCTCGGCAAAAAGCTTTTCCACTATGTCTGGCTAGGAAAAACTGTGCCAGCACAGAAAACATCTCCCATCGTGTTCTAGAAGTTGCACGGATGTCTGCCAAGTGTTTGGCAGGAAGAAAAGAAAAGTTGTCCAAAACAGCTTCCAATCGAATGTTCCTGTGATTGGAAAAGTCAGGAGAGTGCAAAGGTACTGTTTTCTATCAGTTGGCAAGGTGCGCACACAATCCCAGTGTTGTACAGCTTGCTTCTTCACCTTCCCGAAGCTGCCGCTCTCGCCGGCTGCCGGAGCCCAAGAAGCGGCTTCTTCGCGCAAAGACGATTGTGCCGCTCACAGGGCTCTCCTTAGCGCGGCTTCTGCCGAAAGACGCCCGGCAGCGGCTCTTACCTCCGGAGAGCATCCTACCTTCGTCTTTCGCGTCTTTTGCAGTCTACATCTTAGCAAAACGCTTTTCCACTATGTCTGGCTAGGAAAAACTGTGCCAGCACAGAAAACATCTCCCATCGTGTTCTAGAAGTTGCACGGATGTCTGCCAAGTGTTTGGCAGGAAGAAAAGAAAAGTTGTCCAAAACAGCTTCCAATCGAATGTTCCTGTGATTGGAAAAGTCAGGAGAGTGCAAAGGTACTGTTTTCTATCAGTTGGCAAGGTGCGCACACAATCCCAGTGTTGTACAGCTTGCTTCTTCACCTTCCCGAAGCTGCCGCTCTCGCCGGCTGCCGGAGCCCAAGAAGCGGCTTCTTCGCGCAAAGACGATTGTGCCGCTCACAGGGCTCTCCTTAGCGCGGCTTCTGCCGAAAGACGCCCGGCAGCGGCTCTTACCTCCGGAGAGCATCCTACCTTCGTCTTTAGCTCCTCTTCTCATCTACACCACGGCAAAACGCTTTTCCACTATGTCTGGCTAGGAAAAACTGTGCCAGCACAGAAAACATCTCCCATCGTGTTCTAGAAGTTGCACGGATGTCTGCCAAGTGTTTGGCAGGAAGAAAAGAAAAGTTGTCCAAAACAGCTTCCAATCGAATGTTCCTGTGATTGGAAAAGTCAGGAGAGTGCAAAGGTACTGTTTTCTATCAGTTGGCAAGGTGCGCACACAATCCCAGTGTTGTACAGCTTGCTTCTTCACCTTCCCGAAGCTGCCGCTCTCGCCGGCTGCCGGAGCCCAAGAAGCGGCTTCTTCGCGCAAAGACGATTGTGCCGCTCACAGGGCTCTCCTTAGCGCGGCTTCTGCCGAAAGACGCCCGGCAGCGGCTCTTACCTCCGGAGAGCATCCTACCTTCGTCTTTAGCTCCTCTTCTCATCTACACCTCGGCAAAAAGCTTTTCCACTATGTCTGGCTAGGAAAAACTGTGCCAGCACAGAAAACATCTCCCATCGTGTTCTAGAAGTTGCACGGATGTCTGCCAAGTGTTTGGCAGGAAGAAAAGAAAAGTTGTCCAAAACAGCTTCCAATCGAATGTTCCTGTGATTGGAAAAGTCAGGAGAGTGCAAAGGTACTGTTTTCTATCAGTTGGCAAGGTGCGCACACAATCCCAGTGTTGTACAGCTTGCTTCTTCACCTTCCCGAAGCTGCCGCTCTCGCCGGCTGCCGGAGCCCAAGAAGCGGCTTCTTCGCGCAAAGACGATTGTGCCGCTCACAGGGCTCTCCTTAGCGCGGCTTCTGCCGAAAGACGCCCGGCAGCGGCTCTTACCTCCGGAGAGCATCCTACCTTCGTCTTTCGCGTCTTTTGCAGTCTACATCTTAGCAAAACGCTTTTCCACTATGTCTGGCTAGGAAAAACTGTGCCAGCACAGAAAACATCTCCCATCGTGTTCTAGAAGTTGCACGGATGTCTGCCAAGTGTTTGGCAGGAAGAAAAGAAAAGTTGTCCAAAACAGCTTCCAATCGAATGTTCCTGTGATTGGAAAAGTCAGGAGAGTGCAAAGGTACTGTTTTCTATCAGTTGGCAAGGTGCGCACACAATCCCAGTGTTGTACAGCTTGCTTCTTCACCTTCCCGAAGCTGCCGCTCTCGCCGGCTGCCGGAGCCCAAGAAGCGGCTTCTTCGCGCAAAGACGATTGTGCCGCTCACAGGGCTCTCCTTAGCGCGGCTTCTGCCGAAAGACGCCCGGCAGTGGCTCTTACCTCCGGAGAGCATCCTACCTTCGTCTTTCGCGTCTTTTGTAGTCTACACCTCGGCAAAACGCTTTTCCACTATGTCTGGCTAGGAAAAACTGTGCCAGCACAGAAAACATCTCCCATCGTGTTCTAGAAGTTGCACGGATGTCTGCCAAGTGTTTGGCAGGAAGAAAAGAAAAGTTGTCCTTCTGCCGAAAGACGCCCGGCAGCGGCTCTTACCTCCTGAGAGTGGCAGCTTCGGGAAGGTGAAGAAGCAAGCTGTACAACACTGGGATTGTGTGCGCACCTTGCCAACTGATAGAAAACAGTACCTTTGCACTCCTGACTTTTCCAATCACATGAACATTAGATTGGAAGCTCTTTTGGACAACGTTTCTTTTCTTCCTCCCAAACAATTGGCAGACATCTCTGCAATATCTAGAAAACGTTGGGAGATGTTTTCTGTGCTGGCACAGTTTTTCCTAGCCAGACATAGTGGAAAAGCGTTTTGCTAAGATGTAGACTACATAAGACGCGAAAGACGAAGGTAGGATGCTCTCCGGAGGTAAGAGCCGCTGCCGGGCGTCTTTCGGCAGAAGCCGCGCTAAGGAGAGCCCTGTGAGCGGCACAATCGTCTTTGCGCGAAGAAGCCGCTTCTTGGGCTCCGGGAGCCGGCGAGAGCGGCAGCTTCGGGAAGGTGAAGAAGCAAGCTGTACAACACTGGGATTGTGTGCGCACCTTGCCAACTGATAGAAAACAGTACCTTTGCACTCTCCTGACTTTTCCAATCACAGGAACATTCGATTGGAAGCTGTTTTGGACAACTTTTCTTTTCTTCCTGCCAAACACTTGGCAGACATCCGTGCAACTTCTAGAACACGATGGGAGATGTTTTCTGTGCTGGCACAGTTTTTCCTAGCCAGACATAGTGGAAAAGCGTTTTGCCGAGGTGTAGATGAGAAGAGGAGCTAAAGAAGAAGGTAGGATGCTCTCCGGAGGTAAGAGCCGCTGCCGGGCGTCTTTCGGCAGAAGCCGCGCTAAGGAGAGCCCTGTGAGCGGCACAATCGTCTTTGCGCGAAGAAGCCGCTTCTTGGGCTCCGGCAGCCGGCGAGAGCGGCAGCTTCGGGAAGGTGAAGAAGCAAGCTGTACAACACTGGGATTGTGTGCGCACCTTGCCAACTGATAGAAAACAGTACCTTTGCACTCTCCTGACTTTTCCAATCACAGGAACATTCGATTGGAAGCTGTTTTGGACAACTTTTCTTTTCTTCCTGCCAAACACTTGGCAGACATCCGTGCAACTTCTAGAACACGATGGGAGATGTTTTCTGTGCTGGCACAGTTTTTCCTAGCCAGACATAGTGGAAAAGCGTTTTGCTAAGATGTAGACTACAAAAGACGCGAAAGACGAAGGTAGGATGCTCTCCGGAGGTAAGAGCCGCTGCCGGGCGTCTTTCGGCAGAAGCCGCGCTAAGGAGAGCCCTGTGAGCGGCACAATCGTCTTTGCGCGAAGAAGCCGCTTCTTGGGCTCCGGCAGCCGGCGAGAGCGGCAGCTTCGGGAAGGTGAAGAAGCAAGCTGTACAACACTGGGATTGTGTGCGCACCTTGCCAACTGATAGAAAACAGTACCTTTGCACTCTCCTGACTTTTCCAATCACAGGAACATTCGATTGGAAGCTGTTTTGGACAACTTTTCTTTTCTTCCTGCCAAACACTTGGCAGACATCCGTGCAACTTCTAGAACACGATGGGAGATGTTTTCTGTGCTGGCACAGTTTTTCCTAGCCAGACATAGTGGAAAAGCTTTTTGCCGAGGTGTAGATGAGAAGAGGAGCTAAAGACGAAGGTAGGATGCTCTCCGGAGGTAAGAGCCGCTGCCGGGCGTCTTTCGGCAGAAGCCGCGCTAAGGAGAGCACTGTGAGCGGCACAATCGTCTTTGCGCGAAGAAGCCGCTTCTTGGGCTCCGGCAGCCGGCGAGAGCGGCAGCTTCGGGAAGGTGAAGAAGCAAGCTGTACAACACTGGGATTGTGTGCGCACCTTGCCAACTGATAGAAAACAGTACCTTTGCACTCTCCTGACTTTTCCAATCACAGGAACATTCGATTGGAAGCTGTTTTGGACAACTTTTCTTTTCTTCCTGCCAAACACTTGGCAGACATCCGTGCAACTTCTAGAACACGATGGGAGATGTTTTCTGTGCTGGCACAGTTTTTCCTAGCCAGACATAGTGGAAAAGCTTTTTGCCGAGGTGTATATGAGAAGAGGAGCTAAAGACGAAGGTAGGATGCTCTCCGGAGGTAAGAGCCGCTGCCGGGCGTCTTTCGGCAGAAGCCGCGCTAAGGAGAGCACTGTGAGCGGCACAATCGTCTTTGCGCGAAGAAGCCGCTTCTTGGGCTCCGGCAGCCGGCGAGAGCGGCAGCTTCGGGAAGGTGAAGAAGCAAGCTGTACAACACTGGGATTGTGTGCGCACCTTGCCAACTGATAGAAAACAGTACCTTTGCACTCTCCTGACTTTTCCAATCACAGGAACATTCGATTGGAAGCTGTTTTGGACAACTTTTCTTTTCTTCCTGCCAAACACTTGGCAGACATCCGTGCAACTTCTAGAACACGATGGGAGATGTTTTCTGTGCTGGCACAGTTTTTCCTAGCCAGACATAGTGGAAAAGCGTTTTGCTAAGATGTAGACTACAAAAGACGCGAAAGACGAAGGTAGGATGCTCTCCGGAGGTAAGAGCCGCTGCCGGGCGTCTTTCGGCAGAAGCCGCGCTAAGGAGAGCCCTGTGAGCGGCACAATCGTCTTTGCGCGAAGAAGCCGCTTCTTGGGCTCCGGCAGCCGGCGAGAGCGGCAGCTTCGGGAAGGTGAAGAAGCAAGCTGTACAACACTGGGATTGTGTGCGCACCTTGCCAACTGATAGAAAACAGTACCTTTGCACTCTCCTGACTTTTCCAATCACAGGAACATTCGATTGGAAGCTGTTTTGGACAACTTTTCTTTTCTTCCTGCCAAACACTTGGCAGACATCCGTGCAACTTCTAGAACACGATGGGAGATGTTTTCTGTGCTGGCACAGTTTTTCCTAGCCAGACATAGTGGAAAAGCGTTTTGCTAAGATGTAGACGACAAGAGAGGCTAAAGAGTGGATGTTAGCAAATGACACCCATCTTCAAAAAAGGCAATTAAGAGGACTCGCCATAGTACAAACCAGCCAGCCTCTTTTTTATCCCCAGGAAGTTGATGAAGCAGCTCTTCCTGGAAATCCTTGCCAGGCACATGACAGATGACCAAATAATGTAGTTAGCATGATTTTTCAGGGGAATTTCATGCTGAACATCACTTTAAACTCCTCTGATGAATCAACTTGACTGGTAGATGAAGGGAATATTATCTGCCTGGGCTTCAGGGAGGTGTTTGACATACCTCTACATGGCATCACACATACATATGGAAGCAATAGTGCAAAGGGGAGGGAATCAGTGTCTTTTCAGTGATGCTGAGGGAAAAGACAAGAGGCAGTGGGCACACACTGAAATACAGGAGATTGCCTTTGAACATCAGTAAATGTTTCTTTACTGTCAGGGTGACTGAACCACGGCACAGACTGCCCAGAAAGATTGTGGAGCCTGGATCTTTGAAGACATTAAAAGTACACCCAGATAGAATCCTGGGCAAGAGGCTCTAGGTATCCTGGTTTAGGCAGGGGGGTTGGGCCTGGTTAGCCCCACCAACCCCTTCCACTCTCTTTCATTCTGTGCTAGTGAATTCTCTTCAAGATGCATTTCAAAGCGCTGGCATGACAAAGTTCTGTGCAGACAGAGATCCAAATGGACATGGCATCTAAGTTCCTTAAGCAGTGTTCAAGAAGAATGTAAAACTCTGGCACAAGTGTCTCTTCCCTAACTGAATCCCTTTCATGGGAAAATTCCCAGCTCTAGAAAGATCTTCTGATACGCATGCTTAAGACTGACACTGGCTGAGCAAATTTCTCCCTATGTATATCTAAGACCAGTTAGGATCTTCACCCAAAGTGCAGTCAACATAGTCACAGAATGCCTATTGTTAAGAAGTGACAGCTTCCATCAGAATGGCAGCTATTGGTCCACAAAATGGATTAATGGATGGGAATTATCTACGTGGGTTAAAAACAAAAATAAAGAGTTGGTCTTTATTTATCAATTTCATGGCAATATTGATAAGGGAAGAAAAAGATCTAAGTCCTTGACTTTCTGGACTCGAGGAAAGATTTTAAAAATTCCTTGTAAAAATGTATGATCACAATCAGACTATTGAAACCATTTTAGTTGGGAACAAAGTTCCAAAATTGTCTAGATAGTGGCAAAGAAGCCAAGAAAATAGGAAAGAAACAAAAAGAGAGCAAAAGAGTCAGCTTCAGTGTACAAGCTCGTTCTAGAAGTAGTCTGCTGGGAAAAGGAACCCCCAGCTAAATTTCCAATGTATTCCTGCGCTTGATTCAGTAACTGGTCAATGTAAAAACCAATCCTTTTGTACAACTTCTTCCAGCAACAAAAACTCCAACAGGTTGACACTACCATCATGCCTGTTCCAGACATATTTAAAAGAGAAATGATGATTTTCTTGAAAACCTACTTACATAAAAGTTGCAAGATGGTGGAGGGATTCCCACATCCTCCTTCCTCCATCTGGCTTGAAAGTATATTTGATAAAATATGCAACAAAGCACATGATTTATAAGGGAGAGTCAAATGGATGATTTGGGAATCGATCTCTTGTTGATAGTAAACTTCATATCCACTCGGTGTGACCTTTTTAAAACAAAATGTGGAGCTGAGGCATGAATCTGCCACAACAATTGTAAAACAAACATACACACTCCCCTTCATATGCCCCCCCCTCCACACACACCTAGGCACACACAGAGATCAGCATAGCAGATCATGAACACCTTGGAAAAGACTGAAATGCTAAATGCCTCTCTTGATGGGCAAAAGAGCTGGTGCAGTAATTCAAATGCCTGGTACAAAAATTCTGTTTAATATTTAGCTCCTATTTAAAACACAGCTTTTCATTTCATTCTATTTACAGAATATTTTCATTTCATTTGTTTCTTTAAAATTACTTAGTTCTCACCTGTTGTATGTCTAGGAATATTTTCTTCCAAAAATAGAAAAAAATAGATGATATCTTTTCAGCAGAAAACATTGGTTGATACAATTTTAAACCATCATGATATGGAAGAATTCTTCTGTCCCTCTCGAAGGTGGAAGAAGCATTTGGATCACAGATCATCTACAATGAAATACTTGACATGTTTAAGATGCTTTCAATCAATTTTGATCGTCAATTGCTTATTTGTTGTAAACAGTAATTTTTCAGTGAAGGGAAAGCGTGTGTGGTATATCTACATGATATGTTCAAAGGCAGTTCCTACTAATGGCCAGGCTGAATTCCAGTAAATAATGTCCCGAATGATATTTTGCCGCCTTCTTTGGCACTTCATGAAATCTTACCCCGATGAAGTGCTGAAACACAGAGATTTTCTCTTAGAGAGTGTCTCATGTTGTAACCTATCCCATGGATTTTATGCTGTAATTCTTATCTCTTTTAAAATTTACTATCTTCTGTACAGTTTTCATGAAACTTTCTGTTACAGTAGTGAATAGCACAGATAAATGTCATTTTGTACAACTTTGAATTTACCCCAAGAGCTGAGAGAAAACTTGATCCTATACTTCAATCCGAGTTTCTTCTATAGTCCAACTTTGTTTCTCTACCATCAAGCTTCTCCTTTGTTGCTGCTCCAAGCCCCGTCCAAGGTGACCTTGAATACTTTCAGGGATGGGACACCCACAACTTCTCTGGGCAACCTGTTCCAGTGTTCCAGCACTCCCACAGTAAAAAAGGCCTTCCTTTCATCTAATATGTGTAGGAAATCATAAATCTAGGCATAGAAGCTTGGAGTGCAAATTTGAAATTCTTTGGATTTGAAGCACATTTTATATGAATACTGACTTACAGATGACTAAAAGATGTTGATGGGCATTTGAGCTGACAAGTTTTGAAAAAGTGCACGGAAATTAAAATTGAAACCACTAAAATTAAAAACTCCTTGCCATTTTCTTTTTCCTCTCCTATTCAAAATTGCATATGTCAGATATCAGTGCTTCATGCAAACCTCTCAGATGCTCTCAGAGAAAAAGCTTTTCTTTCAGACTAAGTTGCGGTTGACGTAGAACACTAGCAGGAGTGAAAGATTTTCTGGGCATTGGGGCAGCACGTTCTCCTTGGATTTGTGTGCAGAATGCATTTTATCCAAACTGGAAAATAGATCCCAGCTCTGTTCTATTCATCATTCTTACTTCATCAGGCCAGAAGATTCTGTGAAAAGTAGCCTGTGGACCTTGAAGACAGCGCATGTGAACCAGATGAGAGGTGATAGAGAAGTTGAGGGAGAGAAGAAAGAGCATATGGCTGAAACCAGAAAGTATTTCTCCACGTGATCATGGAAGATTTCAGGAGCCACTTGGTACTATCAAACCAGCCCGACTTGGCACTGGTGCCACTATGGGTCTGGGAGCCATGTTGCATATCGTGCATTTTAAGGAGCCAGCTGGACACACCCAGCCATATGCCCCCAAACACAAACCAAGCCCTTTTCTCTGGCAAACAAAACTCAGCTGCCCTGCTTCTGGATGGCAGATTGCAGGACGCACTTGGTACTATCAAACCAGCCCAACTTGGCACTGGTGCCACCTTGGCTCTGGGAACCATCCTGCCTATTGTAGCTTTTCAGGAGCCAGCCGGTCACTCCCAGCCATAGGCCCCCAAACAGAAATCTCGGCCCGTTTCCCTGGCAAACAAAAGTAAGCTGCCCCGCTTCTGGATGGCAGATTGCAGGAGCTACTTAGTACTATCAAATCAGCCCGACTTGGCACAGGTGCCACCTTGGATCTGGGACCCATCCTGTGTATCGTGGATTTTCAGGGGCCAGCCGGCCACTCTCAGCCATATGCACCAAACACAAACCACGGACCTTTTCTCTGGCAAACAAAAATCAGCTGCCCCACTTCTGGATGGCAGATTGCAGGAGCCACTTGGGACTATCACACCAGCACAACATGGCACTGCTGCCACCTTGGATCTGGGAACAATCCTGCGTATCGTACATATTCAGGAACCAGCCGAACACTCCCAGCCACAGGCCCCCAAACACAAACAACGGCCCATTTCCCTGGCAAACAAAACTCAGCTGCCCCGCTTCTGGATGGCAGTTTGCAGGAGCCACTTGGGACTATCAAACCAGCCCGACTTGGTAATGGTACCACCTTGGATCTGGGAACCATCCGGCGTATCGTGGATTTTCAGGGGCCAGCCGGTCATTCCCAGCCATATGCTCCCAAACACAAACCTCGGCCCTTTTCTCTGGCAAACAAAACTCAACTGCCCCTCTTCTGGATGGCAAATTGCAGGACGCACTTGGTACTACAAAAAGAGCCCGACTTGGCAGTGGTGCCACCTTGGCTCTGGGAACCATCCTGCGTATCGAGCATTTTAAGGAGCCAGCCGGCAATTCCCAGCCGTATGCCCCAAAAAGAAACCACGGGCCTTTTCTCTGGCAAAAAAAACTCAGCTGTCCCGCTTCTGGATGGCAGATTGCAGGAGTCACTTTGAACCATACAACCAGCCTTACTTGGCACTGGTGCCACCTTGGATCTGGGAACCATCCTGCCTATCGTTGATTTTCAGGGGCCAGCCTACCACTCTCGGCCATAGGCCCCCAAACACAAACCACAGCCCTTATCTCTAGCAAACAAAATTTAGCTGCCCCGCTTCTGGATGGCAAATTGCAGGAGCCACTGGGTACTATCAAACCAGCCCGACTTGGCACTGGTGCCACCTTTGGTCTGGGAACCATCCTGCGTATTGTGGATTGTCAGGAGACAGCCGACCACTCTCGGCCACAGACCCCAATCAAAAACAAAGGTCCGTTTCCCTGGCAAAAAAAACTCAGCTGCCCCGCTTCTGGATGGGAGATTGCAGGAGGCACTTGACACTGTCAAACGAGCCCCACTTTGTACTGGTGCCACCTTGGGTCTGGGAACCATGCTGCGTATCGTGGATTTTCAGGAGCCAGCCGGCCACTGCCAGCCACAGGCCCCCAAACAAAAACCACAGCCTTTTTCTCTGGCAAACAAAACTCAGCTGCCCCGCTTCTGGATGGCAGATTGCAGGAGCCACTTGGTACTATCAAACCAGCCCGACTTGGCACTGGTGCCACCTTGGGTCTGGGAACCATCCTGCCTATCGTGGATTTTAAGGAGCCAGCCGGCTACTCCCAGCCACAGGCCCCCAACAAAAACCACGGCCCTTTTTTCTCGCAAACAAAACTTAGCTGCCTCACTTCTGGATGGCAGATTGCAGGAGCCACTTGGTGTAATCAAACCAGCCCGACTTGGCACTGGTGCCACCTTGGGTCTGGGAACCATCCTGCGTATCGTGGATTCTAAGGAGCCAGCCGGCCACTCCCAGCCACAGGCCCCCAAACAAAATCGACGGCGCTGTTCCCTGGAAAACAAAACACGCCTGCCAACTTTTTGATGGAGTTTGCAGGAGCCACTTGGTACTATCAAACCAGCCCAACTTGGCACTGGTGCCACCATGGGTCTGGTAAACATCCTGCGTATCGTGGATTCTTAGGAGCCAGCCGGCCACTCCTAGCCACAGGCCCCCAAACAAAAACCTAGGCCTATTTCTCTGGCAAACAAAAGTAAGCTGCCCCGCTTCTGGATGGCAGATTGCAGGAGACACTTGGGACTATCAAAGCAGCCCAACTTGGCACTGGTGCCACCTTGGATCTGGGAACCATGCTGTGTATCGTGGATTTTCAGGGGCCAGCCGGCCACTCTCAGCCATATGCCCCCAAATAGAAACCTCGGCCCGTTTCTCTGGCAAACAAAACTCAACTGCCCCTCTTCTGGATGGCAAATTGCAGGACCCACTTGGTAGTATCAAATTAGCCCAACTTGGCACTGGTGCCATCATGGGTCTGGTAAACATCCTGCCTATCTTAGCTTTTCAGGAGCCGGCCGGTCACTCCGTGCCATAGGCCCCCAGAGAAATACCTCGGCCCGTTTCCCTGGCAAACAAAAGTAAGCTGCCCCTCTTCTGGATGGCAGATTGCAGGAACCACGTGCTACTATCAAACCAGCCCAACTTGGCACTGGTGCCACCTTGGCTCTGGGAACCATGCTGCGTAACGTAGATTCTAAGAGGACAGGCGGACACTCCCAGCCACAGGCCTCTAAACAAAAACAACGGCGCGTTACCCTGGAAAACAAAACTCGCCTGCCAACTTTTTGATGGCAGATTGCAGGAGCCACTTGGTACTATCAAACCAGCCCAACTTGGCACTGGTGCCACCATGGGTCTGGTCACCATCCTGCCTATCGTAGCTTTTCAGGAGCCAGCTGGTCACTCCCAGCCTTAGGCCCCCAGACAAATACCTCGGCCCGTTTCCCTGGCAAACAAAAGTAAGCTGCCCCGCTTCTGGATGGCAGATTGCAGGAGCCACATGGTACTATCAAACCAGGCCAACATGGCACTGGTGCCACCTTGGCTCTGGGAACCATCCTGCCTATCGTGGATTTTCAGGCGCCAGCCGGCCACTCTCAGCCATATGCCCCCAAACACAAACCACGGCCCTTTTCTCTGGTAAACAAAACTCAACTGCCCCTCTTCTGGATGGCAAATTGCAGGACGCACTTGGTACTACGAAAACAGCCCGACTTGGCAGTGATGCCACCTTGGGTCAGGGAACCATCCTGCGTATCGATGTTTTTAAGGAGTCAGCCGGCAACGTCCAGCCATATACCCCCAAAAAAAACCCACGGAACTTTTCTCCAGCAAGCAAAAATCCGCTGCCCCGCGTCTGGATGGCAGATTGCAGGAGCTATTTAGTATTATCAAACCAGCCCGACTTGGCACTGGTGCCACCATGGGTCTGGTCACCATCCTGCCTATCGTAGCTTTTCAGGAGCCAGCCCGTCACTCTCAGCCATAGGCCCCAAACACAAACCACGGCCCTTTTCTCTGGAAAACAAAACTCAACTGCCCCTCTTCTGGATGGCAGATTGCAGGAGCCACTGGGTACTATGAAACCAGCCCTACTTGGCACTGGTGCCACCTTGGGTCTGGGAACCATGCTGCGTATCATGGATTTTCAGGAGCCAGCCGGCCCCTCCCAGCCACAGGCCCCGAAACACAAACAACAGCCTTTTTCTCTGGCAAACAAAATTCAGCTGCCCCGC
Organism: Melospiza melodia melodia; assembly: GCF_035770615.1. NCBI lineage: Eukaryota > Metazoa > Chordata > Aves > Passeriformes > Passerellidae > Melospiza > Melospiza melodia. The sequence continues at coordinate 54,543,884 of NC_086198.1, forward strand.
TTCTGGATGGCAGATTGCAGGAGCCACTTGGTGCTATCAAACCAGCCCGACTTGGCACTGGTGCCACCTCTGGTCTGGGAACCATCCTGCGTATCGTGTGTTCTAAGGAGCCAGCCGGCCACTCCCACCCACAGTCCCCCAGACACAAACAACGGCGCTTTTCCCTGGAAAACAAAACTGGCCTGCCAACTTTTTGATGGCAGATTGCAGGAGCCACTTGGTACTATCAAACCAGCCCAACTTGGCACTGGTGCCACCATGGGTCTGGTCACCATCCTGCCTATCGTAGCTTTTCAGGAGCCAGCCGGTCACACCCAGCCATAGGTCCCCAGACAAATACTTCGGCCCGTTTCCCTGGCAAACAAAAGTAAGCTGCCCGGCTTCTGGATGGCAGATTGCAGGAGCCACTTGGTACTATCAAACCAGCCCAACTTGACACTGGTGCCACCTTGGCTCTGGGAACCATGCTGCGTAACCCGGATTCTAAGACGACAGGCAGCCACTGCCAGCCACAGGCCTCCAAACAAAATCAACGGCGCTTTTCCCTGGAAAACAAAACTCGCCTGACAACTTTTAGATGGCAGATTGCAGGAGCCAGTTGGTACCATCAAACCAGCCCAACTTGGCACTGGTGCCACCTTGGGTCTGGGAACCATCCTGCCTATTGTTGCTTTTCAGGAGCCAGCCGGTCACTCCTAGCCCTAGGCCCCCAGTCATAAACCTCGGCCCGTTTCCCAGGCACACAAATGTAAGCTACCCCGCTTCAGGATGGCAGATTGCAGGAGCCACTTTTCACCATCAAACCAGCCCGACGTGGCACTGGTGCCACCTTGGGTCTGGGAACCATCCTGCGTATCGTGTGTTCAAAGGAGCCAGCCGGCCACTCCCACCCACAGTCCCCCAAACACAAACAACGGCGCTTTTCCCTGGAAAACAAAACTCGCCTGACAACTTTTTGATGGCAGATTGCAGGAGCCACTTGGTACTATCAAACCAGCCCAACTTGGCACTGGTGCCACCATGGGTCTGGTCACCATCCTGCCTATCGTAGCTTTTCAGGAGCCAGGCGGTCACTCCCAGCCATAGGCCCCCAGACACAAACCTCGGCCCGTTTCCCTGGCAAACAAAAGTAAGCTGCCCCGCTTCTGCATGGCAGATTGCAGGTGCTATTTAGTACTATCAAACCAGCCCGACTTGGCACTGGTGCCACCTCTGGTCTGGGAACCATCCTGCCTATCGTGGATTTTCAGGGGCCAGACGGCCACTATCAGCCATATGCCCCCAAAAACAAACCACGGCCCTTTTCTCTGGTAAACAAAACTCAACTGCCCCTCTTCTGGATGGCAAATTTTAGGACGCACTTTGTACTACGAAAACCGCCCGACTTGGCACTGGTGCCACCTTGGTTCAGGGAACCATCCCGCCTATCGTAGCTTTTTAAGGAGCCAGCAGGCCACGCCCAGCCATATAGACCCAAAAACAAACCACGGACCATTTCTCTTGGAAACAAAAATCCGCTGCCCCGCGTCAGGATGGCAGATTGCAGGAGCCACTTTGCACCATCAAACCACCCCGACTTGGCACTGGTGCCATCTTGGATCTGGGAACCATCCTGCCTATCGTAGCTTTTCAGGAGCCAGGCGGTTACTCCCAACCATAGGCCCCCAGACAGAAAGCCTGCCCGTTTCCCTGGCAAACAAAAGTAAGCTACCCCGCTTCTGGATGGCAGATTGCAGGAGCCACTTGGTACTATCAAACCAGCCCAACTTGACACTGGTGCCACTTTGGGTCTGGGAACCATGCTGCGTAACGTAGATTCTAAGGCGCCAGGCGGCCACTCCCAGCCATAGGCCCCCAAATACAAACAACGGCGCTTTTCCCTGGAAAACAAAACTCGCCTGCCAACTTTTTGATGGCAGATTGCAGGAGCCACTTGGTACTATCAAATCATCCCAACTTGGCACTGGTGCCACTATGGGTCTGGGAACCATCCTGCCTATTGTAGCATTTCAGGAGCCAGCCGGTCACTCCCAGCCATAGGCCCCCAGACACAAACCTCGGACCGTTTCCCTGGCAAACAAAATTAAGCTACCCCGATTCTGGATGGCAGATTGCAGGAGCCACTTGGTAGTGTCAAAACAGCCCGACTTAACACTGGTGCCACCTTGGGTCTGGGAACCATCCTGCGTATCGTGGATTCTAAGGAGCCACCCGGCCACTCCCAGCCACAGGCCCCCAAACAGAAAGAACGGCGCTTTTCCCTGGAAAACAAAACTCGCCTGCCAACATTTTGATGGCAGATTGCAGGAGCCACTTGGTACTATCAAACCAGCCCAACTTGGCACTGGTGCCACCATGGGTCTGGTCACCATCCTGCCTATCGTAGCTTTTCAGGAGCCAGCCGGTCACTCCCAGCCATAAACGCCCAGACACAAACCTCGGCCCGTTTCCATGGAAAACAAAAGTAAGCTGCCCCGCTTCTGGATGGCAGATTGCAGGACGCACTTGGTAGTATCAAACCAGCCCAACTTGGCACTGGTGCCATCATGGGTCTGGTAAGCATCCTGCCTATCTTAGCTTTTCAGGAGCCGGCCGGTCACTCCCTGCCATAGGCCCCCAGAGAAAAACCTCGGCCTGTTTCCCTGGCAAACAAAAGTAAGCTGCCCCTCTTCTGGATGGCAGATTGCAGGAACCACGTGCTACTATCAAACCAGCCCAACTTGGCACTGGTGCCACCTTGGCTCTGGGAACCATGCTGCGTAACGTAGATTCTAAGAGGACAGGCGGACACTCCCAGCCACAGGCCTCTAAACAAAAACAACGGCGCGTTACCCTGGAAAACAAAACTCGCCTGCCAACTTTTTGATGGCAGATTGCAGGAGCCACTTGGTACTATCAAACCAGCCCAACTTGGCACTGGTGCCACCATGGGTCTGGTCACCATCCTGCCTATCGTAGCTTTTCAGGAGCCAGCCGGTCACTCCCAGCCATAGGCCCCCAGACAAATACCTCGGCCCGTTTCCCTGGCAAACAAAAGTAAGCTGCCCCGCTTCTGGATGGCAGATTGCAGGAGCCACATGGTACTATCAAACCAGGCCAACATGGCACTGGTGCCACCTTGGCTCTGGGAACCATCCTGCCTATCGTGGATTTTCAGGCGCCAGCCGGCCACTCTCAGCCATATGCCCCCAAACACAAACCACGGCCCTTTTCTCTGGTAAACAAAACTCAACTGCCCCTCTTCTGGATGGCAAATTGCAGGACGCACTTGGTACTACGAAAACAGCCCGTCTTGGCAGTGATGCCACCTTGGGTCAGGGAACCATCCTGCGTATCGATGTTTTTAAGGAGTCAGCCGGCAACGTCCAGCCATATACCCCCAAAAAAAACCCACGGAACTTTTCTCCAGCAAGCAAAAATCCGCTGCCCCGCGTCTGGATGGCAGATTGCAGGAGCTATTTAGTATTATCAAACCAGCCCGACTTGGCACTGGTGCCACCATGGGTCTGGTCACCATCCTGCCTATCGTAGCTTTTCAGGAGCCAGCCGGTCACTCTCAGCCATAGGCCCCAAACACAAACCACGGCCCTTTTCTCTGGAAAACAAAACTCAACTGCCCCTCTTCTGGATGGCAGATTGCAGGAGCCACTGGGTACTATGAAACCAGCCCTACTTGGCACTGGTGCCACCTTGGGTCTGGGAACCATGCTGCGTATCATGGATTTTCAGGAGCCAGCCGTCCACTGCCAGCCACAGGCCCCGAAACACAAACAACAGCCTTTTTCTCTGGCAAACAAAATTCAGCTGCCCCGCTTCTGGATGGCAGATTGCAGGAACCACTTGGTACTAACAAACCAGACCGACTTGGCACTGGTGCCACCTTGGGTCTGGGAACCATCCTGCGTATCGTGGATTCTAAGGAGCCAGCTGGCCACTCCCAGCCACAGGCCCAAAAACAGACACAACGGCGCTTTTCCCTGGAAAACAAAACTCGCCTGCCAACTTTTTGATGGCAGATTGCAGGAACCACTTGGTACTATCAAACCAGCCCGACTTGGCACTGGTGCTACCTTGGGTCTGGGAACCATGCTGCGTATCGTGGATTCTAAGGAGCCAGCCGGCCACTCCAGCCACAGGCCCGCAGACACAAACAACGGCGCTTTCCCTGGAAAACAAAACTCGCCTGCCGACTTTTTGATGGCAAATTGCAGGAGCCACTTGGTACTATGAAATCAGCCGAACATGGCACTGGTGCCACCATGGGTCTGGTCACCATCCTGCCTATCGTAGCTTTTCAGGAGCCAGCCGGTCACTCCCAGCCATAGGCCGCCAGACACAAACATCGGCCGGTTTCCCTGGCACACAAAAGTAAGCTACCGCACTTCTGGATGGCAGATTGCAGGAGCCACTTTGCACCATCAAACCAGCCCGACTTGGCACTGGTGCCACCTTGGGTCTGGGAACCATCCTGCGTATCGTGGATTCTAAGCAGCCACCCGGCCACTTCGTGCCACAGGCGCCCAAAAACAAACAACGGCGCTTTTCCCTGGAAAACAAAACTCGCCTGCCAACATTTTGATGGCAGATTGCAGGAGCCACTTGGTACTATCAAACCAGCCCAACTTGGCACTGGTGCCACCATGGGTCTGGTCACCATCCTGCCTATCGTAGCTTTTCAGGAGCCAGCCGGTCACTCCCAGCCATAAACCCCCAGAGAAAAACCTCGGCCCGTTTCCCTGGCAAACAAAAGTAAGCTGCCCCACTTCTGGATGGCAGATTGCAGGAGCCACTTGGTGGTATCAAATTAGCCCAACTTGGCACTGGTGCCATCATGGGTCTGGTAAACATCCTGCCTATCTTAGCTTTTCAGGAGCCGGCCGGTCACTCCGTGCCATAGGCCCCCAGAGAAATACCTCGGCCCGTTTCCCTGGCAAACAAAAGTAAGCTGCCCCTCTTCTGGATGGCAGATTGCAGGAACCACTTGCTACTATCAAACCAGCCCAACTTGGCACTGGTGCCACCTTGGCTCTGGGAACCATGCTGCGTAACGTAGATTCTAAGAGGACAGGCGGACACTCCCAGCCACAGGCCTCTAAACAAAAACAACGGCGCGTTACCCTGGATAACAAAACTCGCCTGCCAACATTTTGATGGCAGATTGCAGGAGCCACTTGGTACTATCAAACCAGCCCAACTTGGCACTGGTGCCACCATGGGTCTGGTCACCATCCTGCCTATCGTAGCTTTTCAGGAGCCAGCCGGTCACTCCCAGCCATAGGCCCCCAGACAAATACCTCGGCCCGTTTCCCTGGCAAACAAAAGTAAGCTGCCCCGCTTCTGGATGGCAGATTGCAGGAGCCACATGGTACTATCAAACCAGGCCAACATGGCACTGGTGCCACCTTGGCTCTGGGAACCATCCTGCCTATCGTGGATTTTCAGGCGCCAGCCGGCCACTCTCAGCCATATGCCCCCAAACACAAACCACGGCCCTTTTCTCTGGTAAACAAAACTCAACTGCCCCTCTTCTGGATGGCAAATTGCAGGACGCACTTGGTACTACGAAAACAGCCCGACTTGGCAGTGATGCCACCTTGGGTCAGGGAACCATCCTGCGTATCGATGTTTTTAAGGAGTCAGCCGGCAACGTCCAGCCATATACCCCCAAAAAAAACCCACGGAACTTTTCTCCAGCAAGCAAAAATCCACTGCCCCGCGTCTGGATGGCAGATTGCAGGAGCTATTTAGTATTATCAAACCAGCCCGACTTGGCACTGGTGCCACCATGGGTCTGGTCACCATCCTGCCTATCGTAGCTTTTCAGGAGCCAGCCCGTCACTCTCAGCCATAGGCCCCAAACACAAACCACGGCCCTTTCCTCTGGAAAACAAAACTCAACTGCCCCTCTTCTGGATGGCAGATTGCAGGAGCCACATGGTACTATCAAACCAGGCCAACATGGCACTGGTGCCACCTTGGCTCTGGGAACCATCCTGCCTATCGTGGATTTTCAGGCGCCAGCCGGCCACTCTCAGCCATATGCCCCCAAACACAAACCACGGCCCTTTTCTCTGGTAAACAAAACTCAACTGCCCCTCTTCTGGATGGCAAATTGCAGGACGCACTTGGTACTACGAAAACAGCCCGACTTGGCAGTGATGCCACCTTGGGTCAGGGAACCATCCTGCGTATCGATGTTTTTAAGGAGTCAGCCGGCAACGTCCAGCCATATACCCCCAAAAAAAACCCACGGAACTTTTCTCCAGCAAGCAAAAATCCGCTGCCACGCGTCTGGATGGCAGATTGCAGGAGCTATTTAGTATTATCAAACCAGCCCGACTTGGCACTGGTGCCACCATGGGTCTGGTCACCATCCTGCCTATCGTAGCTTTTCAGGAGCCAGCCCGTCACTCTCAGCCATAGGCCCCAAACACAAACCACGGCCCTTTTCTCTGGAAAACAAAACTCAACTGCCCCTCTTCTGGATGGCAGATTGCAGGAGCCACTGGGTACTATGAAACCAGCCCTACTTGGCACTGGTGCCACCTTGGGTCTGGGAACCATGCTGCGTATCATGGATTTTCAGGAGCCAGCCGGCCCCTCCCAGCCACAGGCCCCGAAACAAAAACAACAGCCTTTTTCTCTGGCAAACAAAATTCAGCTGCCTCGCTTCTGGATGGCAGATTGCAGGAGCCACTTGGTGCTATCAAACCAGCCCGACTTGGCACTGGTGCCACCTCTGGTCTGGGAACCATCCTGCGTATCGTGTGTTCTAAGGAGCCAGCCGGCCACTCCCAGCCACAGTCCCCCAAACACAAACAACGGCGCTTTTCCCTGGAAAACAAAACTGGCCTGCCAACTTTTTGATGGCAGATTGCAGGAGCCACTTGGTACTATCAAACCAGCCCAACTTGGCACTGGTGCCACCATGGGTCTGGTCACCATCCTGCCTATCGTAGCTTTTCAGGAGCCAGCCGGTCACACCCAGCCATAGGTCCCCAGACAAATACTTCGGCCCGTTTCCCTGGCAAACAAAAGTAAGCTGCCCCGCTTCTGGATGGCAGATTGCAGGAGCCACTTGGTACTATCAAACCAGCCCAACTTGACACTGGTGCCACCTTGGCTCTGGGAACCATGCTGCGTAACCCGGATTCTAAGACGACAGGCAGCCACTGCCAGCCACAGGCCTCCAAACAAAATCAACGGCGCTTTTCCCTGGAAAACAAAACTCGCCTGACAACTTTTAGATGGCAGATTGCAGGAGCCAGTTGGTACCATCAAACCAGCCCAACTTGGCACTGGTGCCACCTTGGGTCTGGGAACCATCCTGCCTATTGTTGCTTTTCAGGAGCCAGCCGGTCACTCCTAGCCCTAGGCCCCCAGTCATAAACCTCGGCCCGTTTCCCTGGCACACAAATGTAAGCTACCCCGCTTCAGGATGGCAGATTGCAGGAGCCACTTTTCACCATCAAACCAGCCCGACGTGGCACTGGTGCCACCTTGGGTCTGGGAACCATCCTGCGTATCGTGTGTTCTAAGGAGCCAGCCGGCCACTCCCACCCACAGTCCCCCAAACACAAACAACGGCGCTTTTCCCTGGAAAACAAAACTCGCCTGACAACTTTTTGATGGCAGATTGCAGGAGCCACTTGGTACTATCAAACCAGCCCAACTTGGCACTGGTGCCACCATGGGTCTGGTCACCATCCTGCCTATCGTAGCTTTTCAGGAGCCAGGCGGTCACTCCCAGCCATAGGCCCCCAGACACAAACCTCGGCCCGTTTCCCTGGCAAACAAAAGTAAGCTGCCCCGCTTCTGCATGGCAGATTGCAGGTGCTATTTAGTACTATCAAACCAGCCCGACTTGGCACTGGTGCCACCTCTGGTCTGGGAACCATCCTGCCTATCGTGGATTTTCAGGGGCCAGACGGCCACTATCAGCCATATGCCCCCAAAAACAAACCACGGCCCTTTTCTCTGGTAAACAAAACTCAACTGCCCCTCTTCTGGATGGCAAATTTTAGGACGCACTTTGTACTACGAAAACCGCCCGACTTGGCACTGGTGCCACCTTGGTTCAGGGAACCATCCCGCCTATCGTAGCTTTTTAAGGAGCCAGCAGGCCACGCCCAGCCATATAGACCCAAAAACAAACCACGGACCATTTCTCTTGGAAACAAAAATCCGCTGCCCCGCGTCAGGATGGCAGATTGCAGGAGCCACTTTGCACCATCAAACCACCCCGACTTGGCACTGGTGCCATCTTGGATCTGGGAACCATCCTGCCTATCGTAGCTTTTCAGGAGCCAGGCGGTTACTCCCAACCATAGGCCCCCAGACAGAAAGCCTGCCCGTTTCCCTGGCAAACAAAAGTAAGCTACCCGGCTTCTGGATGGCAGATTGCAGGAGCCACTTGGTACTATCAAACCAGCCCAACTTGACACTGGTGCCACTTTGGGTCTAGGAACCATGCTGCGTAACGTAGATTCTAAGGCGCCAGGCGGCCACTCCCAGCCACAGGCCCCCAAATACAAACAACGGCGCTTTTTCCTGGAAAACAAAACTCGCCTGCCAGCTTTTTGATGGCAGATTGCAGGAGCCACTTGGTACTATCAAATCATCCCAACTTGGCACTGGTGCCACTATGGGTCTGGGAACCATCCTGCCTATTGTAGCATTTCAGGAGCCAGCCGGTCACTCCCAGCCATAGGCCCCCAGACACAAACCTCGGACCGTTTCCCTGGCAAACAAAATTAAGCTACCCCGATTCTGGAGGGCAGATTGCAGGAGCCACTTGGTAGTGTCAAAACAGCCCGACTTAACACTGGTGCCACCTTGGGTCTGGGAACCATCCTGCGTATCGTGGATTCTAAGCAGCCACCCGGCCACTCCCAGCCACAGGCCCCCAAACAGAAAGAACGGCGCTTTTCCCTGGAAAACAAAACTCGCCTGCCAACATTTTGATGGCAGATTGCAGGAGCCACTTGCTACTATCAAACCAGCCCGACTTGGCACTGGTGCCACCATGGGTCTGGTCACCATCCTGCCTATCGTAGCTTTTCAGGAGCCAGCCGGTCACTCCCAGCCATAAACGCCCAGACACAAACCTCGGCCCGTTTCCATGGAAAACAAAAGTAAGCTGCCCCGCTTCTGGATGGCAGATTGCAGGACGCACTTGGTAGTATCAAACCAGCCCAACTTGGCACTGGTGCCATCATGGGTCTGGTAAGCATCCTGCCTATCTTAGCTTTTCAGGAGCCGGCCGGTCACTCCCTGCCATAGGCCCCCAGAGAAAAACCTCGGCCTGTTTCCCTGGCAAACAAAAGTAAGCTGCCCCTCTTCTGGATGGCAGATTGTAGGAACCACGTGCTACTATCAAACCAGCCCAACTTGGCACTGGTGCCACCTTGGCTCTGGGAACCATGCTGCGTAACGTAGATTCTAAGAGGACAGGCGGACACTCCCAGCCACAGGCCTCTAAACAAAAACAACGGCGCGTTACCCTGGAAAACAAAACTCGCCTGCCAACTTTTTGATGGCAGATTGCAGGAGCCACTTGGTACTATCAAACCAGCCCAACTTGGCACTGGTGCCACCATGGGTCTGGTCACCATCCTGCCTATCGTAGCTTTTCAGGAGCCAGCCGGTCACTCCCAGTCATAGGCCCCCAGACAAATACCTCGGCCCGTTTCCCTGGCAAACAAAAGTAAGCTGCCCCGCTTCTGGATGGCAGATTGCAGGAGCCACATGGTACTATCAAACCAGGCCAACATGGCACTGGTGCCACCTTGGCTCTGGGAACCATCCTGCCTATCGTGGATTTTCAGGCGCCAGCCGGCCACTCTCAGCCATATGCCCCCAAACACAAACCACGGCCCTTTTCTCTGGTAAACAAAACTCAACTGCCCCTCTTCTGGATGGCAAATTGCAGGACGCACTTGGTACTACGAAAACAGCCCGTCTTGGCAGTGATGCCACCTTGGGTCAGGGAACCATCCTGCGTATCGATGTTTTTAAGGAGTCAGCCGGCAACGTCCAGCCATATACCCCCAAAAAAAACCCACGGAACTTTTCTCCAGCAAGCAAAAATCCGCTGCCCCGCGTCTGGATGGCAGATTGCAGGAGCTATTTAGTATTATCAAACCAGCCCGACTTGGCACTGGTGCCACCATGGGTCTGGTCACCATCCTGCCTATCGTAGCTTTTCAGGAGCCAGCCGGTCACTCTCAGCCATAGGCCCCAAACACAAACCACGGCCCTTTTCTCTGGAAAACAAAACTCAACTGCCCCTCTTCTGGATGGCAGATTGCAGGAGCCACTGGGTACTATGAAACCAGCCCTACTTGGCACTGGTGCCACCTTGGGTCTGGGAACCATGCTGCGTATCATGGATTTTCAGGAGCCAGCCGTCCACTGCCAGCCACAGGCCCCGAAACACAAACAACAGCCTTTTTCTCTGGCAAACAAAAGTAAGCTGCCCCGCTTCTGGATGGCAGATTGCAGGAACCACTTGGTACTAGCAAACCAGACCGACTTGGCACTGGTGCCACCTTGGGTCTGGGAACCATCCTGCGTATCGTGGATTCTAAGGACCCAGCTGGCCACTCCCAGCCACAGGCCCAAAAACAGACACAACGGCGCTTTTCCCTGGAAAACAAAACTCGCCTGCCAACTTTTTGATGGCAGATTGCAGGAACCACTTGGTACTATCAAACCAGCCCGACTTGGCACTGGTGCTACCTTGGGTCTGGGAACCATGCTGCGTATCGTGGATTCTAAGGAGCCAGCCGGCCACTCCAGCCACAGGCCCGCAGACACAAACAACGGCGCTTTTCCCTGGAAAACAAAACTCGCCTGCCGACTTTTTGATGGCAAATTGCAGGAGCCACTTGGTACTATGAAATCAGCCGAACATGGCACTGGTGCCACCATGGGTCTGGTCACCATCCTGCCTATCGTAGCTTTTCAGGAGCCAGCCGGTCACTCCCAGCCATAGGCCGCCAGACACAAACATCGGCCGGTTTCCCTGGCACACAAAAGTAAGCTACCGCACTTCTGGATGGCAGATTGCAGGAGCCACTTTGCACCATCAAACGAGCCCGACTTGGCACTGGTGCCACCTTGGGTCTGGGAACCATCCTGCGTATCGTGGATTCTAAGCAGCCACCCGGCCACTCCGTGCCATAGGCGCCCAAAAACAAACAACGGCGCTTTTCCCTGGAAAACAAAACTCGCCTGCCAACTTTTTGATGGCAGATTGCAGGAGCCACTTGGTACTATCAAACCAGCCCAACTTGGCACTGGTGCCACCATGGGTCTGGTCACCATCCTGCCTATCGTAGCTTTTCAGGAGCCAGCCGGTCACTCCCAGCCATAAACCCCCAGAGAAAAACCTCGGCCCGTTTCCCTGGCAAACAAAAGTAAGCTGCCCCGCTTCTGGATGGCAGAATCCAGGAGCCACTTGGTAGTATCAAATTAGCCCAACTTGGCACTGGTGCCATCATGGGTCTGGTAAACATCCTGCCTATCTTAGCTTTTCAGGAGCCGGCCGGTCACTCCGTGCCATAGGCCCCCAGAGAAATACCTCGGCCGGTTTCCCTGGCAAACAAAAGTAAGCTGCCCCTCTTCTGGATGGCAGATTGCAGGAACCACTTGCTACTATCAAACCAGCCCAACTTGGCACTGGTGCCACCTTGGCTCTGGGAACCATCCTGCGTAACGTAGATTCTAAGAGGACAGGCGGACACTCCCAGCCACAGGCCTCTAAACAAAAACAACGGCGCGTTACCCTGGAAAACAAAACTCGCCTGCCAACTTTTTGATGGCAGATTGCAGGAGCCACTTGGTACTATCAAACCAGCCCAACTTGGCACTGGTGCCACCATGGGTCTGGTCACCATCCTGCCTATCGTAGCTTTTCAGGAGCCAGCTGGTCACTCCCAGCCTTAGGCCCCCAGACAAATACCTCGGCCCGTTTCCCTGGCAAACAAAAGTAAGCTGCCCCGCTTCTGGATGGCAGATTGCAGGAGCCACATGGTACTATCAAACCAGGCCAACATGGCACTGGTGCCACCTTGGCTCTGGGAACCATCCTGCCTATTGTGGATTTTCAGGCGCCAGCTGGCCACTCTCAGCCATATGCCCCCAAACACAAACCACGGCCCTTTTCTCTGGTAAACAAAACTCAACTGCCCCTCTTCTGGATGGCAAATTGCAGGACGCACTTGGTACTACGAAAACAGCCCGACTTGGCAGTGATGCCACCTTGGGTCAGGGAACCATCCTGCGTATCGATGTTTTTAAGGAGTCAGCCGGCAACGTCCAGCCATATACCCCCAAAAAAAACCCACGGAACTTTTCTCCAGCAAGCAAAAATCCGCTGCCCCGCGTCTGGATGGCAGATTGCAGGAGCTATTTAGTATTATCAAACCAGCCCGACTTGGCACTGGTGCCACCATGGGTCTGGTCACCATCCTGCCTATCGTAGCTTTTCAGGAGCCAGCCCGTCACTCTCAGCCATAGGCCCCAAACACAAACCACGGCCCTTTTCTCTGGAAAACAAAACTCAACTGCCCCTCTTCTGGATGGCAGATTGCAGGAGCCACTGGGTACTATGAAACCAGCCCTACTTGGCACTGGTGCCACCTTGGGTCTGGGAACCATGCTGCGTATCATGGATTTTCAGGAGCCAGCCGGCCCCTCCCAGCCACAGGCCCCGAAACAAAAACAACAGCCTTTTTCTCTGGCAAACAAAATTCAGCTGCCCCGCTTCTGGATGGCAGATTGCAGGAGCCACTTGGTGCTATCAAACCAGCCCGACTTGGCACTGGTGCCACCTCTGGTCTGGGAACCATCCTGCGTATCGTGTGTTCTAAGGAGCCAGCCGGCCACTCCCAGCCACAGTCCCCCAAACACAAACAACGGCGCTTTTCCCTGGAAAACAAAACTGGCCTGCCAACTTTTTGATGGCAGATTGCAGGAACCACTTGGTACTATCAAACCAGCCCAACTTGGCACTGGTGCCACCATGGGTCTGGTCACCATCCTGCCTATCGTAGCTTTTCAGGAGCCAGCCGGTCACACCCAGCCATAGGTCCCCAGACAAATACTTCGGCCCGTTTCCCTGGCAAACAAAAGTAAGCTGCCCCGCTTCTGGATGGCAGATTGCAGGAGCCACTTGGTACTATCAAACCAGCCCAACTTGACACTGGTGCCACCTTGGCTCTGGGAACCATGCTGCGTAACCCGGATTCTAAGACGACAGGCAGCCACTGCCAGCCACAGGCCTCCAAACAAAATCAACGGCGCTTTTCCCTGGAAAACAAAACTCGCCTGACAACTTTTAGATGGCAGATTGCAGGAGCCAGTTGGTACCATCAAACCAGCCCAACTTGGCACTGGTGCCACCTTGGGTCTGGGAACCATCCTGCCTATTGTTGCTTTTCAGGAGCCAGCCGGTCACTCCTAGCCCTAGGCCCCCAGTCATAAACCTCGGCCCGTTTCCCTGGCACACAAATGTAAGCTACCCCGCTTCAGGATGGCAGATTGCAGGAGCCACTTTTCACCATCAAACCAGCCCGACGTGGCACTGGTGCAACCTTGGGTCTGGGAACCATCCTGCGTATCGTGTGTTCTAAGGAGCCAGCCGGCCACTCCCACCCACAGTCCCCCAAACACAAACAACGGCGCTTTTCCCTGGAAAACAAAACTCGCCTGACAACTTTTTGATGGCAGATTGCAGGAGCCACTTGGTACTATCAAACCAGCCCAACTTGGCACTGGTGCCACCATGGGTCTGGTCACCATCCTGCCTATCGTAGCTTTTCAGGAGCCAGGCGGTCACTCCCAGCCATAGGCCCCCAGACACAAACCTCGGCCCGTTTCCCTGGCAAACAAAAGTAAGCTGCCCCGCTTCTGCATGGCAGATTGCAGGTGCTATTTAGTACTATCAAACCAGCCAGACTTGGCACTGGTGCCACCTCTGGTCTGGGAACCATCCTGCCTATCGTGGATTTTCAGGGGCCAGACGGCCACTATCAGCCATATGCCCCCAAAAACAAACCACGGCCCTTTTCTCTGGTAAACAAAACTCAACTGCCCCTCTTCTGGATGGCAAATTTTAGGACGCACTTGGTACTACGAAAACCGCCCGACTTGGCACTGGTGCCACCTTGGTTCAGGGAACCATCCCGCCTATCGTAGCTTTTTAAGGAGCCAGCAGGCCACGCCCAGCCATATAGACCCAAAAACAAACCACGGACCATTTCTCTTGGAAACAAAAATCCGCTGCCCCGCGTCAGGATGGCAGATTGCAGGAGCCACTTTGCACCATCAAACCACGCCGACTTGGCACTGGTGCCATCTTGGATCTGGGAACCATCCTGCCTATCGTAGCTTTTCAGGAGCCAGGCGGTGACTCCCAACCATAGGCCCCCAGACAGAAAGCCTGCCCGTTTCCCTGGCAAACAAAAGTAAGCTACCCCGCTTCTGGATGGCAGATTGCAGGAGCCACTTGGTACTATCAAACCAGCCCAACTTGACACTGGTGCCACTTTGGGTCTGGGAACCATGCTGCGTAACGTAGATTCTAAGGCGCCAGGCGGCCACTCCCAGCCACAGGCCCCCAAATACAAACAACGGCGCTTTTCCCTGGAAAACAAAACTCGCCTGCCAGCTTTTTGATGGCAGATTGCAGGAGCCACTTGGTACTATCAAATCATCCCAACTTGGCACTGGTGCCACTATGGGTCTGGGAACCATCCTGCCTATTGTAGCATTTCAGGAGCCAGCCGGTCACTCCCAGCCATAGGCCCCCAGACACAAACCTCGGACCGTTTCCCTGGCAAACAAAATTAAGCTACCCCGATTCTGGATGGCAGATTGCAGGAGCCACTTGGTAGTGTCAAAACAGCCCGACTTAACACTGGTGCCACCTTGGGTCTGGGAACCATCCTGCGTATCGTGGATTCTAAGCAGCCACCCGGCCACTCCGTGCCACAGGCGCCCAAACACAAACAACGGCGCTTTTCCCTGGAAAACAAAACTCGCCTGCCAAGTTTTTGATGGCAGATTGCAGGAGCCACTTGGTACTATCAAACCAGCCCAACTTGGCACTGGTGCCACCATGGGTCTGGTCACCATCCTGCCTATCGTAGCTTTTCAGGAGCCAGCCGGTCACTCCCAGCCATAAACGCCCAGACACAAACCTCGGCCCGTTTCCATGGAAAACAAAAGTAAGCTGCCCCGCTTCTGGATGGCAGATTGCAGGACGCACTTGGTAGTATCAAACCAGCCCAACTTGGCACTGGTGCCATCATGGGTCTGGTAAGCATCCTGCCTATCTTAGCTTTTCAGGAGCCGGCCGGTCACTCCCTGCCATAGGCCCCCAGAGAAAAACCTCGGCCTGTTTCCCTGGCAAACAAAAGTAAGCTGCCCCTCTTCTGGATGGCAGATTGCAGGAACCACGTGCTACTATCAAACCAGCCCAACTTGGCACTGGTGCCACCTTGGCTCTGGGAACCATGCTGCGTAACGTAGATTCTAAGAGGACAGGCGGACACTCCCAGCCACAGGCCTCTAAACAAAAACAACGGCGCGTTACCCTGGAAAACAAAACTCGCCTGCCAACTTTTTGATGGCAGATTGCAGGAGCCACTTGGTACTATCAAACCAGCCCAACTTGGCACTGGTGCCACCATGGGTCTGGTCACCATCCTGCCTATCGTAGCTTTTCAGGAGCCAGCCGGTCACTCCCAGCCATAGGCCCCCAGACAAATACCTCGGCCCGTTTCCCTGGCAAACAAAAGTAAGCTGCCCCGCTTCTGGATGGCAGATTGCAGGAGCCACATGGTACTATCAAACCAGGCCAACATGGCACTGGTGCCACCTTGGCTCTGGGAACCATCCTGCCTATCGTGGATTTTCAGGCGCCAGCCGGCCACTCTCAGCCATATGCCCCCAAACACAAACCACGGCCCTTTTCTCTGGTAAACAAAACTCAACTGCCCCTCTTCTGGATGGCAAATTGCAGGACGCACTTGGTACTACGAAAACAGCCCGTCTTGGCAGTGATGCCACCTTGGGTCAGGGAACCATCCTGCGTATCGATGTTTTTAAGGAGTCAGCCGGCAACGTCCAGCCATATACCCCCAAAAAAAACCCACGGAACTTTTCTCCAGCAAGCAAAAATCCGCTGCCCCGCGTCTGGATGGCAGATTGCAGGAGCTATTTAGTATTATCAAACCAGCCCGACTTGGCACTGGTGCCACCATGGGTCTGGTCACCATCCTGCCTATCGTAGCTTTTCAGGAGCCAGCCGGTCACTCTCAGCCATAGGCCCCAAACACAAACCACGGCCCTTTTCTCTGGAAAACAAAACTCAACTGCCCCTCTTCTGGATGGCAGATTGCAGGAGCCACTGGGTACTATGAAACCAGCCCTACTTGGCACTGGTGCCACCTTGGGTCTGGGAACCATGCTGCGTATCATGGATTTTCAGGAGCCAGCCGGCCCCTCCCAGCCACAGGCCCCGAAACAAAAACAACAGCCTTTTTCTCTGGCAAACAAAATTCAGCTGCCCCGCTTCTGGATGGCAGATTGCAGGAGCCACTTGGTGCTATCAAACCAGCCCGACTTGGCACTGGTGCCACCTCTGGTCTGGGAACCATCCTGCGTATCGTGTGTTCTAAGGAGCCAGCCGGCCACTCCCACACACAGACCCCCAAACACAAACAACGGCGCTTTTCCCTGGAAAACAAAACTGGCCTGCCAACTTTTTGATGGCAGATTGCAGGAGCCACTTGGTACTATCAAACCAGCCCAACTTGGCACTGGTGCCACCATGGGTCTGGTCACCATCCTGCCTATCGTAGCTTTTCAGGAGCCAGCCGGTCACACCCAGCCATAGGTCCCCAGACAAATACTTCGGCCCGTTTCCCTGGCAAACAAAAGTAAGCTGCCCCGCTTCTGGATGGCAGATTGCAGGAGCCACTTGGTACTATCAAACCAGCCCAACTTGACACTGGTGCCACCTTGGCTCTGGGAACCATGCTGCGTAACCCGGATTCTAAGACGACAGGCAGCCACTGCCAGCCACAGGCCTCCAAACAAAATCAACGGCGCTTTTCCCTGGAAAACAAAACTCGCCTGACAACTTTTAGATGGCAGATTGCAGGAGCCAGTTGGTACCATCAAACCAGCCCAACTTGGCACTGGTGCCACCTTGGGTCTGGGAACCATCCTGCCTATTGTTGCTTTTCAGGAGCCAGCCGGTCACTCCTAGCCCTAGGCCCCCAGTCAAAAACCTCGGCCCGTTTCCCTGGCACACAAATGTAAGCTACCCCGCTTCAGGATGGCAGATTGCAGGAGCCACTTTTCACCATCAAACCAGCCCGACGTGGCACTGGTGCCACCTTGGGTCTGGGAACCATCCTGCGTATCGTGTGTTCTAAGGAGCCAGCCGGCCACTCCCACCCACAGTCCCCCAAACACAAACAACGGCGCTTTTCCCTGGAAAACAAAACTCGCCTGACAACTTTTTGATGGCAGATTGCAGGAGCCACTTGGTACTATCAAACCAGCCCAACTTGGCACTGGTGCCACCATGGGTCTGGTCACCATCCTGCCTATCGTAGCTTTTCAGGAGCCAGGCGGTCACTCCCAGCCATAGGCCCCCAGACACAAACCTCGGCCCGTTTCCCTGGCAAACAAAAGTAAGCTGCCCCGCTTCTGCATGGCAGATTGCAGGTGCTATTTAGTACTATCAAACCAGCCCGACTTGGCACTGGTGCCACCTCTGGTCTGGGAACCATCATGCCTATCGTGGATTTTCAGGGGCCAGACGGCCACTATCAGCCATATGCCCCCAAAAACAAACCACGGCCCTTTTCTCTGGTAAACAAAACTCAACTGCCCCTCTTCTGGATGGCAAATTGCAGGACGCACTTTGTACTACGAAAACCGCCCGACTTGGCACTGGTGCCACCTTGGTTCAGGGAACCATCCCGCCTATCGTAGCTTTTTAAGGAGCCAGCAGGCCACGCCCAGCCATATAGACCCAAAAACAAACCACGGACCATTTCTCTTGGAAACAAAAATCCGCTGCCCCGCGTCAGGATGGCACATTGCAGGAGCCACTTTGCACCATCAAACCACCCCGACTTGGCACTGGTGCCATCTTGGATCTGGGAACCATCCTGCCTATCGTAGCTTTTCAGGAGCCAGGCGGTTACTCCCAACCATAGGCCCCCAGACAGAAAGCCTGCCCGTTTCCCTGGCAAACAAAAGTAAGCTGCCCCGCTTCTGGATGGCAGATTGCAGGAGCCACTTGGTACTATCAAACCAGCCCAACTTGACACTGGTGCCACTTTGGGTCTGGGAACCATGCTGCGTAACGTAGATTCTAAGGCGCCAGGCGGCCACTCCCAGCCACAGGCCCCCAAATAAAAACAACGGCGCTTTTCCCTGGAAAACAAAACTCGCCTGCCAGCTTTTTGATGGCAGATTGCAGGAGCCACTTGGTACTATCAAATCATCCCAACTTGGCACTGGTGCCACCATGGGTCTGGGAACCATCCTGCCTATTGTAGCATTTCAGGAGCCAGCCGGTCACTCCCAGCCATAGGCCCCCAGACACAAACCTCGGACCGTTTCCCTGGCAAACAAAATTAAGCTACCCCGATTCTGGATGGCAGATTGCAGGAGCCACTTGGTAGTGTCAAAACAGCCCGACTTAACACTGGTGCCACCTTGGGTCTGGGAACCATCCTGCGTATCGTGGATTCTAAGCAGCCAACCGGCCACTCCGTGCCACAGGCGCCCAAACACAAACAACGGCGCTTTTCCCTGGAAAACAAAACTCGCCTGCCAACTTTTTGATGGCAGATTGCAGGAGCCACTTGGTACTATCAAACCAGCCCAACTTGGCACTGGTGCCACCATGGGTCTGGTCACCATCCTGCCTATCGTAGCTTTTCAGGAGCCAGCCGGTCACTCCCAGCCATAAACGCCCAGACACAAACCTCGGCCCGTTTCCATGGAAAACAAAAGTAAGCTGCCCCGCTTCTGGATGGCAGATTGCAGGACGCACTTGGTAGTATCAAACCAGCCCAACTTGGCACTGGTGCCATCATGGGTCTGGTAAGCATCCTGCCTATCTTAGCTTTTCAGGAGCCGGCCGGTCACTCCCTGCCATAGGCCCCCAGAGAAAAACCTCGGCCTGTTTCCCTGGCAAACAAAAGTAAGCTGCCCCTCTTCTGGATGGCAGATTGCAGGAACCACGTGCTACTATCAAACCAGCCCAACTTGGCACTGGTGCCACCTTGGCTCTGGGAACCATGCTGCGTAACGTAGATTCTAAGAGGACAGGCGGACACTCCCAGCCACAGGCCTCTAAACAAAAACAACGGCGCGTTACCCTGGAAAACAAAACTCGCCTGCCAACTTTTTGATGGCAGATTGCAGGAGCCACTTGGTACTATCAAACCAGCCCAACTTGGCACTGGTGCCACCATGGGTCTGGTCACCATCCTGCCTATCGTAGCTTTTCAGGAGCCAGCCGGTCACTCCCAGCCATAGGCCCCCAGACAAATACCTCGGCCCTTTTCCCTGGCAAACAAAAGTAAGCTGCCCCGCTTCTGGATGGCAGATTGCAGGAGCCACTTGGTACTATCAAACCAGGCCAACTTGGCACTGGTGCCACCATGGGTCGGGTCACCATCCTGCCTATCGTGGATTTTCAGGCGCCAGCCGGCCACTCTCAGCCATATGCCCCCAAACACAAACCACGGCCCTTTTCTCTGGTAAACAAAACTCAACTGCCCCTCTTCTGGATGGCAAATTGCAGGACGCACTTGGTACTACGAAAACAGCCCGTCTTGGCAGTGATGCCACCTTGGGTCAGGGAACCATCCTGCGTATCGATGTTTTTAAGGAGTCAGCCGGCAACGTCCAGCCATATACCCCCAAAAAAAACCCACGGAACTTTTCTCCAGCAAGCAAAAATCCGCTGCCCCGCGTCTGGATGGCAGATTGCAGGAGCTATTTAGTATTATCAAACCAGCCCGACTTGGCACTGGTGCCACCATGGGTCTGGTCACCATCCTGCCTATC
This sequence comes from Melospiza melodia melodia, assembly GCF_035770615.1. NCBI lineage: Eukaryota > Metazoa > Chordata > Aves > Passeriformes > Passerellidae > Melospiza > Melospiza melodia. The sequence goes on from NC_086198.1 coordinate 54,563,993, forward strand.
GTAGCTTTTCAGGAGCCAGCCGGTCACTCTCAGCCATAGGCCCCAAACACAAACCACGGCCCTTTTCTCTGGAAAACAAAACTCAACTGCCCCTCTTCTGGATGGCAGATTGCAGGAGCCACTGGGTACTATGAAACCAGCCCTACTTGGCACTGGTGCCACCTTGGGTCTGGGAACCATGCTGCGTATCATGGATTTTCAGGAGCCAGCCGTCCACTGCCAGCCACAGGCCCCGAAACACAAACAACAGCCTTTTTCTCTGGCAAACAAAATTCAGCTGCCCCGCTTCTGGATGGCAGATTGCAGGAACCACTTGGTACTAACAAACCAGACCGACTTGGCACTGGTGCCACCTTGGGTCTGGGAACCATCCTGCGTATCGTGGATTCTAAGGAGCCAGCTGGCCACTCCCAGCCACAGGCCCAAAAACACACACAACGGCGCTTTTCCCTGGAAAACAAAAGTAAGTTAACCCGCTTCTGGATGGCAGATTGCAGGAACCACTTGCTACTATCAAACCAGCCCAACTTGGCACTGGTGCCACCTCAGGTTTGGGAACCATCCTGCGTATTTTGGATTCTAAGGAGCCAGCCGGCCACTCCCAGCCACAGGCCCCCAAACACAATCTACGGCGCTTTTCCCTGGAAAACAAAACTCGCCTGCCAACATTTTGATGGCAGCTTGCAGGAGCCACTTGGTACTATCAAACCAGCCCAACTTGGCACTGGTGCCACCATGGGTCTGGTCACCATCCTGCCTATCGTAGCTTTTCAGGAGACAGCCGGTCACTCCCAGCCATAGGCCCCCAGACAAAAACCTCGGCCCTTTTCCCTGGCAAACAAAAGTAAGTTAACCCGCTTCTGGATGGCAGATTGCAGGAGCCACTTTTCACCATCAAACCAGCCCGACTTGGCACTGGTGTCACCTCTGGTCTGGGAACCATCCTGCCTGTCGTGGATTCTAATTAGCCAGCCGGCCACTCCCAGCCACAGGCCCCCAAACACAAACAACGGCGCTTTTCCCTGGGAAACAAAACTCGCCTGCCAAGTTTTGGATGGCAGATTGCAGGAGCCACTTGGTACTATCAAACCAGCCCAACTTGGCACTGGTGCCACCATGGGTCTGGTCACCATCCTGCCTATCGTAGCTTTTCAGGAGCCAGCCGGTCACTCCCAGCCATAGGCCCCCAGACACAAACCTCGGCCCGTTTCCCTGGCAAACAAAAGTAAGCTGCCCCGCTTCTGGATGGCAGATTGCAGGACGCACTTGGTACTATCAAACCAGCCCAACTTGGCACTGGTGCCACCTTGGGTCTGGGAACCATCCTGCGTATCGTGGATTCTAAGGAGCCAGCCGGCCACTCCCAGCCACAGGCCCCCAAACAAAAACAACGGCGCTTTTCCCTGGAAAACAAAACTCGCCTGCCAACTTTTTGATGGCAGATTGCAGGAACCACTTGGTACTATCAAACCAGCCCAACTTGGCACTGGTGCCACCTTGGGTCTGGGAACCATGCTGCGTATCGTGGATTCTAAGGAGCCAGCCGGCCACTCCAGCCACAGGCCCGCAGACACAAACACCGGCGCTTTTCCCTGGAAAACAAAACTCGCCTGCCGACTTTTTGATGGCAGATTGCAGGAGCCACTTGGTACTATGAAATCAGCCGAACATGGCACTGGTGCCACCATGGGTCTGGTCACCATCCTGCCTATCGTAGCTTTTCAGGAGCCAGCCGGTCACTCCCAGCCATAGGCCCCCAGACACAAAGCTCGGCCCATTTCCCTGGCAAACAAAAGTAAGCTGCCCCGCTTCTGGATGGCAGATTGCAGGAACCACTTGCTACTATCAAACCAGCCCAACTTGGCACTGGTGCCACCTTGGGTCTGGGAACCATCCTGCGTATCGTGGATTCTAAGGAGCCAGCCGGCCACTCCCAGCCACAGGCCCCCAAACACAAACCACGGCCCTTTTCTCTGGTAAACAAAACTCAACTGCCCCTCTTCTGGATGGCAAATTGCAGGACGCACTTGGTACTACGAAAACAGCCCGACTTGGCAGTGATGCCACCTTGGGTCATGGAACCATCCTGCGTATCGATGTTTTTAAGGAGTCAGCCGGCAACGTCCAGCCATATACCCCCAAAAAAAACCCACGGAACTTTTCTCCAGCAAGCAAAAATCCGCTGCCCCGCGTCTGGATGGCAGATTGCAGGAGCTATTTAGTATTATCAAACCAGCCCGACTTGGCACTGGTGCCACCATGGGTCTGGTCACCATCCTGCCTATCGTAGCTTTTCAGGAGCCAGGCGGTCACTCCCAGCCATAGGCCCCCAGACACAAAGCTCGGCCCGTTTCCCTGGCAAACAAAAGTAAGCTGCCCCGCTTCTGGATGGCAGATTGCAGGAACCACTTGCTACTATCAAACCAGCCCAACTTGGCACTGGTGCCACCTTGGGTCTGGGAACCATCCTGCGTATCGTGGATTCTAATTAGCCAGCCGGCCACTCCCAGCCACAGGCCCCCTAACACAAACAACGGCGCTTTTCCCTGGAAAACAAAACTCGCCTGCCAACTTTTTGATGGCAGATTGCCGGAGCCACTTGGTACTATCAAACCAGCCCAACTTGGCACTGGTGCCACCATGGGTCTGGTCACCATCCTGCCTATCGTAGCTTTTCAGGAGACAGCCGGTCACTCCCAGCCATAGGCCCCCAGACAAAAACCTCGGCCCTTTTCCCTGGCAAACAAAAGTAAGTTAACCCGCTTCTGGATGGCAGATTGCAGGAGCCACTTTTTACCATCAAACTAGCCCGACTTGGCACTGGTGTCACCTCTGGTCTGGGAACCATCCTGCCTGTCGTGGATTCTAAGGAGCCAGCCGGCCACTCCCAGCCACAGGCCCCCAAACAAAAACAACGGCGATTTTCCCTGGGAAACAAAACTCGCCTGCCAACGTTTTGATGGCAGATTGCAGGAGCCACTTGGTACTATCAAACCAGCCCAACTTGGGACTGGTGCCACCATGGGTCTGGTCACCATCCTGCCTATCGTAGCTTTTCAGGAGCCAGCCGGTCACTCCCAGCCATAGGCCCCCAGACACAAACCTCGGCCCGTTTCCCTGGCAAACAAACGTAAGATGCCCCGCTTCTGGATGGCAGATTGCAGGAACCACTTGGTACTATCAAACCAGCCCAACTTGGCACTGGTGCCACCTTGGGTCTGGGAACCATCCTGCGTATCGTGGATTCTAAGGAGCCAGCCGGCCACTCCCAGCCACAGGCCCCCAAACAAAAACAACGGCGCTTTTCCCTGGAAAACAAAACTCGCCTGCCAACTTTTTGATGGCAGATTGCAGGAACCACTTGGTACTATCAAACAAGCCCAACTTGGCACTGGTGCCACCTTGGGTCTGGGAACCATGCTGCGTATCGTGGATTCTAAGGAGCCAGCCTGCCACTCCAGCCACAGGCCCGCAAACACAAACAACGGCGCTTTTCCCTGGAAAACAAAACTCGCCTGCCAACTTTTTGATGGCAGATTGCAGGAGCCACTTGGTACTATCAAACCAGCTCAACTTGTCACTGGTGCCACCATGGGTCTGGTCACCATCCTGCCTATCGTAGCTTTCCAGGAGCCAGCCGGTCACTCCCAGCCATAGGCGCCCAGACACAAATCTCGGCCCGTTTCCCTGGCAAACAAAAGTAAGCTGCCCCGCTTCTGGATGGCAGATTGCAGGACGCACTTGGTACTATCAAACCAGCCCAACTTGGCACTGGTGCCACCTCTGGTCTGGGAACCATCCTGCGTATCGTGGATTCTAAGGAGCCAGCCGGCCACTCCCAGCCACAGGCCCCCAAACAAAAACAACGGCGCTTTTCCCTGGAAAACAAAACTCGCCTGCCAACTTTTTGATGGCAGATTGCAGGAGCCACTTGGTACTATCAAACCAGCCCAACTTGGCACTGGTGCCACCATGGGTCTGGTCACCATCCTGCCTATCGTAGCTTTTCAGGAGCCAGCCGGTCACTCCCAGCCATAGGCCCCCAGACACAAACCTCGGCCCGTTTCCCTGGCGAACAAAAGTAAGCTGTCCAGCTTCTGGATGGCAGATTGCAGGAGCAACTTGGTACTATCAAACCAGCCCAACTTGGCACTGGTGCCACCTCTGGTCTGGGAACCATCCTGCGTATCGTGGATTCTAAGGAGCCAGCCGGCCACTCCCAGCCACAGGCCCCCAAGCACAAACAACGGCGCTTTTCCCTGGAAAACAAAACTCGCCTGCCAACTTTTTGATGGCAGATTGCAGGAGCCACTTGGTACTATCAAACCAGCCCAACTTGGCACTGGTGCCACCATGGGTCTGGTCACCATCCTGCCTATCGTAGCTTTTCAGGACCTAGCCGGTCACTCCCAGCCATAGGCCCCCAGACACAAAGCTCGGCCCGTTTCCCTGGCAAACAAAAGTAAGCTGCCCCGCTTCTGGATGGCAGATTGCAGGAACAACTTTGCACCATCAAACTAGCCCGACTTGGCACTGGTGCCACCTCTGGTCTGGGAACCATGCTGCGTATCGTGGATTCTAAGGAGCCATCCGTCCACTCCCAGCCACAGGCCCCCAAACACAAACAACGGCGCTTTTCCCTGGAAAACAAAACTCGCCTGCCAACTTTTTGATGGCAGATTGCAGGAGCCACTTGGTACTATCAAACCAGCCCAACTTGGCACTGGTGCCACCATGGGTCTGGTCACCATCCTGCCTATCGTAGCTTTTCAGGAGCCAGCCGGTCACTCCCAGCCATAGGCCCCCAGACACAAACCTCGGCCCGTTTCCCTGGCAAACAAAAGTAAGCTGCCCCGCTTCTGGATGGCAGATTGCAGGACGCACTTGGTAGTATCAAACCAGCACGACTTGGCACTGGTGCCACCTCTGGTCTGGGAACCATCCTGCGTATCGTGGATTCCAATTAGCAAGCCGGCCACTCCCAGCCACAGGTCCCCAAACACAAACAACGGCGCTTTTCCCTGGAAAACAAAACTCGCCTGCCAACTTTTTGATGGCAGATTGCAGGAGCCACTTGGTACTATCAAACCAGCCCAACTTGGCACTGGTGCCACCATGGGTCTGGTCACCATCCTGCCTATCGTAGCTTTTCAGGACCTAGACGGTCACTCCCAGCCATAGGCCCCCAGACACAAAGCTCGGCCGGTTTCCCTGGCAAACAAAAGTAAGCTGTCCCGCTTCTGGATGGCAGATTGCAGGATCCACTAGGTATTATCAAACCAGCTCAACTTGGCACTGGTGCCACCTCTGGTCTGGGAACAATGCTGCGTATCGTGGATTCTAAGGAGCCAGCCGGCCACTCCCTGCCACAGGCCCCCAAACACAAACAACGGCGCTTTTCCCTGGAAAACAAAACTCGCCTGCCAACATTTTGATGGCAGATTGCAGGAGCCACTTGGTACTATCAAACCAGCCCAACTTGGCACTGGTGCCACCATGGGTCTGGTCACCATCCTGCCTATCGTAGCTTTTCAGGAGCCAGCCGGTCACTCCCAGCCATAGGCCCCCAGACAAAATCCTCGGCCCGTTTCCCTGGCAAACAAAAGTAAGCTGCCCTGCTTCTGGATGGCAGATTGCAGGAGCCCCTTTGCACCATCAAACTGGCCCGACTTGGCAATGGTGCCACCTCTGGTCTGGGAACCATCCTGCGTATCGTGGATTCTAATTAGCCATCCCGCCACTCTCAGCCATATGCCCCCAAACAAAAACAACGGCGCTTTTCCCTGGAAAACAAAACTCGCCTGCCAAACATTTGATGGCAGATTGCAGGAGCCACTTGGTACTATCAAACCAGCCCAACTTGGCATTGGTGCCACCATGGATCTGGTCACCATCCTGCCTATCGTAGCTTTTCAGGACCTAGCCGGTCACTCCAAGCCATAGGCGCCCAGACACAAAGCTCGGCCCGTTTCCCTGGCAAACAAAAGTAAGCTACCCCGCTTCTGGATGGCAGATTGCAGGAGCCACTTTTTTCCATCAAACTAGCCCGACTTGGCACTGGTGCCACCTCAGGTCTGGGAACCATCCTGCGTATCGTTCATTCTAAGGAGCCAGCCGGCCACTCCAGCCACAGGCCCCCAGACACAAACAACGGCGCTTTTCCCTGGAAAACAAAACTCGCCTGCCAACTTTTTGATGGCAGATTGCAGGAGCCACTTGGTACTATCAAATCAGCCCAACTTGGCACTGGTGCCACCATTGGTCTGGTCACCATCCTGCCTATCGTAGCTTTTCAAGAGCCAGCCGGTCACTCCCAGCCATAGGCCCCCAGACACAAACCTCGGCCCATTTCCCTGGCAAACAAAAGTAAGCTGCCCCGCTTCTGGATGGCAGATTGCAGGAGCCACTTTGCACCATCAAACTAGCCCGACTTGGCACTGGTGCCACCTCTGGTCTGGGAACCATCCTGCGTCTCGGGGATTCCAATTATCAAGCCGGCCACTCCCAGCCACAGGCCCCCAAACATAAACAACGTCGCTTTTCCCTGGAAAACAAAACTCGCCTGCCAACTTTTTGATGGCAGATTGCAGGAGCCACTTGGTACTATCAAACCAGCCCGACTTGGCACTGATGCCACCATGGGTCTGGTCACCATCCTGCCTATCGTAGCTTTTCAGGAGCCAGCCGGTCAATCCCAGCCATAGGCCCCCAGACACAAAGCTCTGCCCGTTTCCCTGGCAAACAAAAGTAAGCTGCCCCGCTTCTGGATGGCAGATTGCAGGAACCACTGGGTACTATCAAGCCAGCCCGACTTGGCACTGGTGCCACCTTGGGTCTGGGAACCATGCTGCGTATCGTGGATTCTAAGGAGCCAGCCGGCCACTCCCAGCCACAGGCCCCCAAACACAAACAACGGCGCCTTTCCCTGGAAATCAAAACTCGCCTGCCGACATTTTGATGGCAGATTGCAGGAGCCACTTGGTACTATCAAATCAGCCCAACTTGGCACTGGTGCCACTATGGGTCTGGTCACCATCCTGCCTATCGTAGCTTTTCAGGAGCCAGCCGGTCACTCCCAGCTATAGGGCCCCAGACACAAAGCTCTGCCCGTTTCCCTGGCAAACAAAAGTAAGCTGCCCCGATTCTGGATATCAGATTGCAGGAGCCACTTTTCACCATCAAACTAGCCCGACTTGGCAATGGTGCCACCTCTGGTCTGGGAACCATCCTGCGTATCGTGGATTCTAATTAGCCATCCGTCCACTCCCAGCCACAGGCCCCCAAACACAAACAACGGCGCTTTTCCCTGGAAAACAAAACTCGCCTGCCAACTTTTTGATGGCAGATTGCAGGAGCCACTTGGTACTATCAAACCAGCCCAACTTGGCACTGGTGCCACCATGGGTCTGGTCACCATCCTGCCTATGGTAGCTTTTCAGGACCTAGCCGGTCACTCGCAGCCATAGGCCCCCAGACACAAAGCTCGGCCCGTTTCCCTGGCAAACAAAAGTAAGCTGCCCCGCTTCTGGATGGCAGATTGCAGGAACCACTTTGCACCATCAAACTAGCCCGCCTTGGCACTGGTGCCACCTCTGGTCTGGGAACCATGCTGCGTATTGTGGATTCTAAGGAGCCATCCGTCCACTCCCAGCCACAGGCCCCCAAACACAAACAACGGCGCTTTTCCCTGGAAAACAAAACTCGCCTCCCAACATTTTGATGGCAGATTGCAGGAGCCACTTGGTACTATCAAACCAGCCCAACTTGGCACTGGTGCCACCATGGGTCTGGTCACCATCCTGCCTATCGTAGCTTTTCAGGAGCCAGCCGGTCACTCCCAGCCATAGGCCCCCAGACACAAACCTCGGCCCGATTCCCTGGCAAACAAAAGTAAGCTGCCCCGCTTCTGGATGGCAGATTGCAGGACGCACTTGGTAGTATCAAACCAGCCCGACTTGGCACTGGTGCCACCTCTGGTCTGGGAACCATGCGGCGTATCGTGGATTCTAAGGAGCCAGCCGGCCACTCCCAGCCACAGGCCCCCAGACACAAACAACGGCGCTTTTCCCTGGAAAACAAAACTCGCCTGCCAACATTTTGATGGCAGATTGCAGGAGCCACTTGGTACTATCAAATCAGCCCAACTTGGCACTGGTGCCACCATGGGTCTGGTCACCATCCTGCCTATCGTAGCTTTTCAGGCGCCAGCCGGTCACTCCAAGCCATAGGCGCCCAGACACAAAGCTCGGCCCGTTTCCCTGGCAAACAAAAGTAAGCTACCCCGCTTCTGGATGGCAGATTGCAGGAGCCACTTTGCACCATCAAACTAGCCCGACTTGGCACTGGTGCCACCATGGGTCTGGTCACCATCCTGCGTATCGTTCATTCTAAGGAGCCAGCCGGCCACTCCAGCCACAGGCCCCCAGACACAAACAACGGCGCTTTTCCCTGGAAAACAAAACTCGCCTGCCAACTTTTTGATGGCAGATTGCAGGAGCCACTTGGTACTATCAAATCAGCCCAACTTGGCACTGGTGCCACCATGGGTCTGGTCACCATCCTGCCTATCGTAGCTTTTCAAGAGCCAGCCGGTCACTCCCAGCCATAGGCCCCCAGACACAAACCTCGGCCCATTTCCCTGGCAAACAAAAGTAAGCTGTCCCTCTTCTGGATGGCAGATAGCAGGAGCCACTTTGCACCATCAAACTAGCCCGACTTGGCACTGGTGCCACCTCTGGTCTGGGAACCATCCTGCGTCTCGGGGATTCCAATTATCAAGCCGGCCACTCCCAGCCACAGGCCCCCAAACATAAACAACGGCGCTTTTCCCTGGAAAACAAAACTCGCCTGCCAACTTTTTGATGGCAGATTGCAGGAGCCACTTGGTACTATCAAACCAGCCCGACTTGGCACTGATGCCACCATGGGTCTGGTCACCATCCTGCCTATCGTAGCTTTTCAGGAGCCAGCCGGTCACTCCCAGCCATAGGCCCCCAGACACAAACCTCGGCCCGTTTCCCTGGCAAACAAAAGTAAGCTGCCCCGCTTCTGGATGGCAGATTGCAGGAACCACTGGGTACTATCAAGCCAGCCCGACTTGGCACTGGTGCCACCTTGGGTCTGGGAACCATGCTGCGTATCGTGGATTCTAAGGAGCCAGCCGGCCACTCCCTGCCACAGGCGCCCAAACACAAACAACGGCGCCTTTCCCTGGAAATCAAAACTCGCCTGCCGACATTTGGATGGCAGATTGCAGGAGCCACTTGGTACTATCAAATCAGCCCAACTTGGCACTGGTGCCACTATGGGTCTGGTCACCATCCTGCCTATCGTAGCTTTTCAGGAGCCAGCCGGTCACTCCCAGCCATAGGCCCCCAGACACAAAGCTCTGCCCGTTTCCCTGGCAAACAAAAGTAAGCTGCCCCGATTCTGGATATCAGATTGCAGGAGCCACTTTTCACCATCAAACTAGCCCGACTTGGCAATGGTGCCACCTTGGGTCTGGGAACCATCCTGCGTATCGTGGATTCTAATTAGCCATCCGTCCACTCCCAGCCACAGGCCCCCAAACACAAACAACGGCGCTTTTCCCTGGAAAACAAAACTCGCCTGCCAACTTTTTGATGGCAGATTGCAGGAGCCACTTGGTACTATCAAACCAGCCCAACTTGGCACTGGTGCCACCATGGGTCTGGTCACCATCCTGCCTATCGTAGCTTTTCAGGACCTAGCCGGTCACTCGCAGCCATAGGCCCCCAGACACAAAGCTCTGCCCGTTTCCCTGGCAAACAAAAGTAAGCTGCCCCGCTTCTGGATGGCAGATTGCAGGAACCACTTTGCACCATCAAACTAGCCCGACTTGGCACTGGTGCCACCTCTGGTCTGAGAACCATGCTGCGTATCGTGGATTCTAAGGAGCCATCCGTCCACTCCCAGCCACAGGCCCCCAAACACAAACAACGGCGCTTTTCCCTGGAAAACAAAACTCGCCTGCCAACTTTTTGATGGCAGATTGCAGGAGCCACTTGGTACTATCAAACCAGCCCAACTTGGCACTGGTGCCACCATGGGTCTGGTCACCATCCTGCCTATCGTAGCTTTTCAGGAGCCAGCCGGTCACTCCCAGCCATAGGCCCCCAGACACAAACCTCGGCCCGATTCCCTGGCAAACATAAGTAAGCTGCCCCGCTTCTGGATGGCAGATTGCAGGACGCACTTGGTAGTATCAAACCAGCCCGACTTGGCACTGGTGCCACCTCTGGTCCTGGAACCATCCTGCGTATCGTGGATTCTAAGGAGCCAGCCGGCCACTCCCAGCCACAGGCCCCCAGACACAAACAACGGCGCTTTTCCCTGGAAAACAAAACTCGCCTGCCAACATTTTGATGGCAGATTGCAGGAGCCACTTGGTACTATCAAATCAGCCCAACTTGGCACTGGTGCCACCATGGGTCTGGTCACCATCCTGCCTATCGTAGCTTTTCAGGCGCCAGCCGGTCACTCCCAGCCATAGGCCCCCAGACAAAAACCTCGGCCCGTTTCCCTGGTACACAAAAGTAGGCTGCCCCGCTTCTGGATGGCAGATTGCAGGAGCCACTTTGCACCATCAAACTGGCCCGACTTCTCACTGGTGCCACCTCAGGTCTGGGAACCATGCTGCGTATCGTGGATTCCAATTAGCAAGCCGGCCACTCCCAGCCACAGGTCCCCAAACACAAACAACGGCGCTTTTCCCTGGAAAACAAAACTCGCCTGCCAACTTTTTGATGGCAGATTGCAGGAGCCACTTGGTACTATCAAACCAGCCCTACTTGGCACTGGTGCCACCATGGGTCTGGTCACCATCCTGCCTATCGTAGCTTTTCAGGACCTAGACGGTCACTCCCAGCCATAGGCCCCCAGACACAAAGCTCGGCCGGTTTCCCTGGCAAACAAAAGTAAGCTGTCCCGCTTCTGGATGGCAGATTGCAGGATCCACTAGGTATTATCAAACCAGCCCGACTTGGCACTGGTGCCACCTCTGGTCTGGGAACCATGCTGCGTATCGTGGATTCTAAGGAGCCAGCCGGCCACTCCCTGCCACAGGCCCCCAAACACAAACAACGGCGCTTTTCCCTGGAAAACGAAACTCGCCTGCCAACTTTTTGATGGCAGATTGCAGGAGCCACTTGGTACTATCAAACCAGCCCAACTTGGCACTGGTGCCACCATGGGTCTGGTCACCATCCTGCCTATCGTAGCTTTTCAGGAGCCAGCCGGTCACTCCCAGCCATAGGCCCCCAGACAAAATCCTCGGCCCGTTTCCCTGGCAAACAAAAGTAAGCTGCCCTGCTTCTGGATGGCAGATTGCAGGAGCCCCTTTGCACCATCAAACTGGCCCGACTTGGCACTGGTGCCACCTCTGGTCTGGGAACCATCCTGCGTATCGTGGATTCTAATTAGCCATCCGGCCACTCTCAGCCATATGCCCCCAAACACAAACAACGGCGCTTTTCCCTGGAAAACAAAACTCGCCTGCCAACTTTTTGATGGCAGATTGCAGGAGCCACTTGGTACTATCAAACCAGCCCAACTTGGCATTGGTGCCACCATGGATCTGGTCACCATCCTGCCTATCGTAGCTTTTCAGGACCTAGCCGGTCACTCCAAGCCATAGGCGCCCAGACACAAAGCTCGGCCCGTTTCCCTGACAAACAAAAGTAAGCTGCCCCGCTTCTGGATGGCAGATTGCAGGAACCACTTGGTACTATCAAACCAGCCCAACTTGGCACTGGTGCCACCTTGGGTCTGGGAACCATCCTGCGTATCGTGGATTCTAAGGAGCCAGCCGGTCACTCCCACCCACAGGCCCCCAAACACAAACAACGGCGCTTTTCCCTGGAAAACAAAACTCGCCTGCCAACATTTTGATGGCAGATTGCAGGAGCCACTTGCTACTATCAAATCAGCCCAACTTGGCACTGGTGCCACCATGGGTCTGGTCACCATCCTGCCTATCGTAGCTTTTCAGGAGCCAGCCGGTCCCTCCCTGCCATAGGCCCCCAGAGAAAAACCTCGGCCCGTTTCCCTGGCAAACAAAAGTAAGCTACCCCGCTTCTGGATGGCAGATTGCAGGAGCCACTTTGCACCATCAAACTAGCCCGACTTGGCACTGGTGCCACCTCAGGTCTGGGAACCATCCTGCGTATCGTTCATTCTAAGGAGCCAGCTGGCCACTCTAGCCACAGGCCCCCAGACACAAACAACGGCGCTTTTCCCTGGAAAACAAAACTCGCCTGCCAACTTTTTGATGGCAGATTGCAGGAGCCACTTGGTACTATCAAACCAGCCCAACTTGGCACTGGTGCCACCATGGATCTGGTCACCATCCTGCCTATCGTAGCTTTTCAGGACCTAGCCGGTCACTCCAAGCCATAGGCCCCCAGAGAAAAACCTCGGCCCGTTTCCCTGGCAAACAAAAGTAAGCTGTCCCGCTTCTGGATGGCAGATTGCAGGAACCACTTGGTACTATCAAACCAGCCCAACTTGGCACTGGTGCCACCTTGGGTCTGGGAACCATCCTGCGTATCGTGGATTCTAAGGAGCCAGCCGGTCACTCCCAGCCACAGGCCACCAAACACAAACAACGGCGCTTTTCCCTGGAAAACAAAACTCGCCTGCCAACATTTTGATGGCAGATTGCAGGAGCCACTTGCTACTATCAAATCAGCCCAACTTGGCACTGGTGCCACCATGGGTCTGGTCACCATCCTGCCGATCGTAGCTTTTCAGGAGCCAGCCGGTCCCTCCCTGCCATAGGCCCCCAGAGAAAAACCTCGGCCCGTTTCCCTGGCAAACAAAAGTAAGCTACCCCGCTTCTGGATGGCAGATTGCAGGACACACTTGGTAGTATCAAACCAGCCCGACTTGGCACTGGTGCCACCTCTGGTCTGGGAACCATCCTGCGTATCGTTCATTGTAAGGAGCCAGCCGGCCACTCCAGCCACAGGCCCCCAGACACAAACAACGGCGCTTTTCCCTGGAAAACAAAACTCGCCTGCCAACTTTTTGATGGCAGATTGCAGGAGCCACTTGCTACTATCAAATCAGCCCAACTTGGCACTGGTGCCACCATGGGTCTGGTCACCATCCTGCCTATCGTAGCTTTTCAGGAGCCAGCCGGTCACTCCCAGCCATAGGCCCCCAGACACAAACCTCGGCCCGTTTCCCTGGCAAACAAAAGTAAGCTGCCCCGCTTCTGGATGGCAGATTGCAGGAGCCACTTTGCACCATCAAACTAGCCCGACTTGGCACTGGTGCCACCCCTGGTCTGGGAACCATCCTGCGTATCGTGGATTCTAAGGAGCCAGCCGGTCACTCCCACCCACAGGCCCCCAAACACAAACAACGGCGCTTTTCCCAGGAAAACAAAACTCGCCTGCCAACTTTTTGATGGCAGATTGCAGGAGCCACTTGGTATACTATCAAACCAGCCCAACTTGGCACTGGTGCCACCATGGGTCTGGTCACCATCCTGCCTATCGTAGCTTTTCAGGAGCCAGCCGGTCACTCCCAGCCATAGGCCCCCAGACACAAACCTCGGCCCGTTTCCCTGGCAAACAAAAGTAAGCTACCCCGCTTCTGGATGGCAGATTGCAGGACGCACTTGATAGTATCAAACCAGCCCGACTTGGCACTGGTGCCACCTCAGGTCTGGGAACCATGCGGCGTATCGTGGATTCTAATTAGCCATCTGGCCACTCCCACCCACAGGCCCCCAAACAAAAACAACGGCGCTTTTTCCTGGAAAACAAAACTCGCCTGCCAACATTTTGATGGCAGATTGCAGGAGCCACTTGGTACTATCAAACCAGCCCAACTTGACACTGGTGCCACCATGGGTCTGGTCACCATCCTGCCTATCGTAGCTTTTCAGGAGCCAGCCGGTCACTCCCAGCCATAGGCCCCCAGAAAAAAACCTTGCCTGTTTCCCTGGCAAACAAAAGTAAGCTACCCCGCTTCTGGATGGCAGATTGCAGGAGCCACTTTGCACCATCAAACTAGCCCGACTTGGCACTGGTGCCACCTCTGGTCTGGGAACCATCCTGCGTATCGTGGATTCTAAGGAGCCAGCCGGCCACTCCCTGCCACAGGCCCCCAAACACAAACCACAGCGCTTTTCCCTGGAAAACAAAACTCGCCTGCCAACATTTTGATGGCAGATTGCAGGAGCCACTTGGTACTATCAAACCAGCCCAACTTGGCACTGGTGCCACCATGGATCTGGTCACCATCCTGCCTATCGTAGCTTTTCAGGACCTAGCCGGTCACTCCAAGCCATAGGCCCCCAGAGAAAAACCTCGGCCCGTTTCCCTGGCAAACAAAAGTAAGCTGTCCCGCTTCTGGATGGCAGATTGCAGGAACCACTTGGTACTATCAAACCAGCCCAACTTGGCACTGGTGCCACCTCTGGTCTGGGAACCATCCTGCGTATCGTGGATTCTAAGGAGCCAGCCGGTCACTCCCAGCCACAGGCCACCAAACACAAACAACGGCGCTTTTCCCTGGAAAACAAAACTCGCCTGCCAACATTTTGATGGCAGATTGCAGGAGCCACTTGCTACTATCAAATCAGCCCAACTTGGCACTGGTGCCACCATGGGTCTGGTCACCATCCTGCCTATCATAGCTTTTCAGGCGCCAGCCGGTCACTCCCAGCCATAGGCCCCCAGACAAAAACCTCGGCCCGTTTCCCTGGGAAACAAAAGTAGGCTGCCCCGCTTCTGGATGGCAGATTGCAGGAGCCACTTTGCACCATCAAACTGGCCCGACTTCTCACTGGTGCCACCTCAGGTCTGGGAACCATGCTGCGTATCGTGGATTCCAATTAGCAAGCCGGCCACTCCCAGCCACAGGTCCCCAAACACAAACAACGGCGCTTTTCCCTGGAAAACAAAACTCGCCTGCCAACTTTTTGATGGCAGATTGCAGGAGCCACTTGGTACTATCAAACCAGCCCAACTTGGCACTGGTGCCACCATGGGTCTGGTCACCATCCTGCCTATCGTAGCTTTTCAGGACCTAGACGGTCACTCCCAGCCATAGGCCCCCTGACACAAAGCTCGGCCGGTTTCCCTGGCAAACAAAAGTAAGCTGTCCCGCTTCTGGATGGCAGATTGCAGGATCCACTAGGTATTATCAAACCAGCCCGACTTGGCACTGGTGCCACCTCTGGTCTGGGAACCATGCTGCGTATCGTGGATTCTAAGGAGCCAGCCGGCCACTCCCTGCCACAGGCCCCCAAACACAAACAACGGCGCTTTTCCCTGGAAAACAAAACTCGCCTGCCAACTTTTTGATGGCAGATTGCAGGAGCCACTTGGTACTATCAAACCAGCCCAACTTGGCACTGGTGCCACCATGGGTCTGGTCACCATCCTGCCTATCGTAGCTTTTCAGGAGCCAGCCGGTCACTCCCAGCCATAGGGCCCCAGACACAAACCTCGGCCCGATTCCCTGGCAAACAAAAGTAAGCTGCCCCGCTTCTGGATGGCAGATTGCAGGACGCACTTGGTAGTATCAAACCAGCCCGACTTGGCACTGGTGCCACCTCTGGTCCTGGAACCATCCTGCGTATCGTGGATTCTAAGGAGCCAGCCGGCCACTCCCAGCCACAGGCCCCCAGACACAAACAACGGCGCTTTTCCCTGGAAAACAAAACTCGCCTGCCAACATTTTGATGGCAGATTGCAGGAGCCACTTGGTACTATCAAATCAGCCCAACTTGGCACTGGTGCCACCATGGGTCTGGTCACCATCCTGCCTATCGTAGCTTTTCAGGAGCCAGCCGGTCACTCCCAGCCATAGGCCCCCAGACAAAAACCTCGGCCCGTTTCCCTGGGAAACAAAAGTAGGCTGCCCCGCTTCTGGATGGCAGATTGCAGGAGCCACTTTGCACCATCAAACTGGCCCGACTTCTCACTGGTGCCACCTCAGGTCTGGGAACCATGCTGCGTATCGTGGATTCCAATTAGCAAGCCGGCCACTCCCAGCCACAGGTCCCCAAACACAAACAACGGCGCTTTTCCCTGGAAAACAAAACTCGCCTGCCAACTTTTTGATGGCAGATTGCAGGAGCCACTTGGTACTATCAAACCAGCCCAACTTGGCACTGGTGCCACCATGGGTCTGGTCACCATCCTGCCTATCGTAGCTTTTCAGGACCTAGACGGTCACTCCCAGCCATAGGCCCCCAGACACAAAGCTCGGCCGGTTTCCCTGGCAAACAAAAGTAAGCTGTCCCGCTTCTGGATGGCAGATTGCAGGATCCACTAGGTATTATCAAACCAGCCCGACTTGGCACTGGTGCCACCTCTGGTCTGGGAACCATGCTGCGTATCGTGGATTCTAATTAGCCATCCGGCCACTCTCAGCCATATGCCCCCAAACACAAACAATGGCGCTTTTCCCTGGAAAACAAAACTCGCCTGCCAACTTTTTGATGGCAGATTGCAGGAGCCACTTGGTACTATCAAACCAGCCAAACTTGGCATTGGTGCCACCATGGATCTGGTCACCATCCTGCCTATCGTAGCTTTTCAGGACCTAGCCGGTCACTCCAAGCCATAGGCGCCCAGACACAAAGCTCGGCCCGTTTCCCTGACAAACAAAAGTAAGCTGCCCCGCTTCTGGATGGCAGATTGCAGGAACCACTTGGTACTATCAAACCAGCCCAACTTGGCACTGGTGCCACCTTGGGTCTGGGAACCATCCTGCGTATCGTGGATTCTAAGGAGCCAGCCGGTCACTCCCACCCACAGGCCCCCAAACACAAACAACGGCGCTTTTCCCTGGAAAACAAAACTCGCCTGCCAACATTTTGATGGCAGATTGCAGGAGCCACTTGCTACTATCAAATCAGCCCAACTTGGCACTGGTACCACCATGGGTCTGGTCACCATCCTGCCTATCGTAGCTTTTCAGGAGCCAGCCGGTCCCTCCCTGCCATAGGCCCCCAGAGAAAAACCTCGGCCCGTTTCCCTGGCAAACAAAAGTAAGCTACCCCGCTTCTGGATGGCAGATTGCAGGAGCCACTTTGCACCATCAAACTAGCCCGACTTGGCACTGGTGCCACCTCAGGTCTGGGAACCATCCTGCGTATCGTTCATTCTAAGGAGCCAGCTGGCCACTCTAGCCACAGGCCCCCAGACACAAACAACGGCGCTTTTCCCTGGAAAACAAAACTCGCCTGCCAACTTTTTGATGGCAGATTGCAGGAGCCACTTGGTACTATCAAATCAGCCCAACTTGGCACTGGTGCCACCATGGGTCTGGTCACCATCCTGCCTATCGTAGCTTTTCAGGAGCCAGCCGGTCACTCGCAGCCATAGGCCCCCAAACACAATACTCGGCCCGTTTCCCTGGCAAACAAAAGTAAGCTACCCCGCTTCTGGATGGCAGATTGCAGGAGCCACTTTGCACCATCAAACCAGCCCGGCTTGGCACTGGTGCCACCTCTGGTCTGGGAACCATCCTGCGTATCGTGGATTCTAAGGAGCCAGCCGGCCACTCCCAGCCACAGGCCCCCAAACAAAAACAACGGCGCTTTTCCCTGGAAAACAAAACTCGCCTGCCAATTTTTTGATGGCAGATTGCAGGAGCCACTTGGTACTATCAAACCAGCCCAACTTGGCACTGGTGCCACCATGGGTCTGGTCACCATCCTGCCTATCGTAGCTTTTCAGGAGCCAGCCGGTCACTCCCAGCCATAGGCCCCCAGACACAAAGCTCGGCCCGTTTCCCTGGCAAACAAAAGTAAGCTACCCCGCTTCTGGATGGCAGATTGCAGGACGCACTTGATAGTATCAAACCAGCCCGACTTGGCACTGGTGCCACCTCAGGTCTGGGAACCATGCGGCGTATCGTGGATTCTAATTAGCCATCTGGCCACTCCCACCCACAGGCCCCCAAACAAAAACAACGGCGCTTTTCCCTGGAAAACAAAACTCGCCTGCCAACATTTTGATGGCAGATTGCCGGAGCCACTTGGTACTATCAAACCAGCCCAACTTGACACTGGTGCCACCATGGATCTGGTCACCATCCTGCCTATCGTAGCTTTTCAGGAGCCAGCCGGTCACTCCCAGCCATAGGCCCCCGGAAAAAAACCTTGCCTGTTTCCCTGGCAAACAAAAGTAAGCTACCCCGCTTCTGGATGGCAGATTGCAGGAGCCACTTTGCACCATCAAACTAGCCCGACTTGGCACTGGTGCCACCTCTGGTCTGGGAACCATCCTGCGTATCGTGGATTCTAAGGAGCCAGCCGGCCACTCCCTGCCACAGGCCCCCAAACAAAATCCACAGCGCTTTTCCCTGGAAAACAAAACTCGCCTGCCAACTTTTTGATGGCAGATTGCAGGAGCCACTTGGTACTATCAAACCAGCCCAACTTGGCACTGGTGCCACCATGGATCTGGTCACCATCCTGCCTATCGTAGCTTTTCAGGACCTAGCCGGTCACTCCAAGCCATAGGCCCCCAGAGAAAAACCTCGGCCCGTTTCCCTGGCAAACAAAAGTAAGCTGTCCCGCTTCTGGATGGCAGATTGCAGGAACCACTTGGTACTATCAAACCAGCCCAACTTGGCACTGGTGCCACCTTGGGTCTGGGAACCATCCTGCGTATCGTGGATTCTAAGGAGCCAGCCGGTCACTCCCAGCCACAGGCCACCAAACACAAACAACGGCGCTTTTCCCTGGAAAACAAAACTCGCCTGCCAACATTTTGATGGCAGATTGCAGGAGCCACTTGCTACTATCAAATCAGCCCAACTTGGCACTGGTGCCACCATGGGTCTGGTCACCATCCTGCCTATCGTAGCTTTTCAGGAGCCAGCCGGTCCCTCCCTGCCATAGGCCCCCAGAGAAAAACCTCGGCCCGTTTCCCTGGCAAACAAAAGTAAGCTACCCCGCTTCTGGATGGCAGATTGCAGGACACACTTGGTAGTATCAAACCAGCCCGACTTGGCACTGGTGCCACCTCTGGTCTGGGAACCATCCTGCGTATCGTTCATTGTAAGGAGCCAGCCGGCCACTCCAGCCACAGGCCCCCAGACACAAACAACGGCGCTTTTCCCTGGAAAACAAAACTCGCCTGCCAACTTTTTGATGGCAGATTGCAGGAGCCACTTGGTACTATCAAATCAGCCCAACTTGGCACTGGTGCCACCATGGGTCTGGTCACCATCCTGCCTATCGTAGCTTTTCAGGAGCCAGCCGGTCACTCCCAGCCATAGGCCCCCAGACACAAACCTCGGCCCGTTTCCCTGGCAAACAAAAGTAAGCTGCCCCGCTTCTGGATGGCAGATTGCAGGAGCCACTTTGCACCATCAAACTAGCCCGACTTGGCACTGGTGCCACCCCTGGTCTGGGAACCATCCTGCGTATCGTGGATTCTAAGGAGCCAGCCGGTCACTCCCACCCACAGGCCCCCAAACACAAACAACGGCGCTTTTCCCAGGAAAACAAAACTCGCCTGCCAACTTTTTGATGGCAGATTGCAGGAGCCACTTGGTATACTATCAAACCAGCCCAACTTGGCACTGGTGCCACCATGGGTCTGGTCACCATCCTGCCTATCGTAGCTATTCAGGACCTAGACGGTCACTCCCAGCCATAGGCCCCCAGACAAAAACCTCGGCCCGTTTCCCTGGCAAACAAAAGTAAGTTATCCCTCTTCTGGATGGCAGATTGCAGGAGCCACTTTTCACCATCAAACCAGCCCGACTTGGCACTGGTGCCACCCCTGGTCTGGGAACCATCCTGCGTATCGTGGATTCTAATTAGCCATCTGGTCACTCCCACCCACAGGCCCCCAAACACAAACAACGGCGCTTTTCCCAGGAAAACAAAACTCGCCTGCCAACTTTTTGATGGCAGATTGCAGGAGCCACTTGGTACTATCAAACCAGCCCAACTTGGCACTGGTGCCACCATGGGTCTGGTCACCATCCTGCCTATCGTAGCTTTTCAGGAGCCAGCCGGTCACTCCCAGCCATAGGCCCCCAGACAAAAACCTCGGCCCGTTTCCCTGGCAAACAAAAGTAAGTTATCCCGCTTCTGGATGGCAGATTGCAGGAGCCACTTTTCACCATCAAACCAGCCCGACTTGGCACTGGTGCCACCTCTGGTCTGGGAACCATCCTGCGTATCGTGGATTCTAAGGAGCCAGCCGGCCACTCCCAGCCACAGGCCCCCAAACACAAACAACGGCGCTTTTCCCTGGATAACAAACTCGCCTGCCAACTTTTTGATGGCAGATTGCAGGAGCCACTTGGTACTATCAAACCAGCCCAACTTGGCACTGGTGCCACCTTGGCTCTGGGAACCATCCTGCCTATCGTAGCTTTTCAGGAGCCAGCCGGTCACTCCCAGCCATAGGCCCTGAGACACAAACCTCGGCCCGTTTCCCTGGCAAACAAAAGTAAGCTGCCCCGCTTCTGGATGGCAGATTGCAGGAACCACTTGGTACTATCAAACCAGCCCAACTTGGCACTGGTGCCACCTCTGGTCTGGGAACCATGACGCGTATCGTGGATTCTAAGGAGCCAGCCGACCATTCCCAGCCACAGGCCCCCAAACAGAAAGAACGGCGCTTTTCCCTGGAAAACAAACTCGCCTGCCAACTTTTTGATGGCAGATTGCAGGAGCCACTTGGTACTATCAAATCAGCCCAACTTGGCACTGGTGCCACCATGGGTCTGGTCACCATCCTGCCTATCGTAGCTTTTCAGGAGCCAGCCTGTCACTCCCAACCATAGGCCCCCAGACACAAACCTCGGCCCGTTTCCCTGGCAAACAAAAGTAAGCTGCCCCGCTTCTGGATGGCAGATTGCAGGAGCCACTTTGCACCATCAAACTAGCCCGACTTGGCACTGGTGCCACCTCTGGTCTGGGAACCATGCTGCGTATCGTGGATTCTAAGGAGCCATCCGTCCACTCCCAGCCACAGGCCCCCAAACACAAACAACGGCGCTTTTCCCTGGATAACAAACTCGCCTGCCAACTTTTTGATGGCAGATTGCAGGAGCCACTTGGTACTATCAAACCAGCCCAACTTGGCACTGGTGCCACCATGGGTCTGGTCACCATCCTGCCTATCGTAGCTTTTCAGGAGCCAGCCGGTCACTCCCAGCCATAGGCCCCCAGACACAAACCTCGGCCCGTTTCCCTGGCAAACAAAAGTAAGCTGCCCCGCTTCTGGATGGCAGATTGCAGGACGCACTTGGTAGTATCAAACCAGCCCGACTTGGCACTGGTGCCACCTCTGGTCTGGGAACCATCCTGCGTATCATGGATTCTAAGCAGCCAGCCGGCCACTCCCAGCCACAGGCCCCCAAACACAAACAACGGCGCTTTTCCCTGGAAAACAAAACTCGCCTGCCAACATTTTGATGGCAGATTGCAGGAGCCACTTGGTACTATCAAATCAGCCCAACTTGGCACTGGTGCCACCATGCGTTTGGTCACCATCCTGCCTATCGCAGCTTTTCAGGAGCCAGACGGTCACTCCCAGCTATAGGCCCCCAGACAAAAACCTCGGCCCGTTTCCCTGGCATACAAAAGTAAGCTGCCCCGCTTCTGGATGGCAGATTGCAGGAACCACTTGGTACTATCAAACTAGCCCGACTTGGCAATGGTGCCACCTCTGGTCTGGGAACCATCCTGCGTATCGTGGATTCTAAGTAGCCAGCCGGTCACTCCCAGCCACAGGCCCCCAAACACAAACAACGGCGCTTTTCCCTGGAAAACAAAACTCGCCTGCCAACATTTTGATGGCAGATTGCAGGAGCCACTTGGTACTATCAAACCAGCCCAACTTGGCACTGGTGCCACCATGGGTCTGGTCACCATCCTGCCTATCGTAGCTTTTCAGGAGCCAGCCGGTCCCTCCCTGCCATAGGCCCCCAGAGAAAAACCTCGGCCACTTTCCCTGGCAAACAAAAGTAAGCTACCCCGCTTCTGGATGGCAGATTGCAGGAGCCACTTGGTACTATCAAACCAGCCCAACTTGGCACTGGTGCCACCTTGGGTCTGGGAACCATCCTGCGTATCGTGGATTCTAAGCAGCCAGCCGGCCACTCCCTGCCACAGGCACCCAAACACAAACAACGGCGCTTTTCCCTGGAAAACAAAACTCGCCTGCCAACTTTTTGATGGCAGATTGCAGGAGCCACTTGCTACTATCAAATCAGCCCAACTTGGCACTGGTGCCACCATGGGTCTGGTCACCATCCTGCCTATCGTAGCTGTTCAGGCGCCAGCCGGTCACTCCCAGCCATAGGCCCCCAGACACAAAGCTCTGCCCGTTTCCCTGGCAAACAAAAGTAAGCTGCCCCGCTTCTGGATGGCAGATTGCAGGAGCCACTTTGCACCATCAAACCAGCCCAACTTGGCACTGGTGCCACCTCTGGTCTGGGAACCATGCTGCGTATCGTGGATTCCAATTAGCAAGCCGGCCACTCCCAGCCACAGGCCTCCAAACACAAACAACGGCGCTTTTCCCTGGAAAACAAAACTCGCCTGCCAACTTTTTGATGGCAGATTGCAGGAGCCACTTGGTACTATCAAACCAGCCCAACTTGGCACTGGTGCCACCATGGGTCTGGTCACCATCCTGCCTATCGTCGCTATTCAGGACCTAGACGGTCACTCCCAGCCATAGGCCCCGTGACACAAAGCTAGGCCCGTTTCCCTGGCAAACAAAAGTAAGCTGCCCCGCTTCTGGATGGCAGATTGCAGGATCCACTAGGTATTATCAAACCAGCCCGACTTGGCACTGGTGCCACCTCAGGTCTGGGAACCATGCTGCGTATCGTGGATTCTAATTAGCCATCTGGCCACTCCCACCCACAGGCCCCCAAACAAAAACAACGGCGCTTTTCCCTGGAAAACAAACCTCGCCTGCCAAATTTTGATGGCAGATTGCCGGAGCCACTTGGTACTATCAAACCAGCCCAACTTGGCACTGGTGCCACCATGGGTCTGGTCACCATCCTGCCTATCGTAGCTTTTCAGGAGCCAGCCGGTCACTCCCAGCCATAGGCCCCCAGACAAAAACCTTGGCCCGTTTCCCTGGCAAACAAAAGTAAGTTATCCCGCTTCTGGATGGCAGATTGCAGGAGCCACTTTGCACCATTAAACCAGCCCGACTTGGCACTGGTGCCACCTCTGGTCTGGGAACCATCCTGCGTTTCGTGGATTCTAAGGAGCCAGCCGGCCACTCCCAGCCACAGGCCCCCAAACACAAACCACAGCGCTTTTCCCTGGAAAACAAAACTCGCCTGCCAACGTTTTGATGGCAGATTGCAGGAGCCACTTGGTACTATCAAACCAGCCCAACTTGGCACTGGTGCCACCATGGATCTGGTCACCATCCTGCCTATCGTAGCTTTTCAGGACCTAGCCGGTCACTCCAAGCCATAGGCCCCCAGAGAAAAACCTCGGCCCGTTTCCCTGGCAAACAAAAGTAAGCTGCCCCGCTTCTGGATATCAGATTGCAGGAACCACTTGGTACTATCAAGCCAGCCCGACTTGGCACTGGTGCCACCTTGGGTCTGGGAACCATCCTGCGTATCGTGGATTCTAAGGAGCCCGCCGGTCACTCCCAGCCACAGGCCACCAAACACAAACAACGGCGCTTTTCCCTGGAAAACAAAACTCGCCTGCCAACATTTTGATGGCAGATTGCAGGAGCCACTTGCTACTATCAAATCAGCCCAACTTGGCACTGGTGCCACCATGGGTCTGGTCACCATCCTGCCTATCGTAGCTTTTCAGGAGCCAGACGGTCCCTCCCTGCCATAGGCCCCCAGAGAAAAACCTCGGCCCGTTTCCCTGGCAAACAAAAGTAAGCTACCCCGCTTCTGGATGGCAGATTGCCGGAGCCACTTGGTACTATCAAACCAGCCCAACTTGGCACTGGTGCCACCATGGGTCTGGTCACCATCCTGCCTATCGTAGCTTTTCAGGAGCCAGCCGGTCACTCCCAGCCATAGGCCCCCAGACAAAAACCTTGGCCCGTTTCCCTGGCAAACAAAAGTAAGTTATCCCGCTTCTGGATGGCAGATTGCAGGAGCCACTTTGCACCATTAAACCAGCCCGACTTGGCACTGGTGCCACCTCTGGTCTGGGAACCATCCTGCGTTTCGTGGATTCTAAGGAGCCAGCCGGCCACTCCCAGCCACAGGCCCCCAAACACAAACCACAGCGCTTTTCCCTGGAAAACAAAACTCGCCTGCCAACGTTTTGATGGCAGATTGCAGGAGCCACTTGGTACTATCAAACCAGCCCAACTTGGCACTGGTGCCACCATGGATCTGGTCACCATCCTGCCTATCGTAGCTTTTCAGGACCTAGCCGGTCACTCCAAGCCATAGGCCCCCAGAGAAAAACCTCGGCCCGTTTCCCTGGCAAACAAAAGTAAGCTGTCCCGCTTCTGGATGGCAGATTGCAGGAACCACTTGGTACTATCAAACCAGCCCAACTTGGCACTGGTGCCACCTTGGGTCTGGGAACCATCCTGTGTATCGTGGATTCTAAGGAGCCAGCCGGTCACTCCCAGCCACAGGCCACCAAACACAAACAACGGCGCTTTTCCCTGGAAAACAAAACTCGCCTGCCAACATTTTGATGGCAGATTGCAGGAGCCACTTGCTACTATCAAATCAGCCCAACTTGGCACTGGTGCCACCATGGGTCTGGTCACCATCCTGCCTATCGTAGCTTTTCAGGAGCCAGCCGGTCCCTCCCTGCCATAGGCCCCCAGAGAAAAACCTCGGCCCGTTTCCCTGGCAAACAAAAGTAAGCTACCCCGCTTCTGGATGGCAGATTGCAGGACACACTTGGTAGTATCAAACCAGCCCGACTTGGCACTGGTGCCACCTCTGGTCTGGGAACAATCCTGCGTATCGTTCATTGTAAGGAGCCAGCCGGCCACTCCAGCCACAGGCCCCCAGACACAAACAACGGCGCTTTTCCCTGGAAAACAAAACTCGCCTGCCAACTTTTTGATGGCAGATTGCAGGAGCCACTTGCTACTATCAAATCAGCCCAACTTGGCACTGGTGCCACCATGGGTCTGGTCACCATCCTGCCTATCGTAGCTTTTATGGAGCCAGCCGGTCACTCCCAGCCATAGGCCCCCAGACACAAACCTCGGCCCGTTTCCCTGGCAAACAAAAGTAAGCTACCCCGCTTCTGGATGGCAGATTGCAGGAGCCACTTTGCACCATCAAACTAGCCTGACTTGGCACTGGTGCCACCTCTGGTCTGGGAACCATCCTGCGTATCGTGGATTCTAAGGAGCCAGCCGGTCACTCCCACCCACAGGCCCCCAAACACAAACAACGGCGCTTTTCCCAGGAAAACAAAACTCGCCTGCCAACTTTTTGATGGCAGATTGCAGGAGCCACTTGGTATACTATCAAACCAGCCCAACTTGGCACTGGTGCCACCATGGGTCTGGTCACCATCCTGCCTATCGTAGCTTTTCAGGAGCCAGCCGGTCACTCCCAGCCATAGGCCCCCAGACAAAAACCTCGGCCCGTTTCCCTGGCAAACAAAAGTAAGTTATCCCGCTTCTGGATGGCAGATTGCAGGAGCCACTTTTCACCATCAAACCAGCCCGACTTGGCACTGGTGCCACCTCTGGTCTGGGAACCATCCTGCGTATCGTGGATTCTAAGGAGCCAGCCGGCCACTCCCATCCACAGGCCCCCAGACACAAACAACGGCGCTTTTCCCTGGATAACAAACTCGCCTGCCAACATTTTGATGGCAGATTGCAGGAGCCACTTGGTACTATCAAACCAGCCCAACTTGGCACTGGTGCCACCATGGGTCTGGTCACCATCCTGCCTATCGTAGCTTTTCAGGAGCCAGCCGGTCACTCCCAGCCATATGGCCCCAGACACAAACCTCGGCCCGTTTCCCTGGCAAACAAAAGTAAGCTACCCCGCTTCTGGATGGCAGATTGCAGGACGCACTTGATAGTATCAAACCAGCCCGACTTGGAACTGGTGCCACCTCAGGTCTGGGAACCATGCGGCGTATCGTGGATTCTAATTAGCCATCTGGCCACTCCCACCCACAGGCCCCCAAACAAAAACAACGGCGCTTTTCCCTGGAAAACAAAACTCGCCTGCCAACATTTTGATGGCAGATTGCCGGAGCCACTTGGTACTATCAAACCAGCCCAACTTGACACTGGTGCCACCATGGGTCTGGTCACCATCCTGCCTATCGTAGCTTTTCAGGAGCCAGCCGGTCACTCCCAGCCATAGGCCCCCAGAAAAAAACCTTGCCTGTTTCCCTGGCAAACAAAAGTAAGCTACCCCGCTTCTGGATGGCAGATTGCAGGAGCCACTTTGCACCATCAAACTAGCCCGACTTGGCACTGGTGCCACCTCTGGTCTGGGAACCATCCTGCGTATCGTGGATTCTAAGGAGCCAGCCGGTCACTCCCTGCCACAGGCCCCCAAACACAAACCACAGCGCTTTTCCCTGGAAAACAAAACTCGCCTGCCAACTTTTTGATGGCAGATTGCAGGAGCCACTTGGTACTATCAAACCAGCCCAACTTGGCACTGGTGCCACCATGGATCTGGTCACCATCCTGCCTATCGTAGCTTTTCAGGACCTAGCCGGTCACTCCAAGCCATAGGCCCCCAGAGAAAAACCTCGGCCCGTTTCCCTGGCAAACAAAAGGAAGCTGTCCCGCTTCTGGATGGCAGATTGCAGGAACCACTTGGTACTATCAAACCAGCCCAACTTGGCACTGGTGCCACCTTGGGTCTGGGAACCATCCTGCGTATCGTGGATTCTAAGGAGCCAGCCGGCCACTCCCATCCACAGGCCACCAAACACAAACAACGGCGCTTTTCCCTGGAAAACAAAACTCGCCTGCCAACATTTTGATGGCAGATTGCAGGAGCCACTTGCTACTATCAAATCAGCCCAACTTGGCACTGGTGCCACCATGGGTCTGGTCACCATCCTGCCTATCGTAGCTTTTCAGGAGCCAGACGGTCCCTCCCTGCCATAGGCCCCCAGAGAAAAACCTCGGCCCGTTTCCCTGGCAAAAAAAAGTAAGCTACCCCGCTTCTGGATGGCAGATTGCAGGACACACTTGGTAGTATCAAACCAGCCCGACTTGGCACTGGTGCCACCTCTGGTCTGGGAACCATCCTGCGTGTCGTGGATTCTAAGGAGCCAGCCGGTCACTCCCACCCACAGGCCCCCAAACACAAACAACGGCGCTTTTCCCTGGAAAACAAAACTCGCCTGCCAACTTTTTGATGGCAGATTGCAGGAGCCACTTGGTACTATCAAACCAGCCCAACTTGGCACTGGTGCCACCATGGGTCTGCTCACCATCCTGCCTATCGTAGCTTTTCAGGAGCCAGCCGGTCACTCCCAGCCATAGGCCCCCAGACAAAAACCTCGGCCCGTTTCCCTGGCAAACAAAAGTAAGTTATCCCGCTTCTGGATGGCAGATTGCAGGAGCCACTTTTCACCATCAAACCAGCCCGACTTGGCACTGGTGCCACCTCTGGTCTGGGAACCATCCTGCGTATCGTGGATTCTAAGGAGCCAGCCGGCCACTCCCAGGCACAGGCCCCCAAACACAAACAACGGCGCTTTTCCCTGGATAACAAACTCGCCTGCCAACTTTTTGATGGCAGATTGCAGGAGCCACTTGGTACTATCAAACCAGCCCAACTTGGCACTGGTGCCACCATGGGTCTGGTCACCATCCTGCCTATCGTAGCTTTTCAGGAGCCAGCCGGTCACTCCCAGCCATAGGCCCTGAGACACAAACCTCGGCCCGTTTCCCTGGCAAACAAAAGTAAGCTGCCCCGCTTCTGGATGGCAGATTGCAGGACGCACTTGGTACTATCAAACCAGCCCAACTTGGCACTGGTGCCACCTCTGGTCTGGGAACCATGACGCGTATCGTGGATTCTAAGGAGCCAGCCGACCACTCCCAGCCACAGGCACCCAAACAGAAAGAACGGCGCTTTTCCCTGGAAAACAAACTCGCCTGCCAACATTTTGATGGCAGATTGCAGGAGCCACTTGGTACTATCAAATCAGCCCAACTTGGCACTGGTGCCACCATGCGTTTGGTCACCATCCTGCCTATCGTAGCTTTTCAGGAGCCAGACGGTCACTCCCAGCTATAGGCCCCCAGACAAAAACCTTGGCCCGTTTCCCTGGCATACAAAAGTAAGCTGCCCCGCTTCTGGATGGCAGATTGCAGGAACCACTTGGTACTATCAAACTAGCCCGACTTGGCAATGGTGCCACCTCTGGTCTGGGAACCATCCTGCGTATCGTGGATTCTAAGTAGCCAGCCGGTCACTCCCAGCCACAGGCCCCCAAACACAAACAACGGCGCTTTTCCCTGGAAAACAAAACTCGCCTGCCAACATTTTGATGGCAGATTGCAGGAGCCACTTGGTACTATCAAACCAGCCCAACTTGGCACTGGTGCCACCATGGGTCTGGTCACCATCCTGCCTATCGTAGCTTTTCAGGAGCCAGCCGGACACTCCCTGCCATAGGCCCCCAGAGAAAAACCTCGGCCACTTTCCCTGGCAAACAAAAGTAAGCTACCCCGCTTCTGGATGGCAGATTGCAGGAGCCACTTTGCACCATCAAACTAGCCCGACTTGGCACTGGTGCCACCTCAGGTCTGGGAACCATCCTGCGTATCGTTCATTGTAAGGAGCCAGCCGGCCACTCCAGCCACAGGCCCCCAGACACAAACAACGGCGCTTTTCCCTGGAAAACAAAACTCGCCTGCCAACTTTTTGATGGCAGATTGCAGGAGCCACTTGGTACTATCAAATCAGCCCAACTTGGCACTGGTGCCACCATGGGTCTGGTCACCATCCTGCCTATCGTAGCTTTTCATGAGCCAGCCGGTCACTCGCAGCCATAGGCCCCCAGACACAATACTCGGCCCGTTTCCCTGGCAAACAAAAGTAAGCTACCCCGCTTCTGGATGGCAGATTGCAGGAGCCACTTGGTACTATCAAACCAGCCCAACTTGGCACTGGTGCCACCTTGGGTCTGGGAACCATCCTGCGTATCGTGGATTCTAAGCAGCCAGCCGGCCACTCCCTGCCACAGGCCACCAAACACAAACAACGGCGCTTTTCCCTGGAAAACAAAACTCGCCTGCCAACATTTTGATGGCAGATTGCAGGAGCCACTTGCTACTATCAAATCAGCCCAACTTGGCACTGGTGCCACCATGGGTCTGGTCACCATCCTGCCTATCGTAGCTGTTCAGGCGCCAGCCGGTCACTCCCAGCCATAGGCCCCCAGAGAAAAACCTCGGCCCGTTTCCCTGGCAAACAAAAGTAAGCTGCCCCTCTTCTGGATGGCAGATTGCAGGAGCCACTTGGTACTATCAAACCAGCCCAACTTGGCACTGGTGCCACCATGGGTCTGGTCACCATCCTGCCTATCGTAGCTATTCAGGACCTAGACGGTCACTCCCAGCCATAGGCCCCGTGACACAAAGCTAGGCCCGTTTCCCTGGCAAACAAAAGTAAGCTGCCCCGCTTCTGGATGGCAGATTGCAGGATCCACTAGGTATTATCAAACCAGCCCGACTTGGCACTGGTGCCACCTCAGGTCTGGGAACCATCCTGCGTATCGTGGATTCTAATTAGCCATCTGGCCACTCCCACCCACAGGCCCCCAAACAAAAACAACGGCGCTTTTCCCTGGAAAACAAAACTCGCCTGCCAACATTTTGATGGCAGATTGCCGGAGCCACTTGGTACTATCAAACCAGCCCAACTTGGCACTGGTGCCACCATGGGTCTGGTCACCATCCTGCCTATCGTAGCTTTTCAGGCGCCAGCCGGTCACTCCCAGCCATAGGCCCCCAGACAAAAACCTTGGCCCGTTTCCCTGGCAAACAAAAGTAAGTTATCCCGCTTGTGGATGGCAGATTGCAGGAGCCACTTTGCACCATTAAACCAGCCCGACTTGGCACTGGTGCCACCTCTGGTCTGGGAACCATCCTGCGTATCGTGGATTCTAAGGAGCCAGCCGGCCACTCCCAGCCACAGGCCCCCAAACACAAACCACAGCGCTTTTCCCTGGAAAACAAAACTCGCCTGCCAACTTTTTGATGGCAGATTGCAGGAGCCACTTGGTACTATCAAACCGGCCCAACTTGGCACTGGTGCCACCATGGATCTGGTCACCATCCTGCCTATCGTAGCTTTTCAGGACCTAGCCGGTCACTCCAAGCCATAGGCCCCCAGAGAAAAACCTCGGCCCGTTTCCCTGGCAAACAAAAGTAAGCTGCCCCGCTTCTGGATATCAGATTGCAGGAACCACTTGCTACTATCAAACCAGCCCAACTTGGCACTGGTGCCACCTTGGGTCTGGGAACCATCCTGCGTATCGTGGATTCTAAGGAGCCAGCCGGTCACTCCCAGCCACAGGCCACCAAACACAAACAACGGCGCTTTTCCCTGGAAAACAAAACTCGCCTGCCAACATTTTGATGGCAGATTGCAGGAGCCACTTGCTACTATCAAATCAGCCCAACTTGGCACTGGTGCCACCATGGGTCTGGTCACCATCCTGCCTATCGTAGCTTTTCAGGAGCCAGCCGGTCCCTCCCTGCCATAGGCCCCCAGAGAAAAACCTCGGCCCGTTTCCCTGGCAAACAAAAGTAAGCTACTCCGCTTCTGGATGGCAGATTGCAGGAGCCACTTTGCACCATCAAACTAGCCCGACTTGGCACTGGTGCCACCTCAGGTCTGGGAACCATCCTGCGTATCGTTCATTGTAAGGAGCCAGCCGGCCACTCCCAGCCACAGGCCCCCAGACACAAACAACGGCGCTTTTCCCTGGAAAACAAAACTCGCCTGCCAACATTTTGATGGCAGATTGCAGGAGCCACTTGCTACTATCAAATCAGCCCAACTTGGCACTGCTGTCACCATGGGTCTGGTCACCATCCTGCCTATCGTAGCTTTTCAGGAGCCAGCCGGTCACTCCCAGCCATAGGCCCCCAGACACAAAACTCGGCCCGTTTCCCTGGCAAACAAAAGTAAGCTACCCCGCTTCTGGATGGCAGATTGCAGGAGCCACTTTGCACCATCAAACTAGCCCGACTTGGCACTGGTGCCACCTCTGGTCTGGGAACCATCCTGCGTATCGTGGATTCTAAGGAGCCAGCCGGTCACTCCCCCCCACAGGCCCCCAAACACAAACAACGGCGCTTTTCCCAGGAAAACAAAACTCGCCTGCCAACTTTTTGATGGCAGATTGCAGGAGCCACTTGGTACTATCAAACCAGCCAAACTTGGCACTGGTGCCACCATGGGTCTGGTCACCATCCTGCCTATCGTAGCTTTTCAGGAGCCAGCCGGTCACTCCCAGCCATAGGCCCCCAGACAAAAACCTCGGCCCGTTTCCCTGGCAAAATAAAGTAAGTTATCCCGCTTCTGGATGGCAGATTGCAGGAGCCACTTTTCACCATCAAACCAGCTCGACTTGGCACTGGTGCCACCTCTGGTCTGGGAACCATCCTGCGTATCGTGGATTCTAAGGAGCCAGCCGGCCACCCCCAGCCACAGGCCCACAAACACAAACAACGGCGCTTTTCCCTGGATAAGAAACTCGCCTGCCAACATTTTGATGGCAGATTGCAGGAGCCACTTGGTACTATCAAACCAGCCCAACTTGGCACTGGTGCCACCATGGGTCTGGTCACCATCCTGCCTATCGTAGCTTTTCAGGAGCCAGCCGGTCACTCCCAGCCATAGGCCCTGAGACACAAACCTCGGCCCGTTTCCCTGGCAAACAAAAGTAAGCTGCCCCGCTTCTGGATGGCAGATTGCAGGACGCACTTGGTACTATCAAACCAGCCCAACTTGGCACTGGTGCCACCTCTGGTCTGGGAACCATGCCGCGTATCGTGGATTCTAAGGAGCCAGCCGGCCACTCCCAGCCACAGGCCCCCAAACAGAAAGAACGGCGCTTTTCTCTGGAAAACAAAACTCGCCTGCCAACATTTTGATGGCAGATTGCAGGAGCCACTTGGTACTATCAAACCAGCCCAACTTGGCACTGGTGCCACCATGGGTCTGGTCACCATCCTGCCTATCGTAGCTTTTCAGGAGCCAGCCGGTCACTCCCAGCCATAGGCCCCCAGACACAAACCTCGGCCCGTTTCCCTGGCAAACAAAAGTAAGCTGCCCCGCTTCTGGATGGCAGATTGCAGGACACACTTGGTAGTATCAAACCAGCCCGACTTGGCACTGGTGCCACCTCTGGTCTGGGAACCATCCTGCGTATCGTGGATTCTAAGCAGCCAGCCGGCCACTCCCAGCCACAGGCCCCCAAACACAAACAACGGCGCTTTTCCCTGGAAAACAAAACTCGCCTGCCAACATTTTGATGGCAGATTGCAGGAGCCACTTGGTACTATCAAATCAGCCCAACTTGGCACTGGTGCCACCATGCGTTTGGTCACCATCCTGCCTATCGTAGCTTTTCAGGAGCCTGACGGTCACTCCCAGCTATAGGTCCCCAGACAAAAACCTCGGCCCTTTTCCCTGGCATACAAAAGTAAGCTGCCCCGCTTCTGGATGGCAGATTGCAGGAACCACTTGGTACTATCAAACCAGCCCGACTTGGCACTGGTGCCACCTCTGGTCTGGGAACCATCCTGGGTATCGTTCATTGTAAGGAGCCAGCCGGCCACTCCAGCCACAGGCCCCCAGACACAAACAACGGCGCTTTTCCCTGGAAAACAAAACTCGCCTGCCAACTTTTTGATGGCAGATTGCAGGAACCACTTGGTACTATCAAATCAGCCCAACTTGGCACTGGTGCCACCATGGGACTGGTCACCATCCTGCCTATCGTAGCTTTTCAGGAGCCAGCCGGTCACTCGCAGCCATAGGCCCCCAGACACAATACTCGGCCCGTTTCCCTGGCAAACAAAAGTAAGCTACCCCGCTTCTGGATGGCAGATTGCAGGAACCACTTGGTACTATCAAAACAGCCCAACTTGGCACTGGTGCCACCTTGGGTCTGGGAACCATCCTGCGTATCGTGGATTCTAAGCAGCCAGCCGGCCACTCCCTGCCACACGCACCCAAACACAAACAACGGCGCTTTTCCCTGGAAAACAAAACTCGCCTGGCAACTTTTTGATGGCAGATTGCAGGAGCCACTTGCTACTATCAAATCAGCCCAACTTGGCACTGGTGCCACCATGGGTCTGGTCACCATCCTGCCTATCGTAGCTTTTCAGGAGCCAGCCGGTCACTCCAAGCCATAGGCCCCCAGAAAAAAACCTCGGCCCGTTTCCCTGGCAAAGAAAAGTAAGCTGCCCCGCTTCTGGATGGCAGATTGCAGGAGCCACTTTGCACCATCAAACCAGCCCGACTTGGCACTGGTGCCACCTCTGGTCTGGGAACCATCCTGCGTATCGTGGATTCTAAGCAGCCAGCCGGTCACTCCCACCCACAGGCCCCCAAACAAAAACAACGGCGCTTTTCCCTGGAAAACAAAACTCGCCTGCCAACATTTTGATGGCAGATTGCAGGAGCCACTTGGTACTATCAAACCAGCTCAACTTGGCACTGGTGCCACCATGGGTCTGCTCACCATCCTGCCTATCGTAGCTTTTCAGGAGCCAGCCGGTCACTCCTAGCCATAGGCCCCCAGACAAAAAGCTCGGCCCGTTTCCCTGGCAAAGAAAAGTAAGCTGCCCCGCTTCTGGATGGCAGATTGCAGGAGCCACTTTGCACCATCAAACTAGCCCGACGTGGCACTGGTGCCACCTCTGGTCTGGGAACCATGCTGCGTATCGTGGATTCTAAGGAGCCAGCCGTCCACTCCAAGCCACAGGCCCCGAAACACAAACAACGGCGCTTTTCCCAGGAAAACAAAACTCGCCTGCCAAATTTTGATGGCAGATTGCAGGAGCCACTTGGTACTATCAAACCAGCCCAACTTGGCACTGCTGCCACCATGGGTCTGGTCACCATCCTGCCTATCTTAGCTTTTCAGGACCTAGCCGGTCACTCCCAGCCATAGGCCCCCAGACACAAAGCTCGACCCGTTTCCCTGGCAAACAAAAGTAAGCTGTCCCGCTTCTGGATGGCAGATTGCAGGAGCCACTTGGTACTATCAAACCAGCCCAACTTGGCACTGGTGCCACCTCTGGTCTGGGAACCATCCTGCGTATCGTGGATTCTAAGGAGCCAGCCGGTCACTCCCAGCCACAGGCCCCGAAACACAAACAACGGCGCTTTTCCCTGGAAAACAAAACCCGCCTGCCAACATTTTGATGGCAGATTGCAGGAGCCACTTGGTACTATCAAATCAGCCCAACTTGGCACTGGTGCCACCATGGGTCTGGTCACCATCCTGCCTATCATAGCTTTTCAGGAGCCAGCCGGTCCCTCTCTGCCATAGGGCCCCAGAGAAAAACCTCAGCCAGTTTCCCTGGCAAACAAAAGTAACCTACCCCGCTTCTGGATGGCAGATTGCAGGAGCCACTTTGCACCATCAAACTAGCCCGACTTGGCACTGGTGCCACCTCAGGTCTGGGAACCATCCTGCGTATCGTGGATTCTAAGGAGCCAGCCGGCCACTCCAGCCACAGGCCCCCAGACACAAACAACGGCGCTTTTCCCTGGAAAACAAAACTCGCCTGCCGATTTTGATGGCAGATTGCAGGAGCCACTTGGTACTATCAAATCAGCCCAACTTGGCACTGGTGCCACCATGGGTCTGGTCACCATCCTGCCTATCGTAGCTTTTCAGGACCTAGCCGGTCACTCCCAGCCATAGGCGCCCAGACAAAATCTCGGCCCGTTTCCCAGGCAAACAAAAGCAAGCTGCCCCGCTTCTGGATGGCAGATTGCAGGAGCCACTTTGCACCATCAAACTAGCCTGACTCGGCACTGGTGCCACCTCAGGTCTGGAAACCATGCTGCGTATCGTGTATTCTAATTAGCCATCCGGCCACTCCCACCCACAGGCCCCCAAACAAAAACAACGGCGCTTTTCACTGGAAAACAAAACTCGCCTGCCAAATTTTGATGGCAGATTGCCGGAGCCACTTGGTACTATCAAACCAGCCCAACTTGACACTGGTGCCACCATGGGTCTGGTCACCATCCTGCCTATCGTAGCTTTTCTGGAGCCAGCCGGTCACTCCCAGCCATAGGCCCCCAGACACAAACCTCGGCCCGTTTCCCTGGCAAACAAAAGTAAGCTACCCCGCTTCTGGATGGCAGATTGCAGGAACCACTTGGTACTATCAAACCAGCCCAACTTGGCACTGGTGCCACCTTGGGTCTGGGAACCATCCTGCGTATCGTGGATTCTAATTAGCCATCCGTCCACTCCCAGCCACAGGCCCCCAAACAAAAACAACGGCGCTTTTCCCTGGAAAACAAAACTCCCCTGCCCAATTTTGATGGCAGATTGCCGGAGCCACTTGGTAATATCAAACCAGCCCAACTTGACACTGATGCCACCATGGGTCTGGTCACCATCCTGCCTATCGTAGCATTTCAGAGGCCAGCCGGTCACTCCCAGCCATAGGCCCCCAGACAAAAACCTCGGCCCGTTTCCCTGGCAAACAAAAGTAAGTTATCCCGCTACTGGATGGCAGATTGCAGGAGCCACTTTTCACCACCAAACCAGCCCGACTTGGCACTGGTGCCACCTCTGGTCTGGGAACCATGGTGCGTATCGTGGATTCTAAGGAGCCAGCCGGCCACTCCCAGCCACAGGCCCCCAAACAAAAACAACGGCGCTTTTCCCTGGAAAACAAAACTCGCCTGCCAACTTTTTGATGGCAGATTGCAGGAGCCACTTGGTACTATCAAACCAGCTCAACTTGGCACTGGTGCCACCATGGGTCTGGTCACCATCCTGCCTATCGTAGCTTTTCAGGAGCCAGACGGTCACTCCCAGCCATAGGCCGCCAGACAAAAAGCTCGGCCCGTTTCCCTGGCAAACAAAATTAAGCTGCCCCGCTTCTGGATGGCAGATTGCAGGAGCCACTTTGCACCATCAAACTAGCCCGACTTGGCACTGGTGCCACCTCAGGTCTGGGAACCATCCTGCGTATCGTGGATTCTAAGGAGCCAGCCGGCCACTCCCAGCCACAGGCCCCCAAACACAAACAACGGCGCTTTTCCCTGGAAAACAAAACTCGCCTGCCAAATTTTCATGGCAGATTGCAGGAGCCACTTGGTACTATCAAACCAGCCCGACTTGGCACTGGTGCCACCATGGGTCTGGTCACCATCCTGCCTATCGTAGCTTTTCAGGAGCCAGCCGGTCACTCCCAGCCATAGGCCCCGAGACAAAAACCTCGGCCCGTTTCCCAGGGAAACAAAAGTAACCTGCCCCGCTTCTGGATGGCAGATTGCAGGAACCACTTGGTACTATCAAACCAGCCCAACTTGGCACTGGTGCCACCTTGGGTCTGGGAACCATCCTGCGTATCGTGGATTCTAAGGAGCCAGCCGGTCACTCCCAGCCACAGGCCCCCAAACACAAACAACGGCGCTTTTCCCTGGAAAACAAAACCCGCCTGCCAACATTTTGATGGCAGATTGCAGGAGCCACTTGGTACTATCAAATCAGCCCAACTTGGCACTGGTGCCACCATGGGTCTGGTCACCATCCTGCCTATCATAGCTTTTCAGGAGCCAGCCGGTCCCTCTCTGCCATAGGGCCCCAGAGAAAAACCTCAGCCAGTTTCCCTGGCAAACAAAAGTAACCTACCCCGCTTCTGGATGGCAGATTGCAGGAGCCACTTTGCACCATCAAACTAGCCCGACTTGGCACTGGTGCCACCTCAGGTCTGGGAACCATCCTGCGTATCGTGGATTCTAAGGAGCCAGCCGGCCACTCCAGCCACAGGCCCCCAGACACAAACAACGGCGCTTTTCCCTGGAAAACAAAACTCGCCTGCCGATTTTGATGGCAGATTGCAGGAGCCACTTGGTACTATCAAATCAGCCCAACTTGGCACTGGTGCCACCATGGGTCTGGTCACCATCCTGCCTATCGTAGCTTTTCAGGACCTAGCCGGTCACTCCCAGCCATAGGCGCCCAGACAAAATCTCGGCCCGTTTCCCAGGCAAACAACAGCAAGCTGCCCCGCTTCTGGATGGCAGATTGCAGGAGCCACTTTGCACCATCAAACTAGCCCGACTCGGCACTGGTGCCACCTCAGGTCTGGAAACCATGCTGCGTATCGTGGATTCTAATTAGCCATCCGGCCACTCCCACCCACAGGCCCCCAAACAAAAACCACGGCGCTTTTCACTGGAAAACAAACCTCGCCTGCCAAATTTTGATGGCAGATTGCCGGAGCCACTTGGTACTATCAAACCAGCCCAACTTGACACTGGTGCCACCATGGGTCTGGTCACCATCCTGCTTATCGTAGCTTTTCAGGAGCCAGCCGGTCACTCCCAGCCATAGGCCCCCAGACACAAACCTCGGCCCGTTTCCCTGGCATACAAAAGTAAGCTACCCCGCTTCTGGATGGCAGATTGCAGGAACCACTTGGTACTATCAAACCAGCCCAACTTGGCACTGGTGCCACCTTGGGTCTGGGAACCATCCTGCGTATCGTGGATTCTAATTAGCCATCCGTCCACTCCCAGCCACAGGCCCCCAAACAAAAACAACGGCGCTTTTCCCTGGAAAACAAAACTCCCCTGCCCAATTTTGATGGCAGATTGCCGGAGCCACTTGGTAATATCAAACCAGCCCAACTTGACACTGATGCCACCATGGGTCTGGTCACCATCCTGCGTATCGTAGCATTTCAGGAGCCAGCCGGTCACTCCCAGCCATAGGCCCCCAGACAAAAACCTCGGCCCGTTTCCCTGGCAAACAAAAGTAAGTTATCCCGCTACTGGATGGCAGATTGCAGGAGCCACTTTTCACCACCAAACCAGCCCGACTTGGCACTGGTGCCACCTCAGGTCTGGGAACCATGGTGCGTATCGTGGATTCTAAGGAGCCAGCCGGCCACTCCCTGCCACAGGCCCCCAAACAAAAACAACGGCGCTTTTCCCTGGAAAACAAAACTCGCCTGCCAACTTTTTGATGGCAGATTGCAGGAGCCACTTGGTACTATCAAACCAGCTCAACTTGGCACTGGTGCCACCATGGGTCTGCTCACCATCCTGCCTATCGTAGCTTTTCAGGAGCCAGACGGTCACTCCCAGCCATAGGCCGCCAGACAAAAAGCTCGGCCCGTTTCCCTGGCAAACAAAATTAAGCTGCCCCGCTTCTGGATGGCAGATTGCAGGAGCCACTTTGCACCATCAAACTAGCCCGACTTGGCACTGGTGCCACCTCAGGTCTGGGAACCATCCTGCGTATCGTGGATTCTAAGGAGCCAGCCGGCCACTCCCAGCCACAGGCCCCCAAACACAAACAACGGCGCTTTTCCCTGGAAAACAAAACTCGCCTGCCAAATTTTCATGGCAGATTGCAGGAGCCACTTGGTACTATCAAACCAGCCCGACTTGGCACTGGTGCCACCATGGGTCTGGTCACCATCCTGCCTATCGTAGCTTTTCAGGAGCCAGCCGGTCACTCCCAGCCATAGGCCCCGAGACAAAAACCTCGGCCCGTTTCCCAGGGAAACAAAAGTAACCTGCCCCGCTTCTGGATGGCAGATTGCAGGAACCACTTGGTACTATCAAACCAGCAAAACTTGGCACTGGTGCCACCTTGGGTCTGGATACCATGCTGCGTATCGTGGATTCTAAGGAGCCAGCCGGCCACTCCCAGCCACAGGCCCCCAAACACAAACAACGGCGCTTTTCCCTGGAAAACAAAACTCTCCTGCCAACTTTTTGATGGCAGATTGCAGGAGCCACTTGGTTTTATCAAATCAGACCAACTTGGCACTGGTGCCACCATGGGTCTGGTCACCATCCTGCCTATCGTAGCTTTTCAGGAGGCAGCCGGTCACTCCCAGCCATAGGCCCCCAGACACAAACCTCGGCCCGTTTCCCTGACAAACAAAAGTAAGATGTCCCGCTTCTGGATGGCAGATTCCAGGAGCCACTTGGTACTATCAAACCAGCCCGACTTGGCACTGGTGCCACCATGGGTCTGGTCACCATCCTGCGTATCGTGGATTCTAATTAGCCATCCGTCCACTCCCAGCCACAGGCCCCCAAACAAAAACAACGGCGCTTTTCCCTGGAAAACAAAACTCGTCTGCCAACTTTTTGATGGCAGATTGCCAGAGCCACTTGGTACTATCAAACCAGCCCAACTTGGCACTGGTGCCACCTTGGGTCTGGGAACCATGCTGCGTATCGTGGATTATAAGGAGCCAGCCGGCCACTCCCAGCCACAGGCCCCCAAACAAAAACCACCGCGCTTTTCCCTGGAAAACAAAATTCGCCGGCCAACATTTTGATGGCAGATTGCAGGAGCCACTTGGTACTATCAAACCAGCCCAACTTGGCACTGGTGCCACCATGGGTCTGGTCACCATCCTGCTTATCGTAGCTTTTCAGGAGCCAGCCGGTCACTCCCAGCCATAGGCGCCCAGACACAATGCTCTGCCCTTTTCCCTGGCAAACCAAAGTAAGCTGCCCCGCTTCTGGATGGCAGATGGCAGGAACCACTTTTCACCATCAAATAGCCCGACTTGGAACTGGTGCCACCTCTGGTCTGGGAACCATGCTGCGTATCGTGGATTCTAAGGAGCCAGCCGGCCACTCCCTGCCACAGACCCTCAAACACAAACAACGGCGCTTTTCCCTGGAAAACAAAACTCGCCTGCCAAATTTTGACGGCAGATTGCAGGAGCCACTTGGTACTATCAAATCAGCCCAACTTGGGACTGGTGCCACCATGGGTCTGGTCACCATCCTGCCTATCGTAGCTTTTCAGGAGCCAGCCGGTCACTCCCAGCCATAGGCCCCCAGACAAAAACCTCGGCCCGTTTCCCTGGCAAACAAAAGTAAGCTGCCCTGCTTCTGGATGGCAGATTGCAGGAACCACTTGGTAGTATCAAACCAGCCCGACTTGGCACTGGTGCCACCTTGGGTCTGGATACCATGCTGCGTATCGTGGATTCTAAGGAGCCAGCCGGCCACTCCCAGCCACAGGCCCCCAAACACAAACAACGGCGCTTTTCCCTGGAAACAAAACTCTCCTGCCAACTTTTTGATGGCAGATTGCAGGAGCCACTTGGTACTATCAAACCAGCCCAACTTGGCCCTTGTGCCACCATGGGTCTGGTCACCATCCTGCCTACCTTAGCTTTTCAGGACCTAGCCGGTCACTCCCAGCCATAGGCCCCCAGAAACAAAGCTCGACACTTTTCCCTGGCAAACAAAAGTAAGCTGCCCCGCTTCTGGATGGCAGATTGTAGGACGCACTTGCTAATATCAAACCAGCCCGACTTGGCACTGGTGCCACCTCTGGTCTGGGAACCATCCTGCGTATCGTGGATTCTAAGGAGCCAGCCGACCACTCCCAGACATAGGCACCCAAACACAAACAACGGTGCTTTTCCCTGGAAAACAAAACTCGCCTGCCAACATTTTGATGGCAGATTGCAGGAGCCACTTGGTGCTATCAAACCAGCCCAACTTGGCACTTGTGCCACCATGGGTCTGCTCACCATTCTGCCTATCGTAGCTTTTCAGGAGCCAGCCGCTCACTCCCAGCCATAGGCCCACAGACAAAAAGCTCGGCCCGTTTCCCTGGCAAACAAAAGTAAGCTGCCCCGCTTCTGGATGGCAGATTGCAGGACGCACTTGGTACTATCAAACCAGCCCGACTTGGCACTGGTGCCATCTCAGGTCTGGGAACCATCCTGCGTATCGTGGATTCTAAGGAGCCAGCCGGCCACTCCCAGCCACAGGTCCCCAAACACAAACAACGGCGCTTTTCCCTGGAAAACAAAACTCGCCTGCCGACATTTTGATGGCAGATTGCAGGAGCCACTTGGTACTATCAAACCAGCCCAACTTGGCACTGGTGCCACCATGGGTCTGGTCACCATCCTGCCTATCGGAGCTTTTCAGGAGCCAGCCGGTCACTCCCAGCCATAGGTCCCGAGACACAATGCTCGGCCCTTTTCCCTGGCAAACAAAAGTAAGCTGCCCCGCTTCTGGATGGCAGATTGCAGGAGCCACTTTGCACCATCATAGTAGCCCGACTTGGCACTGGTGCCACCTTGGGTCTGGGAACCATCCTGCGTATCGTGGATTCTAAGGAGCCAGCCGGCCACTCCCAGCCACAGGCCCCCAAACACAAACAACGGCGCTTTTCCCTGGAAAACAAAACTCGCCTGCCAAATTTTGACGGCAGATTGCAGGAACCACTTGGTACTATCAAATCAGCCCAACTTGGCACTGGTGCCACCATGGGTCTGGTCACCATCCTGCCTATCGTAGCTTTTCAGGAGCCAGCCGGTCACTCCCAGCCATAGGCCCCCAGACAAAAACCTCGGCTCCTTTCCCTGGCAAACAAAAGTAAGCTGCCCCGCTTCTGGATGGCAGATTGCAGGAACCACTTGGTACTATCAAACAAGCAAAACTTGGCACTGGTGCCACCTTGGGTCTGGATACCATGCTGCCTATCGTGGATTCTAAGGAGCCAGCCGGCCACTCCCAGCCACAGGCCCCCAAACACAAACAACGGCGCTTTTCCCTGGAAAACAAAACTCGCCTGCCAACTTTTTGATGGCAGATTGCAGGAGCCACTTGGTACTATCAAACCAGCTCAACTTGGCACTGGTGCCACCATGGGTCTGCTCACCATCCTGCCTATCGTAGCTTTTCAGGAGCCAGACGGTCACTCCCAGCCATAGGCCGCCAGACAAAAAGCTCGGCCCGTTTCCCTGGCAAACAAAATTAAGCTGCCCCGCTTCTGGATGGCAGATTGCAGGAGCCACTTTGCACCATCAAACTAGCCCGACTTGGCACTGGTGCCACCTCAGGTCTGGGAACCATCCTGCGTATCGTGGATTCTAAGGAGCCAGCCGGCCACTCCCAGCCACAGGCCCCCAAACACAAACAACGGCGCTTTTCCCTGGAAAACAAAACTCGCCTGCCAAATTTTCATGGCAGATTGCAGGAGCCACTTGGTACTATCAAACCAGCCCGACTTGGCACTGGTGCCACCATGGGTCTGGTCACCATCCTGCCTATCGTAGCTTTTCAGGAGCCAGCCGGTCACTCCCAGCCATAGGCCCCGAGACAAAAACCTCGGCCCGTTTCCCAGGGAAACAAAAGTAACCTGCCCCGCTTCTGGATGGCAGATTGCAGGAACCACTTGGTACTATCAAACCAGCAAAACTTGGCACTGGTGCCACCTTGGGTCTGGATACCATGCTGCGTATCGTGGATTCTAAGGAGCCAGCCGGCCACTCCCAGCCACAGGCCCCCAAACACAAACAACGGCGCTTTTCCCTGGAAAACAAAACTCTCCTGCCAACTTTTTGATGGCAGATTGCAGGAGCCACTTGGTTTTATCAAATCAGACCAACTTGGCACTGGTGCCACCATGGGTCTGGTCACCATCCTGCCTATCGTAGCTTTTCAGGAGGCAGCCGGTCACTCCCAGCCATAGGCCCCCAGACACAAACCTCGGCCCGTTTCCCTGACAAACAAAAGTAAGATGTCCCGCTTCTGGATGGCAGATTCCAGGAGCCACTTGGTACTATCAAACCAGCCCGACTTGGCACTGGTGCCACCATGGGTCTGGTCACCATCCTGCGTATCGTGGATTCTAATTAGCCATCCGTCCACTCCCAGCCACAGGCCCCCAAACAAAAACAACGGCGCTTTTCCCTGGAAAACAAAACTCGTCTGCCAACTTTTTGATGGCAGATTGCCAGAGCCACTTGGTACTATCAAACCAGCCCAACTTGGCACTGGTGCCACCTTGGGTCTGGGAACCATGCTGCGTATCGTGGATTATAAGGAGCCAGCCGGCCACTCCCAGCCACAGGCCCCCAAACAAAAACCACCGCGCTTTTCCCTGGAAAACAAAATTCGCCGGCCAACATTTTGATGGCAGATTGCAGGAGCCACTTGGTACTATCAAACCAGCCCAACTTGGCACTGGTGCCACCATGGGTCTGGTCACCATCCTGCTTATCGTAGCTTTTCAGGAGCCAGCCGGTCACTCCCAGCCATAGGCGCCCAGACACAATGCTCTGCCCTTTTCCCTGGCAAACCAAAGTAAGCTGCCCCGCTTCTGGATGGCAGATGGCAGGAACCACTTTTCACCATCAAATAGCCCGACTTGGAACTGGTGCCACCTCTGGTCTGGGAACCATGCTGCGTATCGTGGATTCTAAGGAGCCAGCCGGCCACTCCCTGCCACAGACCCTCAAACACAAACAACGGCGCTTTTCCCTGGAAAACAAAACTCGCCTGCCAAATTTTGACGGCAGATTGCAGGAGCCACTTGGTACTATCAAATCAGCCCAACTTGGGACTGGTGCCACCATGGGTCTGGTCACCATCCTGCCTATCGTAGCTTTTCAGGAGCCAGCCGGTCACTCCCAGCCATAGGCCCCCAGACAAAAACCTCGGCCCGTTTCCCTGGCAAACAAAAGTAAGCTGCCCTGCTTCTGGATGGCAGATTGCAGGAACCACTTGGTAGTATCAAACCAGCCCGACTTGGCACTGGTGCCACCTTGGGTCTGGATACCATGCTGCGTATCGTGGATTCTAAGGAGCCAGCCGGCCACTCCCAGCCACAGGCCCCCAAACACAAACAACGGCGCTTTTCCCTGGAAACAAAACTCTCCTGCCAACTTTTTGATGGCAGATTGCAGGAGCCACTTGGTACTATCAAACCAGCCCAACTTGGCCCTTGTGCCACCATGGGTCTGGTCACCAT
Source organism: Melospiza melodia melodia (assembly GCF_035770615.1). NCBI lineage: Eukaryota > Metazoa > Chordata > Aves > Passeriformes > Passerellidae > Melospiza > Melospiza melodia. The sequence continues at coordinate 54,607,950 of NC_086198.1, forward strand.
CCTGCCTACCTTAGCTTTTCAGGACCTAGCCGGTCACTCCCAGCCATAGGCCCCCAGAAACAAAGCTCGACACTTTTCCCTGGCAAACAAAAGTAAGCTGCCCCGCTTCTGGATGGCAGATTGTAGGACGCACTTGCTAATATCAAACCAGCCCGACTTGGCACTGGTGCCACCTCTGGTCTGGGAACCATCCTGCGTATCGTGGATTCTAAGGAGCCAGCCGACCACTCCCAGACATAGGCACCCAAACACAAACAACGGTGCTTTTCCCTGGAAAACAAAACTCGCCTGCCAACATTTTGATGGCAGATTGCAGGAGCCACTTGGTGCTATCAAACCAGCCCAACTTGGCACTTGTGCCACCATGGGTCTGCTCACCATTCTGCCTATCGTAGCTTTTCAGGAGCCAGCCGCTCACTCCCAGCCATAGGCCCACAGACAAAAAGCTCGGCCCGTTTCCCTGGCAAACAAAAGTAAGCTGCCCCGCTTCTGGATGGCAGATTGCAGGACGCACTTGGTACTATCAAACCAGCCCGACTTGGCACTGGTGCCATCTCAGGTCTGGGAACCATCCTGCGTATCGTGGATTCTAAGGAGCCAGCCGGCCACTCCCAGCCACAGGTCCCCAAACACAAACAACGGCGCTTTTCCCTGGAAAACAAAACTCGCCTGCCGACATTTTGATGGCAGATTGCAGGAGCCACTTGGTACTATCAAACCAGCCCAACTTGGCACTGGTGCCACCATGGGTCTGGTCACCATCCTGCCTATCGGAGCTTTTCAGGAGCCAGCCGGTCACTCCCAGCCATAGGTCCCGAGACACAATGCTCGGCCCTTTTCCCTGGCAAACAAAAGTAAGCTGCCCCGCTTCTGGATGGCAGATTGCAGGAGCCACTTTGCACCATCATAGTAGCCCGACTTGGCACTGGTGCCACCTTGGGTCTGGGAACCATCCTGCGTATCGTGGATTCTAAGGAGCCAGCCGGCCACTCCCAGCCACAGGCCCCCAAACACAAACAACGGCGCTTTTCCCTGGAAAACAAAACTCGCCTGCCAAATTTTGACGGCAGATTGCAGGAACCACTTGGTACTATCAAATCAGCCCAACTTGGCACTGGTGCCACCATGGGTCTGGTCACCATCCTGCCTATCGTAGCTTTTCAGGAGCCAGCCGGTCACTCCCAGCCATAGGCCCCCAGACAAAAACCTCGGCTCCTTTCCCTGGCAAACAAAAGTAAGCTGCCCCGCTTCTGGATGGCAGATTGCAGGAACCACTTGGTACTATCAAACAAGCAAAACTTGGCACTGGTGCCACCTTGGGTCTGGATACCATGCTGCCTATCGTGGATTCTAAGGAGCCAGCCGGCCACTCCCAGCCACAGGTCCCCAAACACAAACAACGGCGCTTTTCCCTGGAAAACAAAACTCTCCTGCCAACTTTTTGATGGCAGATTGCAGGAGCCACTTGGTTTTATCAAATCAGCCCAACTTGGCACTGGTGCCACCATGGGTCTGGTCACCATCCTGCCTATCGTAGCTTTTCAGGAGCCAGCCGGTCACTCCCAGCCATCGGCCCCCAGACAAAAAGCTCGGCCCGTTTCCCTGGCAAACAAAAGTAAGCTACCCCGCTTCTGGATGACAGATTGCAGGAGCCACTTTGCACCATCAAACTAGCCCCTCTTGGCACTGGTGCCACCTTGGGTCTGGGAACCATCCTGTGTATCGTGGATTCTAATTAGCCAGCCGGCCACTCCCTACCACAGGCCCTCAAACACAAACAACAGCGCTTTTCCCTGGAAAACAAAACTCGCCTACCAACTATTTGATGGCAGATTACAGGAGCCACTTGGTACTATCAAACCAGCCCAACTTGGCACTGGTGCCACCATGGGTCTGGTCACCATCCTGCCTATCGTAACTTTTCAGGAGCCAGCCGGTCACTCCCAGCCATAGGTCCCCAGTCACAAACCTCGGCCCGTTTCCCTGGCAAACAAAAGTAAGCTGCCCCGCTTCTGGATGGCAGATTGCAGGATCCACTAGGTATTATCAAACCAGCCCGACTTGTCACTGGTGCCACCTCTGGTCTGGGAACCATCCTGCGTATCGTGGATTTTAAGGAGCCAGTCGGCCACTCCCAGCCATACGCCTCCAAACACAAACAACGGTCCGTTTCCCTGGCAAACAAAAGTAAGCTGCCCCGCTTCTGGATGTCAGATTGCAGGAACCACTTGTTGCCAAGTTGGGGTGGTTTGATAGTACCAAGTGGCTCCTGCAATCTGCCATCAAAAAGTTGGCAGGTGAGTTTTGTTTTCCAGGGAAAAGCGCCGTTGTTTGTGTTTGGGGGCCTGTGGCTGGGAGTGGCCAGCTGGCTCCTTAGAATCCACGATACGCAGGATGGTTCCCAGACCAGAGGTGGCACCAGTGACAAGTCGGGCTGGTTTGATGGTACAAAGTGGCTCCTGCAATCTGCCATCCAGAAGCGGGGTAGGTTACTTTTGTTTGCCAGGGAAACGGGCCGAGGTTTGTGACTGGGGGCCTATGGCTGGGAGTGACCGGCTGGCGCCTGAAAAGCTACGATAGGCAGGATGGTGACCAGACCCATGGTGGCACCAGTGCCAAGTAGGGCTGGTTTCATAGTACCCAGTGGCTCCTGCAATCTCCCATCAGGAAGAGGGGCAGTTGAGTTTTGTTTTCCAGAGAAAATGGCTGTGGTTTGTGTTTGGGGGCCTGTGGCTGGGAGTGGCCGGCTGGCTCCTGAAAATCCATGATTCGCAGGATGGTTCCCAGACCCAAGGTGGCACCAGTGCCAAGTGGGGCTGGTTTCACAGTGTCAAGTGCCTCCTGCAATCTCCCATCCAGAAGCGGGGCAGCTGAGTTTTGTTTGCCTATGAAACGGGCCGTTGTTTTTGATTGGGGTCTGTGGCCGAGAGTGTTCGGCTGGCTCCTGACAACCCACAATACGCAGGATGGTTCCCAGACCCAAGGTGGCACCAGTGCCAAGTCGGGCTGGTTTGATAGTACCAAGTGGCTCCTGCAATCTGCCAACAAAATGCTGGCAGGCGAGTTTTGTTTTCCAGGGAAAAGCGCCGTTGTTTGTATTTGGGGGCCTGTGGCTGGGAGTGGCCGGCTGGCTCCTTTGAACCCACGATACGCAGGATGGTTCCCAGACCCAAGGTGGCACCAGTGCCAAGTTGGGCTGGTTTGATACTACCAAGTGCGTCCTGCAATCTGCCATCCAGAAGCGGGGCAGCTTAATTTTGTTTGCCAGTGAAACGGGCCGTGGGTTTTGTATGGGGGCCTATGGCTGAGAGTGGCCGGCTGGCTCCTGAAAATCCACGCTAGGCAGCATGGTTCCCAGATGCAAGGTGGCACCAGTGCCAAGTCGGGCTGGTTTGATGGTGCAAAGTGGCTCCTGCAATCTGCCATCCAGAAGCGGGGCAGCTGATTTTTGTTTGCCAGAGAAAAATTCCGTGGATTGTTTTTGGGGGCATATTGCTGGGAGTGGCCGGTTGGCTCCTTAAAATGCTCGATACGCATGATGGTTCCCAGCCCCAAGGTGTCACCACTACCAAGTCGGCCTGCGGTTTTAGTATCAAGTTCATCCTGCAATTTGCCATCCAGAAGAGGGGCAGTTGAGTTTTGTTTGCCAGAGAAACGGGCCGAGGTTTCTGTTTGGGGACATATGGCTGAGAGTGGCCGGGAGGCCCCTGAATATCCACGATACACAGGATGGTTCCCAGATCCAAGGTGGCACCTGTGCCAAGTCGGGCTGATTTGATAGTACTAAGTAGCTCCTGCAATCTGCCATCCAGAAGCGGGGCAGCTTACTTTTGTTTGCCAGGGAAACGGGCCTTGGTTTGTGTTTGGGGGCATATGGCTGGGTGTGGCCAGCTGGCTCCTTAAAATGCACGATATGCAACATGGCTCCCAGACCCAAGGTGGCACCAGTGCCAAGTTGGGCTGGTTTGATAGTACCAAGTGGCTCCTGCAATCTTCCATGATCACGTGGAGAAATACTTTCTGGTTTCAGCCTCATGCTCTTTCTTCTCTCCCTCAACTTCTCTATCACCTCTCATCTGGTTCACATGCGCTGTCTTCAAGGTCCACAGGCTACTTTTCACAGAATCTTCTGGCCTGATGAAGTAAGAATGATGAATAGAACAGAGCTGGGATCTATTTTCCAGTTTGGATAAAATGCATTCTGCACACAAATCCAAGGAGAACGGGCTGCCCCGATGCCCAGAAAATCTTTCACTCCTGCTAGTGTTCTACGTCAACCGCAACTTAGTCTGAAAGAAAAGCTTTTTCTCTGAGAGCATCTGAGAGGTTTGCATGAAGCACTGATATCTGACATATGCAATTTTGAATAGGAGAGGAAAAAGAAAATGGCAAGGAGTTTTTAATTTTAGTGGTTTCAATTTTAATTTCCCTGCACTTTTTCAAAACTTGTCAGCTCAAATGCCCATCAACATCTTTTAGTCATCTGTAAGTCAGTATTCATATAAAATGTGCTTCAAATCCAAAGAATTTCAAATTTGCACTCCAAGCTTCTATGCCTAGATTTATGATTTCCTACACATATTAGATGAAAGGAAGGCCTTTTTTACTGTGGGAGTGCTGGAACACTGGAACAGGTTGCCCAGAGAAGTTGTGGGTGTCCCATCCCTGAAAGTATTCAAGGTCACCTTGGACGGGGCTTGGAGCAGCAACAAAGGAGAAGCTTGATGGTAGAGAAACAAAGTTGGACTATAGAAGAAACTCGGATTGAAGTATAGGATCAAGTTTTCTCTCAGCTCTTGGGGTAAATTCAAAGTTGTACAAAATGACATTTATCTGTGCTATTCACTACTGTAACAGAAAGTTTCATGAAAACTGTACAGAAGATAGTAAATTTTAAAAGAGATAAGAATTACAGCATAAAATCCATGGGATAGGTTACAACATGAGACACTCTCTAAGAGAAAATCTCTTTGTTTCAGCACTTCATCGGGGTAAGATTTCATGAAGTGCCAAAGAAGGCGGCAAAATATCATTCGGGACATTATTTACTGGAATTCAGCCTGGCCATTAGTAGGAACTGCCTTTGAACATATCATGTAGATATACCACACACACTTTCCCTTCACTGAAAAATTACTGTTTACAACAAATAAGCAATTGACGATCAAAATTGATTGAAAGCATCTTAAACATGTCAAGTATTTCATTGTAGATGATCTGTGATCCAAATGCTTCTTCCACCTTCGAGAGGGACAGAAGAATTCTTCCATATCATGATGGTTTAAAATTGTATCAACCAATGTTTTCTGCTGAAAAGATATCATCTATTTTTTTCTATTTTTGGAAGAAAATATTCCTAGACATACAACAGGTGAGAACTAAGTAATTTTAAAGAAAGAAATGAAATGAAAATATTCTGTAAATAGAATGAAATGAAAAGCTGTGTTTTAAATAGGAGCTAAATATTAAACAGAATTTTTGTACCAGGCATTTGAATTACTGCACCAGCTCTTTTGCCCATCAAGAGAGGCATTTAGCATTTCAGTCTTTTCCAAGGTGTTCATGATCTGCTATGCTGATCTCTGTGTGTGCCTAGGTGTGTGTGGAGGGGGGGGCATATGAAGGGGAGTGTGTATGTTTGCTTTACAATTGTTGTGGCAGATTCATGCCTCAGCTCCACATTTTGTTTTAAAAAGGTCACACCGAGTGGATATGAAGTTTACTATCAACAAGAGATCGATTCCCAAATCATCCATTTGACTCTCCCTTATAAATCATGTGCTTTGTTGCATATTTTATCAAATATACTTTCAAGCCAGATGGAGGAAGGAGGATGTGGGAATCCCTCCACCATCTTGCAACTTTTATGTAAGTAGGTTTTCAAGAAAATCATCATTTCTCTTTTAAATATGTCTGGAACAGGCATGATGGTAGTGTCAACCTGTTGGAGTTTTTGTTGCTGGAAGAAGTTGTACAAAAGGATTGGTTTTTACATTGACCAGTTACTGAATCAAGCGCAGGAATACATTGGAAATTTAGCTGGGGGTTCCTTTTCCCAGCAGACTACTTCTAGAACGAGCTTGTACACTGAAGCTGACTCTTTTGCTCTCTTTTTGTTTCTTTCCTATTTTCTTGGCTTCTTTGCCACTATCTAGACAATTTTGGAACTTTGTTCCCAACTAAAATGGTTTCAATAGTCTGATTGTGATCATACATTTTTACAAGGAATTTTTAAAATCTTTCCTCGAGTCCAGAAAGTCAAGGACTTAGATCTTTTTCTTCCCTTATCAATATTGCCATGAAATTGATAAATAAAGACCAACTCTTTATTTTTGTTTTTAACCCACGTAGATAATTCCCATCCATTAATCCATTTTGTGGACCAATAGCTGCCATTCTGATGGAAGCTGTCACTTCTTAACAATAGGCATTCTGTGACTATGTTGACAGCACTTTGGGTGAAGATCCTAACTGGTCTTAGATATACATAGGGAGAAATTTGCTCAGCCAGTGTCAGTCTTAAGCATGCGTATCAGAAGATCTTTCTAGAGCTGGGAATTTTCCCATGAAAGGGATTCAGTTAGGGAAGAGACACTTGTGCCAGAGTTTTACATTCTTCTTGAACACTGCTTAAGGAACTTAGATGCCATGTCCATTTGGATCTCTGTCTGCACAGAACTTTGTCATGCCAGCGCTTTGAAATGCATCTTGAAGAGAATTCACTAGCACAGAATGAAAGAGAGTGGAAGGGGTTGGTGGGGCTAACCAGGCCCAACCCCCCTGCCTAAACCAGGATACCTAGAGCCTCTTGCCCAGGATTCTATCTGGGTGTACTTTTAATGTCTTCAAAGATCCAGGCTCCACAATCTTTCTGGGCAGTCTGTGCCGTGGTTCAGTCACCCTGACAGTAAAGAAACATTTACTGATGTTCAAAGGCAATCTCCTGTATTTCAGTGTGTGCCCACTGCCTCTTGTCTTTTCCCTCAGCATCACTGAAAAGACACTGATTCCCTCCCCTTTGCACTATTGCTTCCATATGTATGTGTGATGCCATGTAGAGGTATGTCAAAAACCTCCCTGAAGCCCAGGCAGATAATATTCCCTTCATCTACCAGTCAAGTTGATTCATCAGAGGAGTTTAAAGTGATGTTCAGCATGAAATTCCCCTGAAAAATCATGCTAACTACATTATTTGGTCATCTGTCATGTGCCTGGCAAGGATTTCAAGGAAGAGCTGCTTCATCAACTTCCTGGGGATAAAAAAGAGGCTGGCTGGTTTGTACTATGGCGAGTCCTCTTAATTGCCTTTTTTGAAGATGGGTGTCATTTGCTAACATCCACTCTTTAGCTCCTCTTCTCATCTACACCTCGGCAAAAAGCTTTTCCACTATGTCTGGCTAGGAAAAACTGTGCCAGCACAGAAAACATCTCCCATCGTGTTCTAGAAGTTGCACGGATGTCTGCCAAGTGTTTGGCAGGAAGAAAAGAAAAGTTGTCCAAAACAGCTTCCAATCGAATGTTCCTGTGATTGGAAAAGTCAGGAGAGTGCAAAGGTACTGTTTTCTATCAGTTGGCAAGGTGCGCACACAATCCCAGTGTTGTACAGCTTGCTTCTTCACCTTCCCGAAGCTGCCGCTCTCGCCGGCTGCCGGAGCCCAAGAAGCGGCTTCTTCGCGCAAAGACGATTGTGCCGCTCACAGTGCTCTCCTTAGCGCGGCTTCTGCCGAAAGACGCCCGGCAGCGGCTCTTACCTCCGGAGAGCATCCTACCTTCGTCTTTCGCGTCTTTTGTAGTCTACATCTTAGCAAAACGCTTTTCCACTATGTCTGGCTAGGAAAAACTGTGCCAGCACAGAAAACATCTCCCATCGTGTTCTAGAAGTTGCACGGATGTCTGCCAAGTGTTTGGCAGGAAGAAAAGAAAAGTTGTCCAAAACAGCTTCCAATCGAATGTTCCTGTGATTGAAAAAGTCAGGAGAGTGCAAAGGTACTGTTTTCTATCAGTTGGCAAGGTGCGCACACAATCCCAGTGTTGTACAGCTTGCTTCTTCACCTTCCCGAAGCTGCCGCTCTCGCCGGCTGCCGGAGCCCAAGAAGCGGCTTCTTCGCGCAAAGACGATTGTGCCGCTCACAGGGCTCTCCTTAGCGCGGCTTCTGCCGAAAGACGCCCGGCAGCGGCTCTTACCTCCGGAGAGCATCCTACCTTCGTCTTTCGCGTCTTATGTAGTCTACACCTCGGCAAAACGCTTTTCCACTATGTCTGGCTAGGAAAAACTGTGCCAGCACAGAAAACATCTCCCATCGTGTTCTAGAAGTTGCACGGATGTCTGCCAAGTGTTTGGCAGGAAGAAAAGAAAAGTTGTCCAAAACAGCTTCCAATCGAATGTTCCTGTGATTGGAAAAGTCAGGAGAGTGCAAAGGTACTGTTTTCTATCAGTTGGCAAGGTGCGCACACAATCCCAGTGTTGTACAGCTTGCTTCTTCACCTTCCCGAAGCTGCCGCTCTCGCCGGCTGCCGGAGCCCAAGAAGCGGCTTCTTCGCGCAAAGACGATTGTGCCGCTCACAGTGCTCTCCTTAGCGCGGCTTCTGCCGAAAGACGCCCGGCAGCGGCTCTTACCTCCGGAGAGCATCCTACCTTCGTCTTTCGCGTCTTATGTAGTCTACACCTCGGCAAAAAGCTTTTCCACTATGTCTGGCTAGGAAAAACTGTGCCAGCACAGAAAACATCTCCCATCGTGTTCTAGAAGTTGCACGGATGTCTGCCAAGTGTTTGGCAGGAAGAAAAGAAAAGTTGTCCAAAACAGCTTCCAATCGAATGTTCCTGTGATTGGAAAAGTCAGGAGAGTGCAAAGGTACTGTTTTCTATCAGTTGGCAAGGTGCGCACACAATCCCAGTGTTGTACAGCTTGCTTCTTCACCTTCCCGAAGCTGCCGCTCTCGCCGGCTGCCGGAGCCCAAGAAGCGGCTTCTTCGCGCAAAGACGATTGTGCCGCTCACAGTGCTCTCCTTAGCGCGGCTTCTGCCGAAAGACGCCCGGCAGCGGCTCTTACCTCCGGAGAGCATCCTACCTTCGTCTTTCGCGTCTTTTGTAGTCTACATCTTAGCAAAACGCTTTTCCACTATGTCTGGCTAGGAAAAACTGTGCCAGCACAGAAAACATCTCCCATCGTGTTCTAGAAGTTGCACGGATGTCTGCCAAGTGTTTGGCAGGAAGAAAAGAAAAGTTGTCCAAAACAGCTTCCAATCGAATGTTCCTGTGATTGGAAAAGTCAGGAGAGTGCAAAGGTACTGTTTTCTATCAGTTGGCAAGGTGCGCACACAATCCCAGTGTTGTACAGCTTGCTTCTTCACCTTCCCGAAGCTGCCGCTCTCGCCGGCTGCCGGAGCCCAAGAAGCGGCTTCTTCGCGCAAAGACGATTGTGCCGCTCACAGGGCTCTCCTTAGCGCGGCTTCTGCCGAAAGACGCCCGGCAGCGGCTCTTACCTCCGGAGAGCATCCTACCTTCGTCTTTCGCGTCTTATGTAGTCTACACCTCGGCAAAACGCTTTTCCACTATGTCTGGCTAGGAAAAACTGTGCCAGCACAGAAAACATCTCCCATCGTGTTCTAGAAGTTGCACGGATGTCTGCCAAGTGTTTGGCAGGAAGAAAAGAAAAGTTGTCCAAAACAGCTTCCAATCGAATGTTCCTGTGATTGGAAAAGTCAGGAGAGTGCAAAGGTACTGTTTTCTATCAGTTGGCAAGGTGCGCACACAATCCCAGTGTTGTACAGCTTGCTTCTTCACCTTCCCGAAGCTGCCGCTCTCGCCGGCTGCCGGAGCCCAAGAAGCGGCTTCTTCGCGCAAAGACGATTGTGCCGCTCACAGTGCTCTCCTTAGCGCGGCTTCTGCCGAAAGACGCCCGGCAGCGGCTCTTACCTCCGGAGAGCATCCTACCTTCGTCTTTCGCGTCTTATGTAGTCTACACCTCGGCAAAAAGCTTTTCCACTATGTCTGGCTAGGAAAAACTGTGCCAGCACAGAAAACATCTCCCATCGTGTTCTAGAAGTTGCACGGATGTCTGCCAAGTGTTTGGCAGGAAGAAAAGAAAAGTTGTCCAAAACAGCTTCCAATCGAATGTTCCTGTGATTGGAAAAGTCAGGAGAGTGCAAAGGTACTGTTTTCTATCAGTTGGCAAGGTGCGCACACAATCCCAGTGTTGTACAGCTTGCTTCTTCACCTTCCCGAAGCTGCCGCTCTCGCCGGCTGCCGGAGCCCAAGAAGCGGCTTCTTCGCGCAAAGACGATTGTGCCGCTCACAGTGCTCTCCTTAGCGCGGCTTCTGCCGAAAGACGCCCGGCAGCGGCTCTTACCTCCGGAGAGCATCCTACCTTCGTCTTTCGCGTCTTTTGTAGTCTACATCTTAGCAAAACGCTTTTCCACTATGTCTGGCTAGGAAAAACTGTGCCAGCACAGAAAACATCTCCCATCGTGTTCTAGAAGTTGCACGGATGTCTGCCAAGTGTTTGGCAGGAAGAAAAGAAAAGTTGTCCAAAACAGCTTCCAATCGAATGTTCCTGTGATTGGAAAAGTCAGGAGAGTGCAAAGGTACTGTTTTCTATCAGTTGGCAAGGTGCGCACACAATCCCAGTGTTGTACAGCTTGCTTCTTCACCTTCCCGAAGCTGCCGCTCTCGCCGGCTGCCGGAGCCCAAGAAGCGGCTTCTTCGCGCAAAGACGATTGTGCCGCTCACAGTGCTCTCCTTAGCGCGGCTTCTGCCGAAAGACGCCCGGCAGCGGCTCTTACCTCCGGAGAGCATCCTACCTTCGTCTTTCGCGTCTTTTGTAGTCTACATCTTAGCAAAACGCTTTTCCACTATGTCTGGCTAGGAAAAACTGTGCCAGCACAGAAAACATCTCCCATCGTGTTCTAGAAGTTGCACGGATGTCTGCCAAGTGTTTGGCAGGAAGAAAAGAAAAGTTGTCCAAAACAGCTTCCAATCGAATGTTCCTGTGATTGGAAAAGTCAGGAGAGTGCAAAGGTACTGTTTTCTATCAGTTGGCAAGGTGCGCACACAATCCCAGTGTTGTACAGCTTGCTTCTTCACCTTCCCGAAGCTGCCGCTCTCGCCGGCTGCCGGAGCCCAAGAAGCGGCTTCTTCGCGCAAAGACGATTGTGCCGCTCACAGTGCTCTCCTTAGCGCGGCTTCTGCCGAAAGACGCCCGGCAGCGGCTCTTACCTCCGGAGAGCATCCTACCTTCGTCTTTCGCGTCTTTTGTAGTCTACATCTTAGCAAAACGCTTTTCCACTATGTCTGGCTAGGAAAAACTGTGCCAGCACAGAAAACATCTCCCATCGTGTTCTAGAAGTTGCACGGATGTCTGCCAAGTGTTTGGCAGGAAGAAAAGAAAAGTTGTCCAAAACAGCTTCCAATCGAATGTTCCTGTGATTGGAAAAGTCAGGAGAGTGCAAAGGTACTGTTTTCTATCAGTTGGCAAGGTGCGCACACAATCCCAGTGTTGTACAGCTTGCTTCTTCACCTTCCCGAAGCTGCCGCTCTCGCCGGCTGCCGGAGCCCAAGAAGCGGCTTCTTCGCGCAAAGACGATTGTGCCGCTCACAGTGCTCTCCTTAGCGCGGCTTCTGCCGAAAGACGCCCGGCAGCGGCTCTTACCTCCGGAGAGCATCCTACCTTCGTCTTTCGCGTCTTTTGTAGTCTACATCTTAGCAAAACGCTTTTCCACTATGTCTGGCTAGGAAAAACTGTGCCAGCACAGAAAACATCTCCCATCGTGTTCTAGAAGTTGCACGGATGTCTGCCAAGTGTTTGGCAGGAAGAAAAGAAAAGTTGTCCAAAACAGCTTCCAATCGAATGTTCCTGTGATTGGAAAAGTCAGGAGAGTGCAAAGGTACTGTTTTCTATCAGTTGGCAAGGTGCGCACACAATCCCAGTGTTGTACAGCTTGCTTCTTCACCTTCCCGAAGCTGCCGCTCTCGCCGGCTGCCGGAGCCCAAGAAGCGGCTTCTTCGCGCAAAGACGATTGTGCCGCTCACAGGGCTCTCCTTAGCGCGGCTTCTGCCGAAAGACGCCCGGCAGCGGCTCTTACCTCCGGAGAGCATCCTACCTTCTTCTTTCGCGTCTTATGTAGTCTACACCTCGGCAAAACGCTTTTCCACTATGTCTGGCTAGGAAAAACTGTGCCAGCACAGAAAACATCTCCCATCGTGTTCTAGAAGTTGCACGGATGTCTGCCAAGTGTTTGGCAGGAAGAAAAGAAAAGTTGTCCAAAACAGCTTCCAATCGAATGTTCCTGTGATTGGAAAAGTCAGGAGAGTGCAAAGGTACTGTTTTCTATCAGTTGGCAAGGTGCGCACACAATCCCAGTGTTGTACAGCTTGCTTCTTCACCTTCCCGAAGCTGCCGCTCTCGCCGGCTGCCGGAGCCCAAGAAGCGGCTTCTTCGCGCAAAGACGATTGTGCCGCTCACAGTACTCCCCTTAGCGCGGCTTCTGCCGAAAGACGCCCGGCAGCGGCTCTTACCTCCGGAGAGCATCCTACCTTCGTCTTTCGCGTCTTATGTAGTCTACACCTCGGCAAAACGCTTTTCCACTATGTCTGGCTAGGAAAAACTGTGCCAGCACAGAAAACATCTCCCATCGTGTTCTAGAAGTTGCACGGATGTCTGCCAAGTGTTTGGCAGGAAGAAAAGAAAAGTTGTCCAAAACAGCTTCCAATCGAATGTTCCTGTGATTGGAAAAGTCAGGAGAGTGCAAAGGTACTGTTTTCTATCAGTTGGCAAGGTGCGCACACAATCCCAGTGTTGTACAGCTTGCTTCTTCACCTTCCCGAAGCTGCCGCTCTCGCCGGCTGCCGGAGCCCAAGAAGCGGCTTCTTCGCGCAAAGACGATTGTGCCGCTCACAGGGCTCTCCTTAGCGCGGCTTCTGCCGAAAGACGCCCGGCAGCGGCTCTTACCTCCGGAGAGCATCCTACCTTCGTCTTTCGCGTCTTATGTAGTCTACACCTCGGCAAAACGCTTTTCCACTATGTCTGGCTAGGAAAAACTGTGCCAGCACAGAAAACATCTCCCATCGTGTTCTAGAAGTTGCACGGATGTCTGCCAAGTGTTTGGCAGGAAGAAAAGTTGTCCAAAACAGCTTCCAATCGAATGTTCCTGTGATTGGAAAAGTCAGGAGAGTGCAAAGGTACTGTTTTCTATCAGTTGGCAAGGTGCGCACACAATCCCAGTGTTGTACAGCTTGCTTCTTCACCTTCCCGAAGCTGCCGCTCTCGCCGGCTGCCGGAGCCCAAGAAGCGGCTTCTTCGCGCAAAGACGATTGTGCCGCTCACAGGGCTCTCCTTAGCGCGGCTTCTGCCGAAAGACGCCCGGCAGCGGCTCTTACCTCCGGAGAGCATCCTACCTTCGTCTTTCGCGTCTTATGTAGTCTACACCTCGGCAAAACGCTTTTCCACTATGTCTGGCTAGGAAAAACTGTGCCAGCACAGAAAACATCTCCCATCGTGTTCTAGAAGTTGCACGGATGTCTGCCAAGTGTTTGGCAGGAAGAAAAGAAAAGTTGTCCAAAACAGCTTCCAATCGAATGTTCCTGTGATTGGAAAAGTCAGGAGAGTGCAAAGGTACTGTTTTCTATCAGTTGGCAAGGTGCGCACACAATCCCAGTGTTGTACAGCTTGCTTCTTCACCTTCCCGAAGCTGCCGCTCTCGCCGGCTGCCGGAGCCCAAGAAGCGGCTTCTTCGCGCAAAGACGATTGTGCCGCTCACAGTGCTCTCCTTAGCGCGGCTTCTGCCGAAAGACGCCCGGCAGCGGCTCTTACCTCCGGAGAGCATCCTACCTTCGTCTTTCGCGTCTTATGTAGTCTACACCTCGGCAAAAAGCTTTTCCACTATGTCTGGCTAGGAAAAACTGTGCCAGCACAGAAAACATCTCCCATCGTGTTCTAGAAGTTGCACGGATGTCTGCCAAGTGTTTGGCAGGAAGAAAAGAAAAGTTGTCCAAAACAGCTTCCAATCGAATGTTCCTGTGATTGGAAAAGTCAGGAGAGTGCAAAGGTACTGTTTTCTATCAGTTGGCAAGGTGCGCACACAATCCCAGTGTTGTACAGCTTGCTTCTTCACCTTCCCGAAGCTGCCGCTCTCGCCGGCTGCCGGAGCCCAAGAAGCGGCTTCTTCGCGCAAAGACGATTGTGCCGCTCACAGTGCTCTCCTTAGCGCGGCTTCTGCCGAAAGACGCCCGGCAGCGGCTCTTACCTCCGGAGAGCATCCTACCTTCGTCTTTCGCGTCTTTTGTAGTCTACATCTTAGCAAAACGCTTTTCCACTATGTCTGGCTAGGAAAAACTGTGCCAGCACAGAAAACATCTCCCATCGTGTTCTAGAAGTTGCACGGATGTCTGCCAAGTGTTTGGCAGGAAGAAAAGAAAAGTTGTCCAAAACAGCTTCCAATCGAATGTTCCTGTGATTGGAAAAGTCAGGAGAGTGCAAAGGTACTGTTTTCTATCAGTTGGCAAGGTGCGCACACAATCCCAGTGTTGTACAGCTTGCTTCTTCACCTTCCCGAAGCTGCCGCTCTCGCCGGCTGCCGGAGCCCAAGAAGCGGCTTCTTCGCGCAAAGACGATTGTGCCGCTCACAGTGCTCTCCTTAGCGCGGCTTCTGCCGAAAGACGCCCGGCAGCGGCTCTTACCTCCGGAGAGCATCCTACCTTCGTCTTTCGCGTCTTATGTAGTCTACACCTCGGCAAAAAGCTTTTCCACTATGTCTGGCTAGGAAAAACTGTGCCAGCACAGAAAACATCTCCCATCGTGTTCTAGAAGTTGCACGGATGTCTGCCAAGTGTTTGGCAGGAAGAAAAGAAAAGTTGTCCAAAACAGCTTCCAATCGAATGTTCCTGTGATTGGAAAAGTCAGGAGAGTGCAAAGGTACTGTTTTCTATCAGTTGGCAAGGTGCGCACACAATCCCAGTGTTGTACAGCTTGCTTCTTCACCTTCCCGAAGCTGCCGCTCTCGCCGGCTGCCGGAGCCCAAGAAGCGGCTTCTTCGCGCAAAGACGATTGTGCCGCTCACAGTGCTCTCCTTAGCGCGGCTTCTGCCGAAAGACGCCCGGCAGCGGCTCTTACCTCCGGAGAGCATCCTACCTTCGTCTTTCGCGTCTTTTGTAGTCTACATCTTAGCAAAACGCTTTTCCACTATGTCTGGCTAGGAAAAACTGTGCCAGCACAGAAAACATCTCCCATCGTGTTCTAGAAGTTGCACGGATGTCTGCCAAGTGTTTGGCAGGAAGAAAAGAAAAGTTGTCCAAAACAGCTTCCAATCGAATGTTCCTGTGATTGGAAAAGTCAGGAGAGTGCAAAGGTACTGTTTTCTATCAGTTGGCAAGGTGCGCACACAATCCCAGTGTTGTACAGCTTGCTTCTTCACCTTCCCGAAGCTGCCGCTCTCGCCGGCTGCCGGAGCCCAAGAAGCGGCTTCTTCGCGCAAAGACGATTGTGCCGCTCACAGTGCTCTCCTTAGCGCGGCTTCTGCCGAAAGACGCCCGGCAGCGGCTCTTACCTCCGGAGAGCATCCTACCTTCGTCTTTCGCGTCTTTTGTAGTCTACATCTTAGCAAAACGCTTTTCCACTATGTCTGGCTAGGAAAAACTGTGCCAGCACAGAAAACATCTCCCATCGTGTTCTAGAAGTTGCACGGATGTCTGCCAAGTGTTTGGCAGGAAGAAAAGAAAAGTTGTCCAAAACAGCTTCCAATCGAATGTTCCTGTGATTGGAAAAGTCAGGAGAGTGCAAAGGTACTGTTTTCTATCAGTTGGCAAGGTGCGCACACAATCCCAGTGTTGTACAGCTTGCTTCTTCACCTTCCCGAAGCTGCCGCTCTCGCCGGCTGCCGGAGCCCAAGAAGCGGCTTCTTCGCGCAAAGACGATTGTGCCGCTCACAGTGCTCTCCTTAGCGCGGCTTCTGCCGAAAGACGCCCGGCAGCGGCTCTTACCTCCGGAGAGCATCCTACCTTCGTCTTTCGCGTCTTTTGTAGTCTACATCTTAGCAAAACGCTTTTCCACTATGTCTGGCTAGGAAAAACTGTGCCAGCACAGAAAACATCTCCCATCGTGTTCTAGAAGTTGCACGGATGTCTGCCAAGTGTTTGGCAGGAAGAAAAGAAAAGTTGTCCAAAACAGCTTCCAATCGAATGTTCCTGTGATTGGAAAAGTCAGGAGAGTGCAAAGGTACTGTTTTCTATCAGTTGGCAAGGTGCGCACACAATCCCAGTGTTGTACAGCTTGCTTCTTCACCTTCCCGAAGCTGCCGCTCTCGCCGGCTGCCGGAGCCCAAGAAGCGGCTTCTTCGCGCAAAGACGATTGTGCCGCTCACAGGGCTCTCCTTAGCGCGGCTTCTGCCGAAAGACGCCCGGCAGCGGCTCTTACCTCCGGAGACCATCCTACCTTCGTCTTTCGCGTCTTTTGTAGTCTACATCTTAGCAAAACGCTTTTCCACTATGTCTGGCTAGGAAAAACTGTGCCAGCACAGAAAACATCTCCCATCGTGTTCTAGAAGTTGCACGGATGTCTGCCAAGTGTTTGGCAGGAAGAAAAGAAAAGTTGTCCAAAACAGCTTCCAATCGAATGTTCCTGTGATTGGAAAAGTCAGGAGAGTGCAAAGGTACTGTTTTCTATCAGTTGGCAAGGTGCGCACACAATCCCAGTGTTGTACAGCTTGCTTCTTCACCTTCCCGAAGCTGCCGCTCTCGCCGGCTGCCGGAGCCCAAGAAGCGGCTTCTTCGCGCGAAGACGATTGTGCCGCTCACAGTACTCCCCTTAGCGCGGCTTCTGCCGAAAGACGCCCGGCAGCGGCTCTTACCTCCGGAGAGCATCCTACCTTCGTCTTTCGCGTCTTTTGTAGTCTACATCTTAGCAAAACGCTTTTCCACTATGTCTGGCTAGGAAAAACTGTGCCAGCACAGAAAACATCTCCCATCGTGTTCTAGAAGTTGCACGGATGTCTGCCAAGTGTTTGGCAGGAAGAAAAGAAAAGTTGTCCAAAACAGCTTCCAATCGAATGTTCCTGTGATTGGAAAAGTCAGGAGAGTGCAAAGGTACTGTTTTCTATCAGTTGGCAAGGTGCGCACACAATCCCAGTGTTGTACAGCTTGCTTCTTCACCTTCCCGAAGCTGCCGCTCTCGCCGGCTGCCGGAGCCCAAGAAGCGGCTTCTTCGCGCAAAGACGATTGTGCCGCTCACAGGGCTCTCCTTAGCGCGGCTTCTGCCGAAAGACGCCCGGCAGCGGCTCTTACCTCCGGAGAGCATCCTACCTTCTTCTTTCGCGTCTTATGTAGTCTACACCTCGGCAAAACGCTTTTCCACTATGTCTGGCTAGGAAAAACTGTGCCAGCACAGAAAACATCTCCCATCGTGTTCTAGAAGTTGCACGGATGTCTGCCAAGTGTTTGGCAGGAAGAAAAGAAAAGTTGTCCAAAACAGCTTCCAATCGAATGTTCCTGTGATTGGAAAAGTCAGGAGAGTGCAAAGGTACTGTTTTCTATCAGTTGGCAAGGTGCGCACACAATCCCAGTGTTGTACAGCTTGCTTCTTCACCTTCCCGAAGCTGCCGCTCTCGCCGGCTGCCGGAGCCCAAGAAGCGGCTTCTTCGCGCAAAGACGATTGTGCCGCTCACAGTACTCCCCTTAGCGCGGCTTCTGCCGAAAGACGCCCGGCAGCGGCTCTTACCTCCGGAGAGCATCCTACCTTCTTCTTTCGCGTCTTATGTAGTCTACACCTCGGCAAAACGCTTTTCCACTATGTCTGGCTAGGAAAAACTGTGCCAGCACAGAAAACATCTCCCATCGTGTTCTAGAAGTTGCACGGATGTCTGCCAAGTGTTTGGCAGGAAGAAAAGAAAAGTTGTCCAAAACAGCTTCCAATCGAATGTTCCTGTGATTGGAAAAGTCAGGAGAGTGCAAAGGTACTGTTTTCTATCAGTTGGCAAGGTGCGCACACAATCCCAGTGTTGTACAGCTTGCTTCTTCACCTTCCCGAAGCTGCCGCTCTCGCCGGCTGCCGGAGCCCAAGAAGCGGCTTCTTCGCGCAAAGACGATTGTGCCGCTCACAGTACTCCCCTTAGCGCGGCTTCTGCCGAAAGACGCCCGGCAGCGGCTCTTACCTCCTGAGAGTGGCAGCTTCGGGAAGGTTAAGAAGCAAGCTGTACAACACTGGGATTGTGTGCGCACCTTGCCAACTGATAGAAAACAGTACCTTTGCACTCTCCTGACTTTTCCAATCACAGGAACATTCGATTGGAAGCTGTTTTGGACAACTTTTCTTTTCTTCCTGCCAAACACTTGGCAGACATCCGTGCAACTTCTAGAACACGATGGGAGATGTTTTCTGTGCTGGCACAGTTTTTCCTAGCCAGACATAGTGGAAAAGCGTTTTGCCGAGGTGTAGATGAGAAGAGGAGCTAAAGACGAAGGTAGGATGCTCTCCGGAGGTAAGAGCCGCTGCCGGGCGTCTTTCGGCAGAAGCCGCGCTAAGGAGAGCACTGTGAGCGGCACAATCGTCTTTGCGCGAAGAAGCCGCTTCTTGGGCTCCGGCAGCCGGCGAGAGCGGCAGCTTCGGGAAGGTGAAGAAGCAAGCTGTACAACACTGGGATTGTGTGCGCACCTTGCCAACTGATAGAAAACAGTACCTTTGCACTCTCCTGACTTTTTCAATCACAGGAACATTCGATTGGAAGCTGTTTTGGACAACTTTTCTTTTCTTCCTGCCAAACACTTGGCAGACATCCGTGCAACTTCTAGAACACGATGGGAGATGTTTTCTGTGCTGGCACAGTTTTTCTTAGCCAGACATAGTGGAAAAGCGTTTTGCTAAGATGTAGACTACAAAAGACGCGAAAGACGAAGGTAGGATGCTCTCCGGAGGTAAGAGCCGCTGCCGGGCGTCT
This sequence comes from Melospiza melodia melodia, assembly GCF_035770615.1. Classification (NCBI taxonomy): domain Eukaryota; kingdom Metazoa; phylum Chordata; class Aves; order Passeriformes; family Passerellidae; genus Melospiza; species Melospiza melodia. Next base: position 54,626,871 of record NC_086198.1, read on the forward strand.
TTCGGCAGAAGCCGCGCTAAGGAGAGCACTGTGAGCGGCACAATCGTCTTTGCGCGAAGAAGCCGCTTCTTGGGCTCCGGCAGCCGGCGAGAGCGGCAGCTTCGGGAAGGTGAAGAAGCAAGCTGTACAACACTGGGATTGTGTGCGCACCTTGCCAACTGATAGAAAACAGTACCTTTGCACTCTCCTGACTTTTCCAATCACAGGAACATTCGATTGGAAGCTGTTTTGGACAACTTTTCTTTTCTTCCTGCCAAACACTTGGCAGACATCCGTGCAACTTCTAGAACACGATGGGAGATGTTTTCTGTGCTGGCACAGTTTTTCCTAGCCAGACATAGTGGAAAAGCGTTTTGCCGAGGTGTAGATGAGAAGAGGAGCTAAAGACGAAGGTAGGATGCTCTCCGGAGGTAAGAGCCGCTGCCGGGCGTCTTTCGGCAGAAGCCGCGCTAAGGAGAGCACTGTGAGCGGCACAATCGTCTTTGCGCGAAGAAGCCGCTTCTTGGGCTCCGGCAGCCGGCGAGAGCGGCAGCTTCGGGAAGGTGAAGAAGCAAGCTGTACAACACTGGGATTGTGTGCGCACCTTGCCAACTGATAGAAAACAGTACCTTTGCACTCTCCTGACTTTTTCAATCACAGGAACATTCGATTGGAAGCTGTTTTGGACAACTTTTCTTTTCTTCCTGCCAAACACTTGGCAGACATCCGTGCAACTTCTAGAACACGATGGGAGATGTTTTCTGTGCTGGCACAGTTTTTCTTAGCCAGACATAGTGGAAAAGCGTTTTGCTAAGATGTAGACTACAAAAGACGCGAAAGACGAAGGTAGGATGCTCTCCGGAGGTAAGAGCCGCTGCCGGGCGTCTTTCGGCAGAAGCCGCGCTAAGGAGAGCACTGTGAGCGGCACAATCGTCTTTGCGCGAAGAAGCCGCTTCTTGGGCTCCGGCAGCCGGCGAGAGCGGCAGCTTCGGGAAGGTGAAGAAGCAAGCTGTACAACACTGGGATTGTGTGCGCACCTTGCCAACTGATAGAAAACAGTACCTTTGCACTCTCCTGACTTTTCCAATCACAGGAACATTCGATTGGAAGCTGTTTTGGACAACTTTTCTTTTCTTCCTGCCAAACACTTGGCAGACATCCGTGCAACTTCTAGAACACGATGGGAGATGTTTTCTGTGCTGGCACAGTTTTTCCTAGCCAGACATAGTGGAAAAGCGTTTTGCCGAGGTGTAGATGAGAAGAGGAGCTAAAGACGAAGGTAGGATGCTCTCCGGAGGTAAGAGCCGCTGCCGGGCGTCTTTCGGCAGAAGCCGCGCTAAGGAGAGCCCTGTGAGCGGCACAATCGTCTTTGCGCGAAGAAGCCGCTTCTTGGGCTCCGGCAGCCGGCGAGAGCGGCAGCTTCGGGAAGGTGAAGAAGCAAGCTGTACAACACTGGGATTGTGTGCGCACCTTGCCAACTGATAGAAAACAGTACCTTTGCACTCTCCTGACTTTTTCAATCACAGGAACATTCGATTGGAAGCTGTTTTGGACAACTTTTCTTTTCTTCCTGCCAAACACTTGGCAGACATCCGTGCAACTTCTAGAACACGATGGGAGATGTTTTCTGTGCTGGCACAGTTTTTCCTAGCCAGACATAGTGGAAAAGCTTTTTGCCGAGGTGTAGATGAGAAGAGGAGCTAAAGTGTGGTTGTTAGCAAATGACACCCATCTTCAAAAAAGGCAATTAAGAGGACTCGCCATAGTACAAACCAGCCAGCCTCTTTTTTATCCCCAGGAAGTTGATGAAGCAGCTCTTCCTGGAAATCCTTGCCAGGCACATGACAGATGACCAAATAATGTAGTTAGCATGATTTTTCAGGGGAATTTCATGCTGAACATCACTTTAAACTCCTCTGATGAATCAACTTGACTGGTAGATGAAGGGAATATTATCTGCCTGGGCTTCAGGGAGGTTTTTGACATACCTCTACATGGCATCACACATACATATGGAAGCAATAGTGCAAAGGGGAGGGAATCAGTGTCTTTTCAGTGATGCTGAGGGAAAAGACAAGAGGCAGTGGGCACACACTGAAATACAGGAGATTGCCTTTGAACATCAGTAAATGTTTCTTTACTGTCAGGGTGACTGAACCACGGCACAGACTGCCCAGAAAGATTGTGGAGCCTGGATCTTTGAAGACATTAAAAGTACACCCAGATAGAATCCTGGGCAAGAGGCTCTAGGTATCCTGGTTTAGGCAGGGGGGTTGGGCCTGGTTAGCCCCACCAACCCCTTCCACTCTCTTTCATTCTGTGCTAGTGAATTCTCTTCAAGATGCATTTCAAAGCGCTGGCATGACAAAGTTCTGTGCAGACAGAGATCCAAATGGACATGGCATCTAAGTTCCTTAAGCAGTGTTCAAGAAGAATGTAAAACTCTGGCACAAGTGTCTCTTCCCTAACTGAATCCCTTTCATGGGAAAATTCCCAGCTCTAGAAAGATCTTCTGATACGCATGCTTAAGACTGACACTGGCTGAGCAAATTTCTCCCTATGTATATCTAAGACCAGTTAGGATCTTCACCCAAAGTGCAGTCAACATAGTCACAGAATGCCTATTGTTAAGAAGTGACAGCTTCCATCAGAATGGCAGCTATTGGTCCACAAAATGGATTAATGGATGGGAATTATCTACGTGGGTTAAAAACAAAAATAAAGAGTTGGTCTTTATTTATCAATTTCATGGCAATATTGATAAGGGAAGAAAAAGATCTAAGTCCTTGACTTTCTGGACTCGAGGAAAGATTTTAAAAATTCCTTGTAAAAATGTATGATCACAATCAGACTATTGAAACCATTTTAGTTGGGAACAAAGTTCCAAAATTGTCTAGATAGTGGCAAAGAAGCCAAGAAAATAGGAAAGAAACAAAAAGAGAGCAAAAGAGTCAGCTTCAGTGTACAAGCTCGTTCTAGAAGTAGTCTGCTGGGAAAAGGAACCCCCAGCTAAATTTCCAATGTATTCCTGCGCTTGATTCAGTAACTGGTCAATGTAAAAACCAATCCTTTTGTACAACTTCTTCCAGCAACAAAAACTCCAACAGGTTGACACTACCATCATGCCTGTTCCAGACATATTTAAAAGAGAAATGATGATTTTCTTGAAAACCTACTTACATAAAAGTTGCAAGATGGTGGAGGGATTCCCACATCCTCCTTCCTCCATCTGGCTTGAAAGTATATTTGATAAAATATGCAACAAAGCACATGATTTATAAGGGAGAGTCAAATGGATGATTTGGGAATCGATCTCTTGTTGATAGTAAACTTCATATCCACTCGGTGTGACCTTTTTAAAACAAAATGTGGAGCTGAGGCATGAATCTGCCACAACAATTGTAAAGCAAACATACACACTCCCCTTCATATGCCCCCCCCTCCACACACACCTAGGCACACACAGAGATCAGCATAGCAGATCATGAACACCTTGGAAAAGACTGAAATGCTAAATGCCTCTCTTGATGGGCAAAAGAGCTGGTGCAGTAATTCAAATGCCTGGTACAAAAATTCTGTTTAATATTTAGCTCCTATTTAAAACACAGCTTTTCATTTCATTCTATTTACAGAATATTTTCATTTCATTTGTTTCTTTAAAATTACTTAGTTCTCACCTGTTGTATGTCTAGGAATATTTTCTTCCAAAAATAGAAAAAAATAGATGATATCTTTTCAGCAGAAAACATTGGTTGATACAATTTTAAACCATCATGATATGGAAGAATTCTTCTGTCCCTCTCGAAGGTGGAAGAAGCATTTGGATCACAGATCATCTACAATGAAATACTTGACATGTTTAAGATGCTTTCAATCAATTTTGATCGTCAATTGCTTATTTGTTGTAAACAGTAATTTTTCAGTGAAGGGAAAGCGTGTGTGGTATATCTACATGATATGTTCAAAGGCAGTTCCTACTAATGGCCAGGCTGAATTCCAGTAAATAATGTCCCGAATGATATTTTGCCGCCTTCTTTGGCACTTCATGAAATCTTACCCCGATGAAGTGCTGAAACACAGAGATTTTCTCTTAGAGAGTGTCTCATGTTGTAACCTATCCCATGGATTTTATGCTGTAATTCTTATCTCTTTTAAAATTTACTATCTTCTGTACAGTTTTCATGAAACTTTCTGTTACAGTAGTGAATAGCACAGATAAATGTCATTTTGTACAACTTTGAATTTACCCCAAGAGCTGAGAGAAAACTTGATCCTATACTTCAATCCGAGTTTCTTCTATAGTCCAACTTTGTTTCTCTACCATCAAGCTTCTCCTTTGTTGCTGCTCCAAGCCCCGTCCAAGGCGACCTTGAATACTTTCAGGGATGGGACACCCACAACTTCTCTGGGCAACCTGTTCCAGTGTTCCAGCACTCCCACAGTAAAAAAGGCCTTCCTTTCATCTAATATGTGTAGGAAATCATAAATCTAGGCATAGAAGCTTGGAGTGCAAATTTGAAATTCTTTGGATTTGAAGCACATTTTATATGAATACTGACTTACAGATGACTAAAAGATGTTGATGGGCATTTGAGCTGACAAGTTTTGAAAAAGTGCACGGAAATTAAAATTGAAACCACTAAAATTAAAAACTCCTTGCCATTTTCTTTTTCCTCTCCTATTCAAAATTGCATATGTCAGATATCAGTGCTTCATGCAAACCTCTCAGATGCTCTCAGAGAAAAAGCTTTTCTTTCAGACTAAGTTGCGGTTGACGTAGAACACTAGCAGGAGTGAAAGATTTTCTGGGCATTGGGGCAGCCCGTTCTCCTTGGATTTGTGTGCAGAATGCATTTTATCCAAACTGGAAAATAGATCCCAGCTCTGTTCTATTCATCATTCTTACTTCATCAGGCCAGAAGATTCTGTGAAAAGTAGCCTGTGGACCTTGAAGACAGCGCATGTGAACCAGATGAGAGGTGATAGAGAAGTTGAGGGAGAGAAGAAAGAGCATGAGGCTGAAACCAGAAAGTATTTCTCCACGTGATCATGGAAGATTGCAGGAGCCACTTGGTACTATCAAACCAGCCCAACTTGGCACTGGTGCCACCTTGGGTCTGGGAGCCATGTTGCATATCGTGCATTTTAAGGAGCCAGCTGGCCACACCCAGCCATATGCCCCCAAACACAAACCAAGGCCCTTTTCTCTGGCAAACAAAACTCAGCTGCCCTGCTTCTGGATGGCAGATTGCAGGAACCACTTGGTACTATCAAACCAGCCCAACTTGGCACTGGTGCCACCATGGGTCTGGTCACCATCCTGCCTATCGTAGCTTTTCAGGAGCCAGCCGGTCACTCTCAGCCATAGGCCCCCAAACACAAACCTCGGCCCGTTTCCCTGGCAAACAAAAGTAAGCTGCCCCGCTTCTGGATGGCAGATTGCAGGAGCTACTTAGTACTATCAAATCAGCCCGACTTGGCACAGGTGCCACCTTGGATCTGGGAACCATCCTGTGTATCGTGGATTTTCAGGGGCCAGCCAGCCACTCTCAGCCATATGCCCCCAAAAACAAACCACGGACCTTTTCTCTGGCAAACAAAACTCAACTGACCCTCTTCTGGATGGCAAATTTTAGGACGCACTTTGTACTACGAAAACCGCCCGACGTGGCACTGGTGCCACCTTGGGTCTGGGAAACATCCTGCATATCGAGCTTTTTAAGGAGCCAGCCGGCCAGGCCCAGCCATATACCCCCAAAAACAAACCACGGACCATTTCTCATGGAAACAAAAATCCGCTGCCCCGCGTCTGGATGGCAGATTGCAGGAGCCACTTTGCACCATCAAACCAGCCCGACTTGGCACTGGTGCCACCTTGGGTCTGGGAACAATCCTGCGTATCGTACATATTCAGGAACCAGCCGAACACTCCCAGCCACAGGCCCCCAAACACAAACAACGGCCCATTTCCCTGGCAAACAAAACTCAGCGGCCCCGCTTCTGGATGGCAGTTTGCAGGAGCCACTTGGGACTATCAAACCAGCCCGACTTGGCACTGGTGCCACCTTGGGTCTGGGAACCATCCTGCGTATGGTGGATTCTAAGGAGCCAGCCGGCCACTCCCAGCCACAGGCCCCCAACAAAAACCACGGCCCTTTTTTCTGGCAAACAAAACTTAGCTGCCTCACTTCTGGATGGCAGATTGCAGGAGCCACTTGGTGTAATCAAACCAGCCCGACTTGGCACTGGTGCCACCTTGGGTCTGGGAACCATCCTGCGTATCGTGGGTTCAAAGGAGCCAGCCGGCCACTCCCAGCCACAGGCCCCCAAATAAAAACAACGGCGCTTTTCCCTGGAAAACAAAACTCGCCTGCCAACTTTTTGATGGCAGATTGCAGGAGCCACTTGGTACTATCAAACCAGCCCAACTTGGCACTGGTGCCACCATGGGTCTGGTCACCATCCTGCCTATTGTAGCTTTCCAGGAGCCAGCCGGTCACTCCCAGCCATAGGTCCCAAGTCACAAACCTCGGCCCGTTTCACTGGCAAACAAAAGTAAGCTGCCCCGCTTCTGGATGGCAGATTGCAGGAGCCACTTGGTACTATCAAACCAGCCCAACTTGGCACTGGTGCCACCTCTGGTCTGGGAACCATGCTGCGTAACACAGATTCTTAGGCGCCAGTCGGCCACTCCCAGCCACAAGCCCCCAAACACAAACAACTGCGCTATTCTCTGGCAAACAAAACTCCACTGCCCCTCTCCTGGATGGCAAATTGCAGGACGCACTTGGTACTATAAAAACAGCCCGACTTGGCACTGGTGCCACCTTGGGTCTGGGAACCATCCTGCGTATCGATCTTTTTAATGAGACAGCCGGCCACTCCTAGCCATATGCCCCCAAACACAACCCACGGCCCTTTTCTCTGGCAAACAAAACTCAACTGCACCGCTTCTGGATGGCAGATTGCAGGAGCCACTTGGTACTATCAAACCAGCCCGACTTGGCACTGGTGCCACCTTGGGTCTGGGAACCATCCTGCGTATTGTGGGTTGTCAGGAGCCAGCCGAACACTCTCGGCCACAGACCCCAATCAAAAACAACGGCCCGTTTCACAGGCAAACAAAACTCAGCTGCCCCGCTTCTGGATGGGAGATTGCAGGAGGCACTTGACACTGTGAAACCAGCCCCACTTGGCACTGGTGCCACCTTGGGTCTGGGAACCATCCTGCGTATCATGGATGTTCAGGAGCCAGCCGGCCACTCCCAGCCACAGGCCCCCAAACACAAACCACAGCCTTTTTCTCTGGCAAACAAAATTCAGCTGCCCCGCTTCTGGATGGCAGATTGCAGGAGCCACTTGGGACTATCACACCAGCACAACATGGCACTGCTGCCACCTTGGATCTGGGAACCATCCTTCCTATCGTGGATTTTCAGGGGCCAGCTGGTCACTCTCAGCCATAGGCCCCAAACACAAACCACGGCCCTTTTCTCTGGAAAACAAAACTCAACTGCCCCTCTTCTGGATGGCAGATTGCAGGAGCCACTGGGTACTATGAAACCAGCCCTACTTGGCACTGGTGCCACCTTGGGTCTGGGAACCATGCTGCGTATCATGGATTTTCAGGAGCCAGCCGGCCACTGCCAGCCACAGGCCCCGAAACACAAACAACAGCCTTTTTCTCTGGCAAACAAAATTCAGCTGCCCCGCTTCTGGATGGCAGATTGCAGGAACCACTTGGTACTAACAAACCAGCCCGACTTGGCACTGGTGCCACCTTGGCTCTTGGAACCATCCTGCGTATCGTGGATTCTAAGGAGCCAGCTGGCCACTCCCAGCCACAGGCCCCAAAACACACACAACGGTGCTTTTCCTTGGAAAACAAAACTCGCCTGCCAAACATTTGATGGCAGATTGCAGGAGCCACTTGGTACTATCAAACCAGCGCAACTTGGCACTGGTGCCACCATGGGTCTGGTCACCATCCTGCCTATCGTAGCTTTTCAGGTGGCAGCCAGCCACCCCCAGCCAGAGGCCCCTAGACAAATATTTCGGCCAGTTTCCCTGTCAAACAAAAGTAAGCTTCCCCGCTTCTGGATGGCAGATTGCAGGAGCCACTTTGCACCATCAAACCAGCCCAACTTGGCACTGGTGCCACCTCTGGTCTGGGAACCATCCTGCGTATCGTGGGTTCTAAGGAGCCAGCTGGCCACTCCCAGCCACAGGCCCCCAAACACAAACAACGGCGCTTTTCCCTGGAAAACAAAACTCGCCTGCCAACTTTTTGATGGCAGATTGCCGGAGCCACTTGGTACTATCAAACCAGCCCAACTTGGCACTGGTGCCACCATGGGTCTGGTCACCATCCTGCCTATCGTAGCTTTTCAGGAGCCAGCCGGTCACTCGCAGCCATAGGCCCCCAAACACAAACCTCGGCCCGTTTCCCTGGCAAACAAAAGTAAGCTGCCCCGCTTCTGCATGGCAGATTGCAGGAGCTATTTAGTACTATCAAACCAGCCCGACTTGGCACTGGTGACACCTCTGGTCTGGGAACCATCCTGCCTATCGTGGATTTTCAGGGGCCAGCCGGCCACTCTCAGCCATATGCCCCCAAAAACAAACCACGGCCCTTTTCTCTGGCAAACAAAACTCAACTGCCCCTCTTCTGGATGGCAAATTTTAGGACGCACTTTGTACTACGAAAACCGCCCGACGTGGCACTGGTGCCACCTTGTGTCAGGGAAGCATCCTGCATATCGAGCTTTTTAAGGAGCCAGCCGGCCACGCCCAGCCATATACCCCCAAAAACAAACCACGGACCATTTCTCATGGAAACAAAAATCCGCTGCCCCGCGTCTGGATGGCAGATTGCAGGAGCCACTTTGCATCATCAAACCAGCCCGACTTGGCACTGGTGCCACCTTGGGTCTGGGAACAATCCTGCATATCGTGGATTCTAAGGAGCCAGCCGGCCACTCCCAGCCACAGGCCCCCAAACACAAACAACGGCGCTTTTCCCTGGAAAACAAAACTCGCCTGCCAGCTTTTTGATGGCAGATTGCAGGAGCCACTTGGTAGTGTCAAACCAGCCCGACTTGGCACTGGTGCCACCTTGGGTTTGGGAACCATCCTGCGTATCGTGGATTCTAAGCAGCCACCCGGCCACTCTGAGCCACAGGCGCCCAAACACAAACAACGGCGCTGTTCCCTGGAAAACAAAACTCGCCTGCCAACATTTTGATGGCAGATTGCAGGAGCCACTTGGTGCTATCAAACCAGCCCAACTTGGCACTGGTGCCACCATGGGTCTGGTCACCATCCTGCCTATCGTAGCTTTTCAGGAGCCAGCCGGTCACTCCCAGCCATAGACCCACAGACACAAACCTCGGCCCGTTTCCCTGGAAAACAAAAGTAAGCTGCCCCGATTCTGGATGGCAGATTGCAGGAGCCACTTGGTACTATCAAATCAGCCCAACTTGGCACTGGTGCCACCATGGGTCTGGTAAACATCCTGCCTATCGTAGCTTTTAAGGAGCCAGACGGTCACTCCCTGCCATAGGCCCCCAGACACAAACCTCGGCCCGTTTCCCTGGCAAACAAAAGTAAACTGCCCCGCTTTTGGATGGCAGATTGCAGGATGCATTTGGTACTATCAAACCTGCCCGACTTGGCCCTCGTGCCACCTTGGCTCTGGGAACCATGCTGCGTAACGTAGATTCTACGAGGACAGGCGGCCACTCCCAGCCACAGGCCTCTAAACAAAAACAACGGCGCTTTTCCCTGGAAAACAAAACTCGCCTGCCAACTTTTTGATGGCAGATTGCAGGAGCCACTTGGTACTATCAAACCAGCCCAACTTGGTACTGGTTCCATTTTGGGTCTGGTCACCATCCTGCCTATCGTAGCTTTTCAGGAGCCAGCCGGTCACTCCCAGCCATAGGCCCCCAGACACAAACCTCGGCCCGTTTCCCTGGCAAACAAAAGTAAGCTGCCCCGCTTCTGCATGGCAGATTGCAGGAGCCACATGGTACTATCAAACCAGGCCAACATGGCACTGGTGCCACCTTGGCTCTGGGAACCATCCTGCCTATCGTGGATTTTCAGGGGCCAGCCGGCCACTCTCAGCCATATGCCCCCAAACACATACCACGGCCCTTTGCTCTGGCAAACAAAACTCAACTGCCCCTCTTCTGGATGGCAAATTGCAGGACGCACTTGGTACTACGAAAACAGCCCGACTTGGCACTGATGCCACCTTGGGTCAGGGAACAATCCTGCGTATCGAGCTTTTTAAGGAGCCAGCCGGCCACGTCCAGCCATATACCCCCAAAAAAAAACCACGGAACTTTTCTCCAGCAAACAAAAATCCGCTGCCGCGCGTCTGAATGGCAGATTTCAGGAGCTATTTAGTATTATCAAACCAGCCCGACTTGGCACTGGTGCCACCATGAGTCTGGTAACCATCCTGCCTATCGTAGCTTTTCAGTAGCCAGCCGGTCACTCCCAGCCATAGGCCCCCAGACAAATACCTCGGCCCGTTTCCCTGGGAAACAAAAGTAAGCTGTCCCGCTTCTGGATGGCAGATTGCAGGAGCCACTTGGTATTATCAAACCAGCCCAACTTGGCACTGGTGCCACTTTGGCTCTGGGAACCATCCTGCGTATCCTGGGTTCAAAGGAGCCAGCCGGCCACTCCCAGCCACAGGCCCCTAAACAAGAACAACGGCGCTTTTCCCTGGAAAACAAAACTCGCCTGACAACTTTTTGATGGCAGATTGCAGGAGCCACTTGGTACTATCAAACCAGCCCAACTTGGCACTGGTGCCACCATGGGTCTGGTCACCATCCTGCCTATCGTAGCTTTTCAGGAGCCAGCCGCTCACTCCCAGCCATAGGCCCCCAGACAAATATCTCGGCCCGTTTCCCTGGCAAACAAAAGTAAGCAGCCCCGCTTCTGGATGGCAGATTGCAGGAGCCACATGGTACTATCAAACCAGCCCAACATGGCACTGGTGCCACCTTGGGTCTGGGAACCATCCTGCCTATCGTGGATTTTCAGGGGCCAGCCGGCCACTCTCAACCATATGCCCCCAAACATATACCACGGCCCTTTTCTCTGGCAAACAAAACTCAACTGCCCCTCTTCTGGATGGCAAATTGCAGGACGCACTTGGTACTACGAAAACAGCCCGACTTGGCACTGATGCCACCTTGGGTCAGGGAACAATCCTGCGTATCGAGCTTTTTAAGGAGCCAGCCGGCCACGTCCAGCCATATACCCCCAAAAAAAAAACCACGGAACTTTTCTCCAGCAAACAAAAATCCGCTGCCCCGCGTCTGGATGGCAGATTGCAGGAGCTATTTAGTATTATCAAACCAGCCCGACTTGGCACTGGTGCCACCATGAGTCTGGTAACCATCCTGCCTATCGTAGCTTTTCAGTAGCCAGCCAGTCACTCCCAGCCATAGGCCCCCAGACAAATACCTCGGCCCGTTTCCCTGGGAAACAAAATTAAGCTGTCCCGCTTCTGGATGGCAGATTGCAGGAGCCACTTGGTACTATCAAACCAGCCCAACTTGGCACTGGCGCCACCTTGGCTCTGGGAACCATCCTGCGTATCCTGGGTTCAAAGGAGGCAGCCGGCCACTCCCAGCCACAGGCCTCCAAACACAAACAACGGCGCTTTTCCCTGGAAAACAAAACTGGCCTGCCAACTTTTTGATGGCAGATTGCAGGAGCCACTTGGTACTATCAAACCAGCCCAACTTGGCACTGGTGCCACCATGGGTCTGGTCACCATCCTGCCTATCGTAGCTTTTCAGGAGCCAGCCGGTCACTCCCAGCCATAGGCCCCCAGACACAAAGCTCTGCCCGTTTCCCTGGCAAACAAAAGTAAGCTGCCCCGCTTCTGGATGGCAGATTGCAGGAGTCACTTTGCACCATCAAACCAGCCCGACTTGGCACTGGTGCCACCTCTGGTCTGGGACCCATCCTGCGTATCGTGGATTCTAAGGAGACAGCTGGCCACTCCCAGCCACAGGCCCCCAAACACAAACAACGGCGATTTTCCCTGGAGAACAAAACTCGCTTGCCAACTTTTTGATGGCAGATTGCAGGAGCCACTTGGTACTATCAAACCACCCCAACTTGGCAACAAGTGGTTCCTGCAATCTGCCATCCAGAAGCGGGGCAGCTTACTTTTCTTTGCCAGGGAAACGGACCGTTGTTTGTGTTTGGAGGCGTATGGCTGGGAGTGGCCGACTGGCTCCTTAAAATCCACGATACGCAGGATGGTTCCCAGACCCAAGGTGGCACCAGTGCCAAGTCGGGCTGGTTTGATAGTACCAAGTGGCTCCTGCAATCTGCCATCCAGAAGCGGGGGTGCTTACTTTTGTTTGCCAGGGAAACGGGCCGAGCTTTGTGTCTCGGGGCCTATGGCAGGGAGTGACCGGCTTGCTCCTGAAAAGCTACGATAGGCAGGATGGTGACCAGACCCATGGTGGCACCAGTGCCAAGTTGGGCTGGTTTGATAGTACCAAGTGGCTCCTGCAATCTGCCATCAAAAAGTTGGCAGGCGAGTTTTGTTTTCCAGGGAAATGCGCCATTGTTTGTGTTTGGGGGCCTGTGGTTGGGAGTGCCCGGCTGCCTCCTTAGAAACCACGATACGCAGCATGGTTACCAGACAAGAGGTGCCACCAGTGCCAAGTTGTGCTGGTTTGATACTACCAAGTGGTTCCTGCAATCTGCCATCCAGAAGCGGGGCAGCTTACTTTTGTTTGCCACGGAAACGGGCCGTTGTTTGTGTTTGGGGGCCTGTGGCTGGGAGTGGCCGACTGGCTCCTTAGAATCCACGATACGCAGGATCGGTCCCAGACCAGAGGTGGCACCAGTGCCAAGTCGGGCTGGTTTGATAGTACCAAGTGGCTCCTGCAATCTGCCATCCAGAAGCGGGGCAGCTTACTTTTGTTTGCCAGGGAAACGGGCCGAGGTTTATGACTGGGGACCTATGGCTGGGAGTGACCGGCTGGCTCCTGAAAAGTTACGATAGGCAGGATGGTGACCAGACCCATGGTGGCACCAGTGCCAAGTTGGGCTGGTTTGATAGTACCAAGTGGCTCCTGTAATCTGCCATCAAATAGTTGGTAGGCGAGTTTTGTTTTCCAGGGAAATGCGCCGTTGTTTTTGTTTGGGGGCCTGTGGTAGGGAGTGGCCGGCTGGCTAATTAGAATCCACGATACGCAGGATGGTTCCCAGACCAGAGGTGGCACAAGTGCCAAGACGGGCTAGTTTGATGGTGCAAAATGGCTCCTGCAATCTGCCATCCAGAAGCGGGGTAGCTTACTTTTGTTTGCCAGGGAAACGGGCCGAGCTTTTTGTCTGGGGGCCTATGGCTGGGAGTGACCGGCTGGCACCTGAAAAGCTACGATAGGCAGGATGGTGACCAGACCCATGGTGGCACCAGTGCCAAGTTGGGCTGATTTGATAAAACCAAGTGGCTCCTGCAATCTGCCATCAAAAAGTTGGCAGGAGAGTTTTGTTTTCCAGGGAAAAACGCCGTTGTTTGTGTTTGGGGGCCTGTGGGTGGGAGTGGCCGGCTGGCTCCTTAGAATCCACGATACGCAGCATGGTATCCAGACCCAAGGTGGCACCAGTGCCAAGTATTGCTGGTTTGATAGTACCAAGTGGTTCCTGCAATCTGCCATCCAAAAGCAGGGCAGCTTACTTTTGTTTGCCAGGGAAACGGGCCGAGGTTTGTGTCTCAGGGCCTATGGCTGGGAGTGACCGGCTGGCTCCTGAAAAGCTACGATAGGCAGGATGGTGACCAGACCCATGGTGGCTCCAGTCCCAAGTTGGGCTGATTTGATAGTACCAAGTGGCTCCTACAATCTGCCGTCAAATTTTGGCAGGCGAGTTTTGTTTTCCAGGGAAAAGCGCCGTTGTTTGTGTCTGGGGGCCTGTGCCTGGCAGTGGCCGGCTGGCTCCTTAGAATCCACGATACGCAGGATGGTTCCCAGACCCAAGGTGGCACCAGTGCCAAGTCGGGCTAGTATGATGGTGCAAAGTGGCTCCTGCAATCTGCCATCCAGAAGCGGGGCAGCTTACTTTTGTTTGCCAGGGAAAAGGGCCGAGCTTTGTGTCTCGGGGCCTATGGCTGGGAGTGACCGGCTGGCTCCTGAAAAGCTACGATAGGCAGGATGGTGACCAGACCCATGGTGGCACCAGTGCCAAGTTGGGCTGGTTTGATAGTACCAAGTGGCTCCTGCAATCTGCCATCAAAATGTCGGCAGGCGAGTTTTGTTTTCCAGGGAAAAGCGCCGTTGTTTGTGTTTGGGGGCCTGTGGCTGGGAGTGGCCGGCTGGCTCCTTAGAATCCACAATACGCAGGATGTTTCCCAGACCAGAGGTGGCATCAGTGTCAAGTCGGGCTGGTTTGATAGTACCAAGTGCGTCCTGCAATCTGCCATCCAGAAGCGGGGCAGCTTACTTTTGTTTGCCAGGGAAACGGGCCGAGCTTTTTGTTTGGGGGCCTATGGCTGGGAGTGAGCGGTTGGCTCCTGAAAAGCTACGATAGGCAGGATGGTGAGCAGACCCATGGTGGCACAAGTGCCAAGTTGGGCTGGTTTGATAGCACCAAGTGGCTCCTGCAATCTGCCATCAAAAAGTTGGCAGGCGAGTTTTGTTTTCCAGGGAAAAGCGCCGTTATTTGTGTTTGGGTGCCTATGGCTGGGAGTGGCCGGCTGGCTCCTTAGAATCCACGATACGCAGGATGGTTCCCAGACCAGAGGTGGCACCAGTGCCAAGTTGGGCTGGTTTGATAGTACCAAGTGGTTCCTGCAATCTGCCATCCAGAAGCGGGGCAGCTTACTTTTGTTTGCCAGGGAAACGGGCCGAGGTTTTTTTCTGGGAGCCTATGGCTTGGAGTGACCGTCTGGCTCCTGAAAACCTACGATAGGCAGGATGGTGACCAGACCCATGGTGGCACCAGTGCCAAGTTGGGCTGATTTGATAGTAGCAAGTGGCTCCTGCAATCTGCCATCAAAAAGTTGTCAGGCGAGTTTTGTTTTCCTGGGAAAAGCGCCGTTGTTTGTGTTTGGGGGCCTGTGGCTGGGAGTGGCCGGCTGGCTCCTTAGAATCCACGATACGCAGCATGGTTCCCAGACCAGAGATGGCACCAGTTCCAAGTCGGGCTATTTGATGGTGAAAAGTGGTTCCTGCAATCTGCCATCCAGAAGCGGGGCAGCTTACTTTGGTTTGCCAGGGAAAAGGGCAGGGCTTTGTGTCTGGGCGCCTATGGCTGGGAGTGACCGGCTGGCTCCTGAAAAGCTACGATAGGCAGGATGGTGACCAGACCCATGGTGGCACCAGTGCCAAGTTTGGCTGATTTGATAGTACCAAGTGGCTCCTGCAATCTGCCATCAAAAAGTTGGCCGGCGAATTTTGTTTTCCAGGGAAAAGCGCTGTGGTTTGTGTTTGGGGGCCTGTGGCAGGGAGTGGCCGGCTGGCTCCTTATAATCCACGATACGCAGCATGGTTCCCAGACCCAAGGTGGCACCAGTGCCAAGTTGGGCTGGTTTGATAGTACCAAGTGGCTCTGGCAATCTGCCATCAAAAAGTTGGCAGACGAGTTTTGTTTTCCAGGGAAAAGCGCCGTTGTTTTTGTTTGGGGGCCTGTGGCTGGGAGTGGACGGATGGCTAATTAGAATCCACGATACGCAGGATGGTTCCCAGACCAGAGGTGGCACCAGTGCCAAGTCGGGCTGGTTTGATAGTACCAAGTGGCTCCTGCAATCTGCCATCCAGAAGCGGGGCAGCTTACTTTTGTTTGCCAGGGAAACGGGCCGAGGTTTATGACTGGGGACCTATGGCTGGGAGTGACCGGCTGGCTCCTGAAAAGTTACGATAGGCAGGATGGTGACCAGACCCATGGTGGCACCAGTGCCAAGTTGGGCTGGTTTGATAGTACCAAGTGGCTCCTGTAATCTGCCATCAAATAGTTGGTAGGCGAGTTTTGTTTTCCAGGGAAATGCGCCGTTGTTTTTGTTTGGGGGCCTGTGGTAGGGAGTGGCCGGCTGGCTAATTAGAATCCACGATACGCAGGATGGTTCCCAGACCAGAGGTGGCACCAGTGCCAAGACGGGCTAGTTTGATGGTGCAAAATGGCTCCTGCAATCTGCCATCCAGAAGCGGGGTAGCTTACTTTTGTTTGCCAGGGAAACGGGCCGAGCTTTTTGTCTGGGGGCCTATGGCTGGGAGTGACCGGCTGGCACCTGAAAAGCTACGATAGGCAGGATGGTGACCAGACCCATGGTGGCACCAGTGCCAAGTTGGGCTGATTTGATAAAACCAAGTGGCTCCTGCAATCTGCCATCAAAAAGTTGGCAGGAGAGTTTTGTTTTCCAGGGAAAAACGCCGTTGTTTGTGTTTGGGGGCCTGTGGGTGGGAGTGGCCGGCTGGCTCCTTAGAATCCACGATACGCAGCATGGTATCCAGACCCAAGGTGGCACCAGTGCCAAGTATTGCTGGTTTGATAGTACCAAGTGGTTCCTGCAATCTGCCATCCAAAAGCAGGGCAGCTTACTTTTGTTTGCCAGGGAAACGGGCCGAGGTTTGTGTCTCAGGGCCTATGGCTGGGAGTGACCGGCTGGCTCCTGAAAAGCTACGATAGGCAGGATGGTGACCAGACCCATGGTGGCACCAGTCCCAAGTTGGGCTGATTTGATAGTACCAAGTGGCTCCTACAATCTGCCGTCAAATTTTGGCAGGCGAGTTTTGTTTTCCAGGGAAAAGCGCCGTTGTTTGTGTCTGGGGGCCTGTGCCTGGCAGTGGCCGGCTGGCTCCTTAGAATCCACGATACGCAGGATGGTTCCCAGACCCAAGGTGGCACCAGTGCCAAGTCGGGCTAGTATGATGGTGCAAAGTGGCTCCTGCAATCTGCCATCCAGAAGCGGGGCAGCTTACTTTTGTTTGCCAGGGAAAAGGGCCGAGCTTTGTGTCTCGGGGCCTATGGCTGGGAGTGACCGGCTGGCTCCTGAAAAGCTACGATAGGCAGGATGGTGACCAGACCCATGGTGGCACCAGTGCCAAGTTGGGCTGGTTTGATAGTACCAAGTGGCTCCTGCAATCTGCCATCAAAATGTCGGCAGGCGAGTTTTGTTTTCCAGGGAAAAGCGCCGTTGTTTGTGTTTGGGGGCCTGTGGCTGGGAGTGGCCGGCTGGCTCCTTAGAATCCACAATACGCAGGATGTTTCCCAGACCAGAGGTGGCATCAGTGTCAAGTCGGGCTGGTTTGATAGTACCAAGTGCGTCCTGCAATCTGCCATCCAGAAGCGGGGCAGCTTACTTTTGTTTGCCAGGGAAACGGGCCGAGCTTTTTGTTTGGGGGCCTATGGCTGGGAGTGAGCGGTTGGCTCCTGAAAAGCTACGATAGGCAGGATGGTGAGCAGACCCATGGTGGCACAAGTGCCAAGTTGGGCTGGTTTGATAGCACCAAGTGGCTCCTGCAATCTGCCATCAAAAAGTTGGCAGGCGAGTTTTGTTTTCCAGGGAAAAGCGCCGTTATTTGTGTTTGGGTGCCTATGGCTGGGAGTGGCCGGCTGGCTCCTTAGAATCCACGATACGCAGGATGGTTCCCAGACCAGAGGTGGCACCAGTGCCAAGTTGGGCTGGTTTGATAGTACCAAGTGGTTCCTGCAATCTGCCATCCAGAAGCGGGGCAGCTTACTTTTGTTTGCCAGGGAAACGGGCCGAGGTTTTTTTCTGGGAGCCTATGGCTTGGAGTGACCGTCTGGCTCCTGAAAACCTACGATAGGCAGGATGGTGACCAGACCCATGGTGGCAC
The DNA here is from genome assembly GCF_035770615.1 of Melospiza melodia melodia. Classification (NCBI taxonomy): domain Eukaryota; kingdom Metazoa; phylum Chordata; class Aves; order Passeriformes; family Passerellidae; genus Melospiza; species Melospiza melodia. The sequence goes on from NC_086198.1 coordinate 54,644,690, forward strand.
CAGTGCCAAGTTGGGCTGATTTGATAGTAGCAAGTGGCTCCTGCAATCTGCCATCAAAAAGTTGTCAGGCGAGTTTTGTTTTCCTGGGAAAAGCGCCGTTGTTTGTGTTTGGGGGCCTGTGGCTGGGAGTGGCCGGCTGGCTCCTTAGAATCCACGATACGCAGCATGGTTCCCAGACCAGAGATGGCACCAGTTCCAAGTCGGGCTATTTGATGGTGAAAAGTGGTTCCTGCAATCTGCCATCCAGAAGCGGGGCAGCTTACTTTGGTTTGCCAGGGAAAAGGGCAGGGCTTTGTGTCTGGGCGCCTATGGCTGGGAGTGACCGGCTGGCTCCTGAAAAGCTACGATAGGCAGGATGGTGACCAGACCCATGGTGGCACCAGTGCCAAGTTTGGCTGATTTGATAGTACCAAGTGGCTCCTGCAATCTGCCATCAAAAAGTTGGCCGGCGAATTTTGTTTTCCAGGGAAAAGCGCTGTGGTTTGTGTTTGGGGGCCTGTGGCAGGGAGTGGCCGGCTGGCTCCTTATAATCCACGATACGCAGCATGGTTCCCAGACCCAAGGTGGCACCAGTGCCAAGTTGGGCTGGTTTGATAGTACCAAGTGGCTCTGGCAATCTGCCATCAAAAAGTTGGCAGACGAGTTTTGTTTTCCAGGGAAAAGCGCCGTTGTTTTTGTTTGGGGGCCTGTGGCTGGGAGTGGACGGATGGCTAATTAGAATCCACGATACGCAGGATGGTTCCCAGACCAGAGGTGGCACCAGTGCCAAGTCGGGCTGGTTTGATAGTACCAAGTAGTTCCTGCAATCTGCCATCCAGAAGCGGGATAACTTACTTTTGTTTGTCAGGGAAACGGGCCGAGCTTTGTGTCTGGGGGCCTATGGCTGGGAGTGACCGGCTGGCTCCTGAAAAGCTACGATAGGCAGGATGGTGACCAGACCCATGGTGGCACCAGTGCCAAGTTGGTCTGATTTGATAAAAACAAGTGGCTCCTGCAATCTCCCATCAAAAAGTTGGCAGGCGAGTTTTGTTTTCCAGAGAAAAGCGCCGTTGTTTGTGTTTGGGGACCTGTGGCTGGGAGTGGCCGGCTGGCTCCTTAGAATCCACGATACGCAGCATGGTATCCAGACCCAAGGTGGCACCAGTGCCAAGTTTTGCTGGTTTGATAGTACCAAGTGGTTCCTGCAATCTGCCACCCAGAAGCAGGGCAGCTTACTTTTGTTTGCCAGGGAAACGGGCCGAGCTTTTTGTCTGGGGGCCTATGGCTGGGAGTGACCAGCTGGCTCCTGAAAAGCTACGATAGGCAGGATGGTGACCAGACCCATGGTGGCACCAGTCCCAAGTTGGGCTGATTTGATAGTACCAAGTGGCTCCTGCAATCTGCCGTCAAAATTTGGCAGGCGAGTTTTGTTTTCCAGGGAAAACCGCCGTTGTTTGTGTTTGGGGGCCTGTGGCTGGGAGTGGCCGGCTGGCTCCTTAGAATCCACGATACGCAGGATGGTTCCCAGACCTGAGGTGGCACCAGTGCCAAGTCGGGCTAGTTTGATGGTGCAAAGTGGCTCCTGCAATATGCCATCCAGAAACGGGGCAGCTTACTTTTGTTTGCCAGGGAAACGGGCCGAGGTTTTTGTCTGGGGGCCTATGGCTGGGAGTGACCGTCTGGCTCCTGAAAAGCTACGATAGGCAGGATGGTGACCAGACCCATGATGGCACCAGTGCCAAGTTGAGCTGGTTTGATAGTACCAAGTGGCTCCTGCAATCTGCCATCAAAAAGTTGTCAGGCGAGTTTTGTTTTCCAGGGAAAAGCGCCATTGTTTGTGTTTGGGGGCCTGTGGTTGGGAGTGCCCGGCTGGCTCCTTAGAAACCACGATACGCAGCATGGTTACCAGACAAGAGGTGCCACCAGTGCCAAGTTGTGCTGGTTTGATACTACCAAGTGGTTCCTGCAATCTGCCATCCAGAAGCGGGGCAGCTTACTTTTGTTTGCCACGGAAACGGGCCGTTGTTTGTGTTTGGGGGCCTGTGGCTGGGAGTGGCCGACTGGCTCCTTAGAATCCACGATACGCAGGATCGGTCCCAGACCAGAGGTGGCACCAGTGCCAAGTCGGGCTGGTTTGATAGTACCAAGTGGCTCCTGCAATCTGCCATCCAGAAGCGGGGCAGCTTACTTTTGTTTGCCAGGGAAACGGGCCGAGGTTTATGACTGGGGACCTATGGCTGGGAGTGACCGGCTGGCTCCTGAAAAGTTACGATAGGCAGGATGGTGACCAGACCCATGGTGGCACCAGTGCCAAGTTGGGCTGGTTTGATAGTACCAAGTGGCTCCTGTAATCTGCCATCAAATAGTTGGTAGGCGAGTTTTGTTTTCCAGGGAAATGCGCCGTTGTTTTTGTTTGGGGGCCTGTGGTAGGGAGTGGCCGGCTGGCTAATTAGAATCCACGATACGCAGGATGGTTCCCAGACCAGAGGTGGCACCAGTGCCAAGACGGGCTAGTTTGATGGTGCAAAATGGCTCCTGCAATCTGCCATCCAGAAGCGGGGTAGCTTACTTTTGTTTGCCAGGGAAACGGGCCGAGCTTTTTGTCTGGGGGCCTATGGCTGGGAGTGACCGGCTGGCACCTGAAAAGCTACGATAGGCAGGATGGTGACCAGACCCATGGTGGCACCAGTGCCAAGTTGGGCTGATTTGATAAAACCAAGTGGCTCCTGCAATCTGCCATCAAAAATTTGGCAGGAGAGTTTTGTTTTCCAGGGAAAAACGCCGTTGTTTGTGTTTGGGGGCCTGTGGCTGGGAGTGGCCGGCTGGCTCCTTAGAATCCACGATACGCAGGATGGTTCCCAGACCTGAGGTGGCACCAGTGCCAAGTCGGGCTAGTTTGATGGTGCAAAGTGGCTCCTGCAATATGCCATCCAGAAACGGGGCAGCTTACTTTTGTTTGCCAGGGAAACGGGCCGAGGTTTTTGTCTGGGGGCCTATGGCTGGGAGTGACCGTCTGGCTCCTGAAAAGCTACGATAGGCAGGATGGTGACCAGACCCATGATGGCACCAGTGCCAAGTTGAGCTGGTTTGATAGTACCAAGTGGCTCCTGCAATCTGCCATCAAAAAGTTGTCAGGCGAGTTTTGTTTTCCAGGGAAAAGCGCCATTGTTTGTGTTTGGGGGCCTGTGGTTGGGAGTGCCCGGCTGGCTCCTTAGAAACCACGATACGCAGCATGGTTACCAGACAAGAGGTGCCACCAGTGCCAAGTTGTGCTGGTTTGATACTACCAAGTGGTTCCTGCAATCTGCCATCCAGAAGCGGGGCAGCTTACTTTTGTTTGCCACGGAAACGGGCCGTTGTTTGTGTTTGGGGGCCTGTGGCTGGGAGTGGCCGACTGGCTCCTTAGAATCCACGATACGCAGGATCGGTCCCAGACCAGAGGTGGCACCAGTGCCAAGTCGGGCTGGTTTGATAGTACCAAGTGGCTCCTGCAATCTGCCATCCAGAAGCGGGGCAGCTTACTTTTGTTTGCCAGGGAAACGGGCCGAGGTTTATGACTGGGGACCTATGGCTGGGAGTGACCGGCTGGCTCCTGAAAAGTTACGATAGGCAGGATGGTGACCAGACCCATGGTGGCACCAGTGCCAAGTTGGGCTGGTTTGATAGTACCAAGTGGCTCCTGTAATCTGCCATCAAATAGTTGGTAGGCGAGTTTTGTTTTCCAGGGAAATGCGCCGTTGTTTTTGTTTGGGGGCCTGTGGTAGGGAGTGGCCGGCTGGCTAATTAGAATCCACGATACGCAGGATGGTTCCCAGACCAGAGGTGGCACCAGTGCCAAGACGGGCTAGTTTGATGGTGCAAAATGGCTCCGGCAATCTGCCATCCAGAAGCGGGGTAGCTTACTTTTGTTTGCCAGGGAAACGGGCCGAGCTTTTTGTCTGGGGGCCTATGGCTGGGAGTGACCGGCTGGCACCTGAAAAGCTACGATAGGCAGGATGGTGACCAGACCCATGGTGGCACCAGTGCCAAGTTGGGCTGATTTGATAAAACCAAGTGGCTCCTGCAATCTGCCATCAAAAATTTGGCAGGAGAGTTTTGTTTTCCAGGGAAAAACGCCGTTGTTTGTGTTTGGGGGCCTGTGGCTGGGAGTGGCCGGCTGGCTCCTTAGAATCCACGATACGCAGCATGGTATCCAGACCCAAGGTGGCACCAGTGCCAAGTATTGCTGGTTTGATAGTACCAAGTGGTTCCTGCAATCTGCCATCCAAAAGCAGGGCAGCTTACTTTTGTTTGCCAGGGAAACGGGCCGAGGTTTGTGTCTCAGGGCCTATGGCTGGGAGTGACCGGCTGGCTCCTGAAAAGCTCCGATAGGCAGGATGGTGACCAGACCCATGGTGGCACCAGTCCCAAGTTGGGCTGATTTGATAGTACCAAGTGGCTCCTACAATCTGCCGTCAAATTTTGGCAGGCGAGTTTTGTTTTCCAGGGAAAAGCGCCGTTGTTTGTGTCTGGGGGCCTGTGGCTGGCAGTGGCCGGCTGGCTCCTTAGAATCCACGATACGCAGGATGGTTCCCAGACCCAAGGTGGCACCAGTGCCAAGTCGGGCTAGTATGATGGTGCAAAGTGGCTCCTGCAATCTGCCATCCAGAAGCGGGGCAGCTTACTTTTGTTTGCCAGGGAAAAGGGCCGAGCTTTGTGTCTCGGGGCCTATGGCTGGGAGTGACCGGCTGGCTCCTGAAAAGCTACGATAGGCAGGATGGTGACCAGACCCATGGTGGCACCAGTGCCAAGTTGGGCTGGTTTGATAGTACCAAGTGGCTCCTGCAATCTGCCATCAAAATGTCGGCAGGCGAGTTTTGTTTTCCAGGGAAAAGCGCCGTTGTTTGTGTTTGGGGGCCTGTGGCTGGGAGTGGCCGGCTGGCTCCTTAGAATCCACAATACGCAGGATGTTTCCCAGACCAGAGGTGGCATCAGTGTCAAGTCGGGCTGGTTTGATAGTACCAAGTGCGTCCTGCAATCTGCCATCCAGAAGCGGGGCAGCTTACTTTTGTTTGCCAGGGAAACGGGCCGAGCTTTTTGTTTGGGGGCCTATGGCTGGGAGTGAGCGGTTGGCTCCTGAAAAGCTACGATAGGCAGGATGGTGAGCAGACCCATGGTGGCACAAGTGCCAAGTTGGGCTGGTTTGATAGCACCAAGTGACTCCTGCAATCTGCCATCAAAAAGTTGGCAGGCGAGTTTTGTTTTCCAGGGAAAAGCGCCGTTATTTGTGTTTGGGTGCCTATGGCTGGGAGTGGCCGGCTGGCTCCTTAGAATCCACGATACGCAGGATGGTTCCCAGACCAGAGGTGGCACCAGTGCCAAGTTGGGCTGGTTTGATAGTACCAAGTGGTTCCTGCAATCTGCCATCCAGAAGCGGGGCAGCTTACTTTTGTTTGCCAGGGAAACGGGCCGAGGTTTTTTTCTGGGAGCATATGGCTTGGAGTGACCGTCTGGCTCCTGAAAACCTACGATAGGCAGGATGGTGACCAGACCCATGGTGGCACCAGTGCCAAGTTGGGCTGATTTGGTAGTAGCAAGTGGCTCCTGCAATCTGCCATCAGAAAGTTGTCAGGCGAGTTTTGTTTTCCTGGGAAAAGCGCCGTTGTTTGTGTTTGGGGGCCTGTGGCTGGGAGTGGCCGGCTGGCTCCTTAGAATCCACGATACGCAGCATGGTTCCCAGACCAGAGATGGCACCAGTTCCAAGTCGGGCTATTTGATGGTGAAAAGTGGTTCCTGCAATCTGCCATCCAGAAGCGGGGCAGCTTACTTTGGTTTGCCAGGGAAAAGGGCAGGGCTTTGTGTCTGGGCGCCTATGGCTGGGAGTGACCGGCTGGCTCCTGAAAAGCTACGATAGGCAGGATGGTGACCAGACCCATGGTGGCACCAGTGCCAAGTTTGGCTGATTTGATAGTACCAAGTGGCTCCTGCAATCTGCCATCAAAAAGTTGGCCGGCGAATTTTGTTTTCCAGGGAAAAGCGCTGTGGTTTGTGTTTGGGGGCCTGTGGCAGGGAGTGGCCGGCTGGCTCCTTATAATCCACGATACGCAGCATGGTTCCCAGACCCAAGGTGGCAACAGTGCCAAGTTGGGCTGGTTTGATAGTACCAAGTGGCTCTGGCAATCTGCCATCAAAAAGTTGGCAGACGAGTTTTGTTTTCCAGGGAAAAGCGCCGTTGTTTTTGTTTGGGGGCCTGTGGCTGGGAGTAGACGGATGGCTAATTAGAATCCACGATACGCAGGATGGTTCCCAGACCAGAGGTGGCACCAGTGCCAAGTCGGGCTGGTTTGATAGTACCAAGTGGTTCCTGCAATCTGCCATCCAGAAGCGGGATAACTTACTTTTGTTTGTCAGGGAAACGGGCCGAGCTTTGTGTCTGGGGGCCTATGGCTGGGAGTGACCGGCTGGCTCCTGAAAAGCTACGATAGGCAGGATGGTGACCAGACCCATGGTGGCACCAGTGCCAAGTTGGTCTGATTTGATAAAAACAAGTGGCTCCTGCAATCTCCCATCAAAAAGTTGGCAGGCGAGTTTTGTTTTCCAGGGAAAAGCGCCGTTGTTTGTGTTTGGGGACCTGTGGCTGGGAGTGGCCGGCTGGCTCCTTAGAATCCACGATACGCAGCATGGTATCCAGACCCAAGGTGGCACCAGTGCCAAGTTTTGCTGGTTTGATAGTACCAAGTGGTTCCTGCAATCTGCCATCCAGAAGCAGGGCAGCTTACTTTTGTTTGCCAGGGAAACGGGCCGAGGTTTTTGTCTGGGGGCCTATGGCTGGGAGTGACCAGCTGGCTCCTGAAAAGCTACGATAGGCAGGATGGTGACCAGACCCATGGTGGCACCAGTCCCAAGTTGGGCTGATTTGATAGTACCAAGTGGCTCCTGCAATCTGCCGTCAAAATTTGGCAGGCGAGATTTGTTTTCCAGGGAAAACCGCCGTTGTTTGTGTTTGGGGGCCTGTGGCTGGGAGTGGCCGGCTGGCTCCTTAGAATCCACGATACGCAGGATGGTTCCCAGACCTGAGGTGGCACCAGTGCCAAGTCGGGCTAGTTTGATGGTGCAAAGTGGCTCCTGCAATATGCCATCCAGAAACGGGGCAGCTTACTTTTGTTTGCCAGGGAAACGGGCCGAGGTTTTTGTCTGGGGGCCTATGGCTGGGAGTGACCGGCTGGCTCCTGAAAAGCTACGATAGGCAGGATGGTGACCAGACCCATGATGGCACCAGTGCCAAGTTGAGCTGGTTTGATAGTACCAAGTGGCTCCTGCAATCTGCCATCAAAAAGTTGGCAGGCGAGTTTTGTTTTCCAGGGAAAAGCGCCGTTGTTTTTGTTTGGGTGCCTATGGCTGGGAGTGGCCGTCTGGCTCCTTAGAATCCACGATATGCACCATGGTTCCCAGACCAGAGGTGGCACCAGTGCCAAGTCGGGCTGGTTTGATAGTACAAAGTGCGTCCTACAATCTGCCATCCAGAAGCGGGGCAGCTTACTTTTGTTTGCCAGGGAAACGGGCCGAGCTTTGTGTCTGGGGGCCTATGGCAGGGAGTGACCGTCTGGCTCCTGAAAAGCTACGATAGGCAGGATGTTTACCAGACCCATGGTGGCACCAGTGCCAAGTTGGGCTGATTTGATAGTACCAAGTGGCTCCTGCAATCTGCCATCAAAATGTCGGCAGGCGGGTTTAGTTTTCCAGGGAAAAGCGCTGTGGTTTGTGTTTGGGGGCCTGTGGCTGGGAGTGGCCGGCTGGCTCCTTAGAACACACGATACGCAGGATGGTTCCCAGACCCAAGGTGGCACCAGGGCCAAGTTGGGCTGGTTTGATAGTACCAAGTGGCTCCTGCAATCTGCCATCCAGAAGCGGGGCAGCTTACTTTTGTTTGCCAGGGAAACGGGCCGAGCTTTGTGTCTGCGGGCCTATGGCTGGGAGTGACCGGCTAGGTCCTGAAAAGCTAAGATAGGCAGGATGGTGACCAGACCCATGGTGGCACCAGTGCCAAGTTGAGCTGGTTTGATAGTACCAAGTGGCTCCTGCAATCTGCCATCAAAAAGTTGGCAGGCGAGTTTTGTTTTCCAGGGAAAAGTGCCGTTGTTTGTGTTTGGGGGCCTGTGGCTGGGAGTGGCCGGCTGGCTCCTTAGAATCCCCGATACGCAGCATGGTTCCCAGACCAGAGGTGGCACCAGTGCCAAGTCGGGCTGGTTTTATAATACCAAGTGGTTCCTGCAATCTGCCATGCAGAAGCGGGGCAGCTTACTTTTGTTTGCCAGGGAAACGGGCCGAGGTTTTTGTCTGGGGGCCTATGGCTGGGAGTGACCGGCTGGCTCCTGAAAAGCTACGATAGGCAGGATGGTGACCAGACCCATGGTGGCACCAGTGCCAAGTTGGGCTGATTTGATAGTAGCAAGTGGCTCCTGCAATCTGCCATCAAAAAGTTGGCAGGCGAGTTTTGTTTTCCAGGGAAAAGCGCCGTTGTTTGTGTTTGGGGGCCTGTGGCTGGGTGTGGCCGGCTGGCTCCTTAGAATCCACGATACGCAGCATGGTTCCCAGACCAGAGGTGGCACCAGTGCCAAGACGGGCTAGTTTGATGGTGAAAAGTGGTTCCTGCAATCTGCCATCAAGAAGCGGGGCAGCTTACTTTGGTTTGCCAGGGAAACGGGCCGAGCTTTGTGTCTGGGCGCCTATGGCTGGGAGTGACCGGCTGGCTCCTGAAAAGCTACGATAGGCAGGATGGTTCCCAGACCTGAGGTGGCACCAGTGCCAAGTTGGGCTGATTTGATAGTACCAAGTGGCTCCTGCAATCTGCCATCAAATAGTTGGCCGGCGAATTATGTTTTCCAGGGAAAAGCGCCGTTGTTTGTGTTTGGGGGCCTGTGGCAGGGAGTGGCCGGCTGGCTCCTTATAATCCACGATACGCAGCATGGTTCCCAGACCCAAGGTGGCAACAGTGCCAAGTTGAGCTGGTTTGATAGTACCAAGTGGCTCCGGCAATCTGCCATCAAAAAGTTGGCAGACGAGTTTTGTTTTCCAGGGTAAAGCGCCGTTGTTTTTGTTTGGGGGCCTGTGGCTGGGAGTGGACGGATGGCTAATTTGAATCCACGATACGCAGGATGGTTCCCAGACCCAAGGTGGCACCAGTGCCAAGTTGGGCTGGTTTGATAGTACCAAGTGCGTCCTGCAATCTGCCATCCAGAAGCGGGGTAGCTTACTTTTGTTTGCCAGGGAAACGGGCCGAGGTTTGTGTCTGGGGGCCTATGGCTGGGAGTGACCGGCTGGCTCCTGAAAAGCTACGATAGGCAGGATGGTGACCAGACCCATGGTGGCACCAGTGTCAAGTTGGGCTGGTTTGATAGTACCAAGTGGCTCCTGCAATCTGCCATCAAAAAGTTGGCAGGCGAGTTTGTGATCCAGGGAAATGCGCCGTTGTTTGTGTTTGGGTGCCTGTGGCTGGGAGTGGCCGGCTGGCTCCTTAGAATCCCCGATACGCAGCATGGTTCCCAGACCAGAGGTGGCACCAGTGCCAAGTCGGGCTGGTTTTATAATACCAAGTGGTTCCTGCAATCTGCCATGCAGAAGCGGGGCAGCTTACTTTTGTTTGCCAGGGAAACGGGCCGAGGTTTTTGTCTGGGGGCCTATGGCTGGGAGTGACCGGCTGGCTCCTGAAAAGCTACGATAGGCAGGATGGTGACCAGACCCATGGTGGCACCAGTGCCAAGTTGGGCTGATTTGATAGTAGCAAGTGGCTCCTGCAATCTGCCATCAAAAAGTTGGCAGGCGAGTTTTGTTTTCCAGGGAAAAGCGCCGTTGTTTGTGTTTGGGGGCCTGTGGCTGGGTGTGGCCGGCTGGCTCCTTAGAATCCACGATACGCAGCATGGTTCCCAGACCAGAGGTGGCACCAGTTCCAAGTCGGGCTACTTTGATGGTGAAAAGTGGTTCCTGCAATCTGCCATCAAGAAGCGGGGCAGCTTACTTTGGTTTGCCAGGGAAACGTGCCGAGCTTTGTGTCTGGGCGCCTATGGCTGGGAGTGACCGGCTGGCTCCTGAAAAGCTACGATAGGCAGGATGGTTCCCAGACCTGAGGTGGCAGCAGTGCCAAGTTGGGCTGATTTGATAGTACCAAGTGGCTCCTGCAATCTGCCATCAAATAGTTGGCCGGCGAATTATGTTTTCCAGGGAAAAGCGCCGTTGTTTGTGTTTGGGGGCCTGTGGCAGGGAGTGGCCGGCTGGCTCCTTATAATCCACGATATGCAGCATGGTTCCCAGACCCAAGGTGGCAACAGTGCCAAGTTGGGCTGGTTTGATAGTACCAAGTGGCTCCGGCAATCTGCCATCAAAAAGTTGGCAGACGAGTTTTGTTTTCCAGGGTAAAGCGCCGTTGTTTGCGTTTGGGGGCCTATGGCTGGGAGTGGACGGATGGCTAATTAGAATCCACGATACGCAGGATGGTTCCCAGACCAGAGGTGGCACCAGTGCCAAGTTGGGCTGATTTGATAGTACCAAGTGGCTCCTGGAATCTGCCATCCAGAAGCGGGACAGCTTACTTTTGTTTGTCAGGGAAACGGGCCGAGCTTTGTGTCTGGGGGCCTATGGCTGGGAGTGACCGGCTGGCTCCTGAAAAGCTACGATAGGCAGGATGGTGACCAGACCCATGGTGGCACCAGTGTCAAGTTGGGCTGGTTTGATAGTACCAAGTGGCTCCTGCAATCTGCCATCAAAAAGTTGGCAGGCGAGTTTTGTTTTCCAGGGAAAAGCGCCGTTGTTTTTGTTTGGGGGCCTGTGGCTGGGAGTGGCCGGCTGGCTCCTTAGAATCCACGATACGCAGCATGGTTCCCAGACCAGAGGTGGCACCAGTGCCAAGTTGGGCTGGTTTGATTGTACCAAGTGCGTCCTGCAATCTGCCATCCAGAAGCGGGGCAGCTTACTTTTGTTTGCCAGGGAAACGGGCCGAGGTTAATGTCTGGGGGCCTATGGCTGGGAGTGACCGGCTGGCTCCTGAAAAGCTACGTTAGGCAGGATGGTGACCAGACCCATGGTGGCACCAGTGCCAAGTTGGGCTGGTTTGATAGTACCAAGTGGCTCCTGCAATCTGCCATCAAAAAGTTGGCAGGCGAGTTTGTTATCCAGGGAAATGCGCCGTTGTTTGTGTTTGGGTGCCTGTGGCTGGGTGTGTCCGGCTGGCTCCTTAGAATCCACGATACGCAGGATGGTTCCCAGACCTGAGGTGGCACCAGTGCCAAGTCGGGCTGGTTTGATGGTGAAAAGTGGCTCCTGCAATCTGCCATCCAGTAGCGGGAAAACTTACTTTTGTTTGCCAGGGAAACGGGCCAAGGTTTTTGTCTGGGGGCCTATGGCTGGGAGTGACCGGCTGGCTCCTGAAATGCTACGATAGGCAGGATGGTGACCAGACCCATGGTGGCACCAGTGTCAAGTTGGGCTGGTTTGATAGTACCAAGTGTCTCCGGCAATCTGCCATCAAAATGTTGGCAGGCGAGTTTTGTTTTCCAGGGAAAAGCGCCGTTGTTTTTGTTTGGGGGCCTGTGGCTGGGAGTGGACGGATGGCTAATTTGAATCCACGATACGCAGGATGGTTCCCAGACCCAAGGTGGCACCAGTGCCAAGTTGGGCTGGTTTGATAGTACCAAGTGCGTCCTGCAATCTGCCATCCAGAAGCGGGGTAGCTTACTTTTGTTTGCCAGGGAAACGGGCCGAGGTTTGTGTCTGGGGGCCTATGGCTGGGAGTGACCGGCTGGCTCCTGAAAAGCTACGATAGGCAGGATGGTGACCAGACCCATGGTGGCACCAGTGTCAAGTTGGGCTGGTTTGATAGTACCAAGTGGCTCCTGCAATCTGCCATCAAAATTTGGCAGGCGAGTTTTGTTTTCCAGGGAAAAGCGCCGTTGTTTTTGTTTGGGGGCCTGTGGCTGGGAGTGGCCGGATGGCTAATTAGAATCCACGATACGCAGCATGGTTCCCAGACCTGAGGTGGCACCAGGGCCGAGTCGGGCTAGTTTGATGGTGCAAAGTGGCTCCTGCAATATGCCATCCAGAAGCGGGGCAGCTTGCTTTTGTTTGCCAGGGATACGGGCCGAGCTTTGTGTCTGGGGGCCTATGGCTGGGAGTGACCGGCTAGGTCCTGAAAAGCTACGATAGGCAGGATGGTGACCAGACCCATGGTGGCACCAGTGCCAAGTTGGGCTGATTTGATAGTACCAAGTGGCTCCTGCAATCTGCCATCAAAAAGTCGGCAGGCGAGTTTTGTTTTCCAGGGAAAAGCGCCGTTGTTTGTGTTTGGGGGCCTGTGGCTGGAGTGGCCGGCTGGCTCCTTAGAATCCACGATACGCAGGATGGTTCCCAGACCTGAGGTGGCACCAGTGCCAAGTCAGGCTAGTTTGATGGTGTAAAGTGGCTCCTGCAATCTGCCATCCAGAAGCGGGGTAGGTTACTTTTTTTTGCCAGGGAAACTGGCCGAGGATTTCTCTGGCGCCCTATGGCAGAGAGGGACCGGCTGGCTCCTGAAAAGCTATGATAGGCAGGATGGTGACCAGACCCATGGTGGCACCAGTGCCGAGTTGGGCTGATTTGATAGTACCAAGTGGCTCCTGCAATCTGCCATCAAAATGTTGGCAGGCGGGTTTTGTACTCCAGGGAAAAGCGCCGTTGTTTGTGTTTGGGGGCCTGTGGCTGGGAGTGACCGGCTGGCTCCTTAGAATCCACGATACGCAGGATGGTTCCCAGACCCAAGGTGGCACCAGTGCCAAGTTGGGCTGGTTTGATAGTACGAAGTGGCTCCTGCAATCTGCCATCCAGAAGCGGGGCAGCTTACTTTTGTTTGCCAGGGAAACGGGTCGAGCTTTGTGTCTGGGGGCCTATGGCTGGGAGTGACCGGCTAGGACCTGAAAAGCTAAGATAGGCAGGATGGTGACCAGACCCATGGTGGCAGCAGTGCCATGTTGGGCTGGTTTGATAGTACCAAGTGGCTCCTGCAATCTGCCATCAAAATTTGGCAGGCGAGTTTTGTTTTCCAGGGAAAAGCGCCGTTGTTTGTGTTTGGGGGCCTGTGGCTTGGAGTGGCCGGCTGGCTCCTTAGAATCCACGATACGCAGGATGGTTCCCAGACCAGAGGTGGCACAAGTGCCAAGTCTGGCTAGTTTGATGGTGCAAAGTGGCTCCTGCAATCTGCCATCCAGAAGCGGGGCAGCTTACTTTTCTTTGCCAGGGAAACGGGCCGAGGTTTTTGTCTGGGGGCCTATGGCTTGGAGTGACCGGCTGGCTCCTGAAAAGCTACGATAGGCAGGATGGTGAGCAGACCCATGGTGGCACCAGTGCCAAGTTGGGCTGGTTTGATAGTACCAAGTGGCTCCTGCAATCTGCCATCAAAAAGTTGGCAGGCGAGTTTTGTTTTCCAGGGAAAAGCGCCGTTGTTTGTGTTTGGGGGCCTGTGGCTGGGAGTGGCCGCCTGGCTGCTTAGAATCCACGATACGCAGGATGGCTCCCAGACCAGAGGTGGCACCAGTGCCATGTTGGGCTGATTTGATAGTACCAAGTGGCTCCTGCAATCTGCCATCAAAAAGTTGGCAGGCGAGTTTTGTTTTCCAGGGAAAAGCGCCGTTGTTTCTGTTTGGGGGCCTGTGGCTGGGAGTGGCCGGCTGGCTCCTTAGAATCCACGATACGCGGCATGGTTCCCAGACCAGAGGTGGCACCAGTGCCAAGTTGGGCTGGTTTGATGGTGCAAAGTGGCTCCTGCAATCTGCCATCCAGAAGCGGGGCAGCTTACTTTTGTTTCCCAGGGAAACGGGCCGAGGTTTTTCTCTGGGGGCCTATGGCTGGGAGTGACCGGCTGGCGCCTGAACAGCTACGATAGGCAGGATGGTGACCAGACCCATGGTGGCACCAGTGCCAAGTTGGGCTGATTTGATAGTAGCCAGTGGCTCCTGCAATCTGCCATCAAAATGTTGGCAGGCGAGTTTTGTTTTCCAGGGAAAAGCGCCGTTGTTTGTGTTTCGGGGCCTGTGGCTGGGAGTGGCCGGCTGGCTCCTTAGAATCCACGATACGCAGCATGGTTCCCAGACCAGAGGTGGCACCAGTGCCAAGTCGGGCTGGTTTGATAGTACCAAGTGGCTCCGGCAATCTGCCATCCAGAAGCGGGGCAGCTTACTTTTGTTTGCCAGGGAAACGGGCCGAGCTTTGTGTCTGGGCGCCTATGGCTGGGAGTGACCTGCTAGGTCCTGAAAAGCTACGATAGGCAGGATGGTGACCAGACCCATGGTGGCACCAGTGCCAAGTTGGGCTGGTTTGATAGTACCAAGTGGCTCCTGCAATCTGCCATCAAAAAGTGGGCAGGCGAGTTTTGTTTTCCAGGGAAAAGCGCCGTTGTTTGTGCTTGGGTGCCTGTGGCAGGGAGTGGCCGGCTGGCTCCTTAGAATCCACGATACGCAGGATGGTTCCCAGACCCAAGGTGGCACCAGTGCCAAGTTGGGCTGGTTTGATAGTACCAAGTGGTTCCTGCAATCTGCCATCCAGAAGCGGGGTAGCTTACTTTTGTTTGCCAGGGAAACGGGCCGAGTATTGTGTCTGGGGGCCTATGGCTGCGAGTGACCGGCTGGCTCCTGAAAACTACGATAGGCAGGATGGTGACCAGACCCATGGTGGCACCAGTGCCAAGTTGGGCTGATTTGATAGTACCAAGTGGCTCCTGCAATCTGCCATCAAAAATTTGGCAGGCGAGTTTTGTTTTCCAGGGAAAAGCGCCGTTGTTTGTGTCTGGGGGCCTGTGGCTGGAGTGGCCGGCTGGCTCCTTACAATGAACGATACGCAGGATGGTTCCCAGACCTGAGGTGGCACCAGTGCCAAGTCGGGCTAGTTTGATGGTGCAAAGTGGCTCCTGCAATCTGCCATCCAGAAGCGGGGTAGCTTACTTTTGTTTGCCAGGGAAACGGGCCGAGCTTTGTGTCTGGGGGCCTATGGCTGGGAGTGACCGGCTGGCTCCTGAAAAGCTACGATAGGCAGGATGGTGACCAGACCCATGGTGGCACCAGTGCCAAGTTGGGCTGGTTTGATAGTACCAAGTGGCTCCTGCAATCTGCCATCAAAATGTCGGCAGGCGAGTTTTGTTTTCCAGGGAAAAGCGCCGTTGTTTGTGTTTGGGGGCCTGTGGCTGGGAGTGGCCGGCTGGCTCCTTAGAATCCACGATACGCGGCATGGTTCCCAGACCAGAGGTGGCACCAGTGCCAAGTTGGGCTGGTTTGATAGTACCAAGTGCGTCCTGCAATCTGCCATCCAGAAGCGGGGCAGCTTACTTTTGTTTGCCAGGGAAACGGGCCGAGGTTTGTGTCTCAGGGCCTATGGCTGGGAGTGACCGGCTGGCTCCTGAAAAGCTACGATAGGCAGGATGGTGACCAGACCCATGGTGGCACCAGTGCCAAGTTGGGCTGGTTTGATAGTACCAAGTGGCTCCTGCACTCTGCCATCAAAAAGTTGGCAGGCGAGTTTGTTATCCAGGGAAAGCGCCGTTGTTTTTGTTTGGGGGCCTGTGGCTGGGAGTGGCCGGCTGGCTCCTTAGAATCCACGATACGCAGGATGGTTCCCAGACCAGAGGTGGCACCAGTGCCAAGTCGGGCTGGTTTGATGGTGAAAAGTGGCTCCTGCAATCTGCCATCCAGAAGCGGGATAACTTACTTTTGTTTGCCAGGGAAACGGGCCGAGATATTTGTCTGGGGGCCTATGGCTGGGAGTGTTTGGCTGGCTCCTGAAAAGCTACGATAGGCAGGATGGTGACCAGACCCATGGTGGCACCAGTGCCAAGTTGGGCTGGTTTGATAGTACCAAGTGGCTCCTGCAATCTGCCATCAAAAAGTTGGCAGGCGAGTTTTGTTTTCCAGGGAAAAGCGCCGTTGTTTGTGTTTGGGGGCCTGTGGGTGGGAGTGGCCGGCTGTCTCCTTAGAATCCACGATACGCGGCATGGTTCCCAGACCAGAGGTGGCACCAGTGCCAAGTCGGGCTGGTTTGATGGTGCAAAGTGGTTCCTGCAATCTGCCATCCAGAAGCGGGGTAGCTTACTTTTGTTTGCCAGGGAAACGGGCCGAGGTTTGTGACTGGGGGCCTATGGCTGGGAGTGACCGGCTGGCTCCTGAAAAGCTACGATAGGCAGGATGGTTACCAGACTCATGGTGGCACCAGTGCCAAGTCGGGCTGGTTTGATAATACTAAATAGCTCCTGCAATCTGCCATCCAGACGCGGGGCAGCGGATTTTTGTTTGCTGGAGAAAAGTTCCGTGGTTTTTTTTTGGGGGTATATGGCTGGACGTGGCCGGCTGGCTCCTTAAAAAGCTCGATACGCAGGATTGTTCCCTGACCCAAGGTGGCATCAGTGCCAAGTCGGGCTGTTTTCGTAGTACCAAGTGCGTCCTGCAATTTGCCAGCCAGAAGAGGGGCAGTTGAGTTCTGTTTGCCAGAGAAAAGGGCCGTGGTATATGTTTGGGGGCATATGGTTGAGAGTGGCCGGCTGGCCCCTGAAAATCCACGATAGGCAGGATGGTTCACAGAACCAAGGTGGCACAAGTGCCATGTTGGCCTGGTTTGATAGTACCATGTGGCTCCTGCAATCTGCCATCCAGAAGCGGGGCTGCTTACTTTTGTTTGCCAGGGAAACGGGCCGAGGTATTTGTCAGGGGGCCTATGGCTGGGAGTGACCGGCTGGCTCCTGAAAAGCTACGATAGGCAGGATGGTGACCAGATCCATGGTGGCACCAGTGCCAAGTTGGGCTGGTTTGATAGTACCAAGTGGCTCCTGCAATCTGCCATCAAAAAGTTGTCAGGCGAGTTTTGTTTTCCAGGGAAAAGCGCCGTTGTTTTTGTTTAGAGGCCTGTGGCTGGGAGTGGCCGGCTGCCTCCTTTGAACCCAGGATACGTAGGATGGTTCCCAGAGCCAAGGTGGCACCAGTGCAAAATTGGGCTGGTTTGATAGTACCAAGTGGCTCCTGCAATCTGCCATCAAAAAGTTGTCAGGCGAGTTTTGTTTTCCAGGGAAAAGCGCCGTTGCTTTTGTTTAGAGGCCTGTGGCAGGGAGTGGCCGCCTGTCCTCGTAGAATCTACGTTACGCAGCATGGTTCCCAGAGCCAAGGTGGCACCAGGGCCAAGTCGGGCTGGTTTGATAGTACCAAGTGCATCCTGCAATCAGCCATCCAAAAGCGGGGCAGCTTACTTTTGTTTGCCAGGGAAACGGGCCGAGGTTTGTGTCTGGGCGCCTATGGCTGGGAGTGACCGGCTGGCTCCTGAAAAGCTAAGATAGGCAGGATGTTTACCAGACCCATGGTGGCACCAGTGCCAAGTTTGGCTGATTTCATAGTACCAACTGGCTCCTGCAATCTGCCATCCAGAATCGGGGCAGCTTACTTTTGTTTTCCAGGGAAACGGGCCGAGGATTGTGTCTGGGGGCCTGTGGCTGGGAGTGACCGGCTGGCTCCTGAAAAGCTACGATAGGCAGGATGGTGACCAGACCCATGGTGGCACCAGTGCCAAGTTGGGCTGGTTTGATAGCACCAAGTGGCTCCTGCAATCTGCCATCAAAATGTTGGCAGGCGAGTTTTGTTTTCCAGGGAAAAGCGCCGTTGTTTGTGTTTGGGGGCCTGTGGCTCAGAGTGGCCGGGTGGCTGCTTAGAATCCACGATACGCAGGATGGTTCCCAGACCCAAGGTGGCACCAGTGCCAAGTTGGGCTGGTTTGACACTACCAAGTGCGTCCTGCACTCTGCCATCCAGAATCGGGGCAGCTTAATTTTGTTTGCCAGGGAAACGGTCCGAGGTTTGTGTCTGGGGGCCTATGGCTGGGAGTGACCGGCTGGCTCCTGAAAAGCTACGATAGGCAGGATGGTTCCCAGATCCAAGATGGCACCAGTGCCAAGTCGGGGTGGTTTGATGGTGCAAAGTGGCTCCTGCAATCTGCCATCCTGACGCGGGGCAGCGGATTTTTGTTTCCAAGAGAAATGGTCTGTGGTTTGTTTTTGGGGCTATATGGCTGGGCGTGGCCTGCTGGCTCCTTAAAAAGCTACGATAGGCAGGATGGTTCCCTGACCCAAGGTGGCACCAGTGCCAAGTCGGGCGGTTTTCGTAGTACAAAGCGCGTCCTAAAATTTGCCATCCAGAAGAGGGTCAGTTGAGTCTTGTTTACCAGAGAAAAGGGCCGTGGTTTGTTTTTGGGGGCATATGGCTGATAGTGGCCGTCTGGCCCCTGAAAATCCACGATATGCAGGATGGTTCCCAGACCAGAGGTGGCACCAGTGCCAAGTCGGGCTGGTTTGATAGTAATAAATAGCACCTGCAATCTGCCATGCAGAAGCGGGGCAGCTTACTTTTGTTTGCCAGGGAAACGGGCCGAGGTTTGTGTCTGGGGGCCTATGGCTGGGAGTGACCGCCTGGCTCCTGAAAAGCTACGATAGGCAGGATGGTGACCAGACCCATGGTGGCACCAGTGCCAAGTTGGGCTGGTTTGATAGTACCAAGTGGCTCCTGCAATCTGCCATCAAAAAGTTGTCAGGCGAGTTTTGTTTTCCAGGGAAAAGCGCCGTTGTTTGTGTTTGGGGGTCTGTGTGTGGGAGTGGCCGGCTGGCTCCTTAGAACACACGATACGCAGGATGGTTCCCAGACCCAAGGTGGCACCAGTGCCACGTCGGGCTGGTTTGATGGTGAAAAGTGGCTCCTGCAATCTGCCATCCTGAAGCGGGGTAGCTTACATTTGTGTACCAGGGAAACGGGCCGAGGTTTATGACTGGGGGCCTAGGGCTAGGAGTGACCGGCTGGCTCCTGAAAAGCAACAATAGGCAGGATGGTTCCCAGACCCAAGGTGGCACCAGTGCCAAGTTGGCTGGTGTGATGGTACCAACTGGCTCCTGCAATCTGCCATCTAAACGATGTCAGGCGAGTTTTGTTTTCCAGGGAAAAGCGCCGTTGATTTTGTTTGGAGGCCGGTGGCTGGCAGTGGCTGCCTGTCATCTTAGAATCCGGGTTACGCAGCATGGTTCCCAGAGCCAAGGTGGCACCAGTGTCAAGTTGGGCTGGTTTGATAGTACCAAGTGGCTCCTGCAATCTGCCATCCAGAAGCGGGGCAGCTTACTTTTGTTTGCCAGGGAAATGGGCCGAGGTATTTGTCTGGGGACCTATTGCTGGGAGTGACCGGCTGGCTCCTGAAAAGCTAAGATAGGCAGGATGGTGACCAGACCCATGGTGGCACCAGTGCCAAGTGGGGCTGGTTTGATAGTACCAAGTGGCTCCTGCACTCTGCCATCAAAATGTTGGCAGGCGAGTTTTGTTTTCCAGGGAAAAGCGCCGTTGTTTGTGTTTGGGGACCTGTGGCTGGGAGTGGCCGGCTGGCTCCTTAGAATCCACGATACGCAGGATGGTTCCCAGACCCAAGGTGGCACCAGTGCCAAGTCGGGCTGGTTTGATAACACCAAGTGGCTCCTGCAATCTGCCATCCAGAAGCAGGGCAGCTTACTTTTGTTTTCCAGGGAAACGGACCGAGATTTTTTTTTTTGGGGGCCTATGGCTGGGAGTGACCGGCTGGCTCCTGAAAAGCTACGATAGGCAGGATGGTGACCAGACCCATGGTGGCACCAGTGCCAAGTTGGGCTGGTTTGATAGTACCAAGTGGCTCCTGCACTCTGCCATCAAAATGTTGGCAGGCGAGTTTTGTTTTCCAGGGAAAAGCGCCGTTGTTTGTGTTTGGGGGCCTGTGGCTGGGAGTGGCCGGCTGGCTCCTTAGAATCCACGATACGCAGCATGGTTCCCAGACCAGAGGTGGCACCAGTGCCAAGTCGGGCTGGTTTGATGGTGCAAAGTGGCTCCTGCAATCTGCCATCCAGAAGCGGGGTAGCTTACTTTTGTGTGCCAGGGAAACAGGCCAAGGTTTGTGTCTGGGGGCCTATGGCTGGGAGTGACCGGCTGGCTCCTGAAAAGCTACGATAGGCAGGATGGTGACCAGACCCATGGTGGCACCAGTGCCAAGTTGGGCTGGTTTGATAGTACCAAGTGGCTCCTGCAATCTGCCATCAAAAAGTTGGCAGGCGAGTTTTGTTTTCCAGGGAAAAGCGCCGTTGTGTGTGTTTTGGGGCCTGTGGCAGGGAGTGGCCAGCTGGCTCCTTAGAATCCACGATACGCAGGATGGTTCCCAGACCCAAGGTGGCACCAGTGCCAAGTCGGGCTGGTTTGTTAGTACCAAGTGGTTCCTGCAATCTGCCATCCAGAAGCGGGGCAGCTGAATTTTGTTTGCCAGAGAAAAAGGCTTTTGTTTGTGTTTCGGGGCCTGTGGCTGGCAGTGGCCGGCTGGCTCCTGAAAATCCATGATACGCAGCATGGTTCCCAGACACAAGGTGGCACCAGTGCCAAGTAGGGCTGGTTTCATAGTACCCAGTGGCTCCTGCAATCTGCCATCCAGAAGAGGGGCAGTTGAGTTTTGTTTTCCAGAGAAAAGGGCCGTGGTTTGTGTTTGGGGCCTATGGCTGAGAGTGACCGGCTGACCCCTGAAAATCCACTATACGCCGGATGGTTCCCAGATCCAAGGTGGCACCAGTGCCATGTTGTGCTGGTGTGATAGTCCCAAGTGGCTCCTGCAATCTGCCATCCAGAAGTGGGGCAGCTGAATTTTGTTTGCCAGAGAAAAAGGCTGTGGTTTTTGTTTGGGGGCCTATGGCTGGGAGTGGCCGGCTGGCTCCTTAAAATCCATGATACGCAGCATGGTTCCCAGACCCAAGGTGGCACCAGTGCCAAGTGGGGCTGGTTTCACAGTGTCAAGTGCCTCCTGCAATCTCCCATCCAGAAGCGGGGCAGCTGAGTTTTGTTTGCCTGTGAAACGGGCTGTTGTTTTTGATTGGGGTCTGTGGCCGAGAGTGTTCAGCTGGCTCCTGACAATCCACAATACGCAGGATGGTTCCCAGACCCAAGGTGGCACCAATGCCAAGTCGTGCTGGTTTGATAGTACCAAGTGGCTCCTGCAATCTGCCATCCAGAAGCGGTGCAGCTGAGTTTTGATTGCCAGAGGACAGGGCCGTGGGTTATGTTCGGGGGCATATGGCTGGGAGTGGCCGGCTGTCTCATTAAAAAGATCGATACGCAGGATGGTTCCCAGACCCAAGGTGGCACCAGTGCCAAGTCGGGCTGTTTTTATAGTACCAAGTGCGTCCTGCAATTTGCCATCCAGAAGAGGGGCAGTTGAGTTTTGTTTGCCAGAGAAAAGCGCCGTTGTTTGTGTTTGGGGGCTTGTGGCTGGGAGTGGCCGACTGGCGCCTTAGAATCTGCGATACGCAGCATGGTTCCCAGACCCAAGGTGGCACCAGTTCCAAGTTGGGCTGGTTTGATAGTACCAAGTGGCTCCTGCAATCTGCCATCCAGAAGCGGGGTAGCTTACTTTTGTTTGCCAGGGAAACGGGCCGAGGTTTGTGACTGGGGGCCTATGGCTGGGAGTGACCGGCTGGCTCCTGAAAAGCTACGATAGGCAGGATGGTGACCAGACCCATGGTGGCACCAGTGCCAAGTTGGGCTGGTTTGATAGTACCAAGTGGCTCCTGCAATCTGCCATCAAAAAGTTGGCAGGCGAGTTTTGTTTTCCAGGGAAAAGCGCCGTTGTTTGTGTCTGGGGGCCTGTGGCTGGAGTGACCGGCTGGCTCCTCAGAATCCACGATACGCAGGATGGTTCCCAGACCAGAGGTGGCACCAGCGCCAAGTCGGGCTGGTTTTATAGTACCAAGTGGTTCCTGCAATCTGCCATCCAGAAGCGGGGCAGCTTACTTTTGTGTGCCAGGGAAACGGGCCGAGCTTTGTGTCTGGGCGCCTGTGGCTGGGAGTGACCGGCTGGCTCCTGAAAAGCTACGATAGGCAGGATGGTGACCACATCCATTGTGGCACCAGTGACAAGTTGGGCTGCTTTGATAGTACCAAGTGGCTCCTGCAATCCGCCATCAAAAAGTTGGCAGGCGAGTTTTGTTTTCCAGGGAAAAGCGCCGTTGTTTGTGTTTGGGCGCCTGTGGCTGGGAGTGGCCGGCTGGCTCCTTAGAATCCACGATACGCGGCATGGTTCCCAGACCAGAGGTGGCACCAGTGACAAGTCGGGCTGGTTTGATAGTACCAAGGGCGTCCTGCAATCTGCCATCCAGAAGCGGGGCAGCTTACTTTTGTTTGCCAGGGAAACGGGCCGAGGTTTGTGTCTGGGGGCCTATGGCTGCGAGTGACCGGCTGGCTCCTGAAAAGCTACGATAGGCAGGATGGTGAGCAGACCCATGGTGGCACCAGTGCCAAGTTGGGCTGGTTTGATAGTACCAAGTGGCTCCTGCAATCTGCCCTCAAAAAGTTGGCAGGCGAGTTTTGTTTTCCAGGGAAAAGCGCCGTTGTTTGTGTTTGGGGGCCTGTGGGTGGGAGTGGCCGGCTGGCTCCTTAGAATCCACGATACGCAGGATGGTTCCCAGACCTGACGTGGCACCAGTGCCAAGTCGGGCTGGTTTTATAGTACCAAGTGGTTCCTGCAATCTGCCATCCAGAAGCGGGGCAGCTTACTTTTGTTTGCCAGGGTAACGGGCCGAGGTTTTTCTCTGGGCGCCTATGCCTGGGAGTGACCTGCTAGGTCCTGAAAAGCTACGATAGGCAGGATGGTGACCATATCCATGGTGGCACCAGTGCCACGTTGGGCTGGTTTGATAGTACCAAGTGGCTCCTGCAATCCGCCATCAAAAAGTTGGCAGGCGAGTTTTGTTTTCCAGGGAAAAGCGCCGTTGTTTGTGTTTGGGTGCCTGTGGCAGGGAGTGGCCGGCGGGCTCCTCAGAATCCACGATACGCAGGATGGTTCCCAGACCCAAGGTGGCACCAGTGCTAAGTTGGGCTGGTTTGATACTACCAAGTGCGTCCTGCAATCTGCCATCCAGAAGCGGGGTAGCTTACTTTTTTTTGCCAGGGAAACGGGCCGAGGTTTTTTTCTCGGGGCCTATGGTTGGGGGTGACCTGCTGGCTCCTGAAAAGCTACGATAGGCAGGATGGTGACCAGACCCATGGTGGCACCAGTGCCAAGTTGGGCTTATTTGATAGTACCAAGTGGCTCCTGCAATCTGCCATCAAAAAGTTGGCAGGCGAGTTTTGTTTTCCAGGGAAAAGCGCCGTTGTTTGTGTTTGGGGGCCTGTGGCTGGGAGTGGCCGGCTGGCTGCTTAGAATCCACGATACGCAGGATGGTTCCCAGACCAGAGGTGGCACCAGTGCCAAGTCGGGCTGGTCTGATAATACCAAGTGCGTCCTGCAATCTGCCATCCAGAAGCGGGACAGCTTACTTTTGTTTGCCAGGGAAACGGGCCGAGGTTTGTGTCTGGGGGCCTATGGCTGGGAGTGACCGGCTGGCTCCTGAAAAGCTACGATAGGCAGGATGGTGACCAGACCCATGGTGGCACCAGTGCCAAGTTGGGCTGGTTTGATAGTACCAAGTGGCTCCTGCAATCTGCCATCAAAAAGTTGGCAGGCGAGTTTGTTATCTAGGGAAAAGCGCCGTTGTTTGTGTTTGGGGGCCTGTGGCTGGGAGTGGCCGGCTGGCTCCTTAGAATCCACGATACGCAGGATGGTTCCCAGACCCATGGTGGCACCAGTGCCAAGTTGGGCTGGTTCGATAGTACCAAGTGGCTCCTGCAATCTGCCATGAAAAAGTTGGCAGGCGAGTTTTGTTTTCCAGGGAAAAGCGCCATTGTTTGTGTTTGGGGGCCTGTGGGTGGGAGTGGCCGGCTGGCTCCTTAGAATCCACGATACGCAGGATGGTTCCCAGACCTGAGGTGGCACCAGTGCCAAGTCGGGCTAGTTTGATGCTGCAAAGTGGCTCCTGCAATCTGCCATCCAGAAGCGGGGTAGCTTACTTTTGTTTGCCAGGGAAACGGGCCGAGCTTTGTGTCTGGGGGCCTATGGCTGGGAGTGACCGGCTGGCTCCTGAAAAGCTACGATAGGCAGGATGGTGACCAGACCCATGGTGGCAGCAGTGCCAAGTTGGGCTGATTTGATTGTAGCAAGTGGCTCCTGCAATCTGCCATCAAAATGTTGGCAGACGAGTTTTGATTTCCAGGGAAAAGCGCCGTTGATTGTGTTTGGGGGCCTGTGGCTGGGAGTGACCGGCTGGCTCCTTAGAATCCACGATACGCAGGATGGTTCCCAGACCCAAGGTGGAACCACTGCCAAGTTGGGCTGGTTTGATAGTACCAAGTGATTCCTGCAATCTGCCGTCCAGATGCGGGGCAGCTTACTTTTGTTTGCCAGGGAAACGGGCCGAGGTTTGTGTCTGGGGGCCTATGGCTGGGAGTGACCGGCTGGCTCCTGAAAAGCTACGATAGGCAGGATGGTGACCAGACCCATGGTGGCACCAGTGCCAAGTTGGGCTGGTTTGATAGTACCAAGTGGCTCCTGCAATCTGCCATCAAAAAGTTGGCAGGCGAGTTTTGTTTTCCAGGGAAAAGCGCCGTTGTTTGTGTTTGGGGGCCTGTGGCTGGGAGTGGCCGGCTGGCTCCTTAGAATCCACGATACGCAGCATGGTTCCCAGACCAGAGGTGGCACCAGTGCCAAGTTGGGCTGGTTTGATAGTACCAAGTGGTTCCTGCAATCTGCCATCCAGAAGCTGGGCAGCTTACTTTTGTTTGCCAGGGAAACGGGCCGAGGTTTGTGTCTGGGGGCCTATGGCTGGGAGTGACCGGCTGGCTCCTGAAAAGCTACGATAGGCAGGATGGTGACCAGACCCATGGTGGCACCAGTGCCAAGTTGGGCTGGTTTGATAGTACCAAGTGGCTCCTGCAATCTGCCATCAAAAAGTTGGCAGGCGAGTTTTGTTTTCCAGGGAAAAGCGCCGTTGTTTGTGTTTGGGGGCCTGTGGCTGGGAGTGGCCGGCTTGCTAATTGGAATCCACGATACGCAGCATGGTTCCCAGACCTGAGGTGGCACCAGGGCCGAGTCGGGCTAGTTTGATGGTGCAAAGTGGCTCCTGCAATCTGCCATCCAGAAGCGGGGCAGCTTACTTTTGTTTGCCAGGGAAAAGGGCCGAGGTTTTTCTCTGGGGGCCTATGGCTGGGAGTGACCGGCTGGCGCCTGAACAGCTACGATAGGCAGGATGGTGACCAGACCCATGGTGGCACCAGTGCCATGTTGGGCTGATTTGATAGTACCAAGTGCCTCCTGCAATCTGCCATCAAAATGTTGGCAGGCGAGTTTGTTTTCCAGGGAAAAGCGCTGTTGTTGTATTTGGGGGCCTGTGGCTGGGAGTGGCCGGCTGGCTCCTTAGAATCCACGATACGCAGGATGGTTCCCAGACCCAAGGTGGCACCAGTGCCAAGTTGGGCTGGTTTGATAGTACCAAGTGGTTCCTGCAATCTGCCATCCAGAAGCGGGGCAGCTTACTTTTGTTTGCCAGGGAAACGGGCCGAGGTTTTTGTCTGGGGGCCTATGGCTGGGAGTGTTTGGCTGGCTCCTGAAAAGCTACGATAGGCAGGATGGTGACCAGACCCATGGTGGCACCAGTGCCAATTTGGGCTGGTTTGATAGTACCAAGTGGCTCCTGCAATCTGCCATCAAAAATTTGGCAGGCGAGTTTTGATTTCCAGGGAAAAGCGCCGTTGTTTTTGTTTGGGGGCCTGTGGCTGGGAGTGGCCGGCTTGCTAATTGGAATCCACGATACGCAGGATGGTTCCCAGACCCAAGGTGGCACCAGTGCCAAGTCGGGCTAGTTTGATGGTGTAAAGTGGCTCCTGCAATCTGCCATCCAGAAGCGGGGTAGGTTACTTTTTTTTGCCAGGGAAACTGGCCGAGGATTTCTCTGGCGCCCTATGGCAGAGAGGGACCGGCTGGCTCCTGAAAAGCTACGATAGGCAGGATGGTGACCAGACCCATGGTGGCAGCAGTGCCAAGTTGGGCTGATTTGATTGTAGCAAGTGGCTCCTGCAATCTGCCATCAAAATGTTGGCAGACGAGTTTTGATTTCCAGGGAAAAGCGCCGTTGATTGTGTTTGGGGGCCTGTGGCTGGGAGTGACCGGCTGGCTCCTTAGAATCCACGATACGCAGGATGGTTCCCAGACCCAAGGTGGAACCACTGCCAAGTTGGGCTGGTTTGATAGTACCAAGTGATTCCTGCAATCTGCCGTCCAGATGCGGGGCAGCTTACTTTTGTTTGCCAGGGAAACGGGCCGAGGTTTGTTTCTGGGGGCCTATGGCTGGGAGTGACCGGCTGGCTCCTGAAAAGCTACGATAGGCAGGATGGTGACCAGACCCATGGTGGCACCAGTGCCAAGTTGGGCTGGTTTGATAGTACCAAGTGGCTCCTGCAATCTGCCATCAAAAAGTTGGCAGGCGAGTTTTGTTTTCCAGGGAAAAGCGCCGTTGTTTGTGTTTGGGGGCCTGTGGCTGGGAGTGGCCGGCTGGCTCCTTAGAATCCACGATACGCAGCATGGTTCCCAGACCAGAGGTGGCACCAGTGCCAAGTTGGGCTGGTTTGATAGTACCAAGTGGTTCCTGCAATCTGCCATCCAGAAGCTGGGCAGCTTACTTTTGTTTGCCAGGGAAACGGGCCGAGGTTTGTGTCTGGGGGCCTATGGCTGGGAGTGACCGGCTGGCTCCTGAAAAGCTACGATAGGCAGGATGGTGACCAGACCCATGGTGGCACCAGTGCCAAGTTGGGCTGGTTTGATAGTACCAAGTGGCTCCTGCAATCTGCCATCAAAAAGTTGGCAGGCGAGTTTTGTTTTCCAGGGAAAAGCGCCGTTGTTTGTGTTTGGGGGCCTGTGGCTGGGAGTGGCCGGCTTGCTAATTGGAATCCACGATACGCAGCATGGTTCCCAGACCTGAGGTGGCACCAGGGCCGAGTCGGGCTAGTTTGATGGTGCAAAGTGGCTCCTGCAATCTGCCATCCAGAAGCGGGGCAGCTTACTTTTGTTTGCCAGGGAAAAGGGCCGAGGTTTTTCTCTGGGGGCCTATGGCTGGGAGTGACCGGCTGGCGCCTGAACAGCTACGATAGGCAGGATGGTGACCAGACCCATGGTGGCACCAGTGCCATGTTGGGCTGATTTGATAGTACCAAGTGCCTCCTGCAATCTGCCATCAAAATGTTGGCAGGCGAGTTTGTTTTCCAGGGAAAAGCGCTGTTGTTGTATTTGGGGGCCTGTGGCTGGGAGTGGCCGGCTGGCTCCTTAGAATCCACGATACGCAGGATGGTTCCCAGACCCAAGGTGGCACCAGTGCCAAGTTGGGCTGGTTTGATAGTACCAAGTGGTTCCTGCAATCTGCCATCCAGAAGCGGGGCAGCTTACTTTTGTTTGCCAGGGAAACGGGCCGAGGTTTTTGTCTGGGGGCCTATGGCTGGGAGTGTTTGGCTGGCTCCTGAAAAGCTACGATAGGCAGGATGGTGACCAGACCCATGGTGGCACCAGTGCCAATTTGGGCTGGTTTGATAGTACCAAGTGGCTCCTGCAATCTGCCATCAAAAATTTGGCAGGCGAGTTTTGATTTCCAGGGAAAAGCGCCGTTGTTTGTGTTTGGGGGCCTGTGGCTGGGAGTGGCCGGCTTGCTAATTGGAATCCACGATACGCAGGATGG
The DNA here is from genome assembly GCF_035770615.1 of Melospiza melodia melodia. Classification (NCBI taxonomy): domain Eukaryota; kingdom Metazoa; phylum Chordata; class Aves; order Passeriformes; family Passerellidae; genus Melospiza; species Melospiza melodia. The sequence goes on from NC_086198.1 coordinate 54,672,273, forward strand.
TTCCCAGACCCAAGGTGGCACCAGTGCCAAGTCGGGCTAGTTTGATGGTGTAAAGTGGCTCCTGCAATCTGCCATCCAGAAGCGGGGTAGGTTACTTTTTTTTGCCAGGGAAACTGGCCGAGGATTTCTCTGGCGCCCTATGGCAGAGAGGGACCGGCTGGCTCCTGAAAAGCTACGATAGGCAGGATGGTGACCAGACCCATGGTGGCAGCAGTGCCAAGTTGGGCTGATTTGATTGTAGCAAGTGGCTCCTGCAATCTGCCATCAAAATGTTGGCAGACGAGTTTTGATTTCCAGGGAAAAGCGCCGTTGATTGTGTTTGGGGGCCTGTGGCTGGGAGTGACCGGCTGGCTCCTTAGAATCCACGATACGCAGGATGGTTCCCAGACCCAAGGTGGAACCACTGCCAAGTTGGGCTGGTTTGATAGTACCAAGTGATTCCTGCAATCTGCCGTCCAGATGCGGGGCAGCTTACTTTTGTTTGCCAGGGAAACGGGCCGAGGTTTGTGTCTGGGGGCCTATGGCTGGGAGTGACCGGCTGGCTCCTGAAAAGCTACGATAGGCAGGATGGTGACCAGACCCATGGTGGCACCAGTGCCAAGTTGGGCTGGTTTGATAGTACCAAGTGGCTCCTGCAATCTGCCATCAAAAAGTTGGCAGGCGAGTTTTGTTTTCCAGGGAAAAGCGCCGTTGTTTGTGTTTGGGGGCCTGTGGCTGGGAGTGGCCGGCTGGCTCCTTAGAATCCACGATACGCAGCATGGTTCCCAGACCAGAGGTGGCACCAGTGCCAAGTTGGGCTGGTTTGATAGTACCAAGTGGTTCCTGCAATCTGCCATCCAGAAGCTGGGCAGCTTACTTTTGTTTGCCAGGGAAACGGGCCGAGGTTTGTGTCTGGGGGCCTATGGCTGGGAGTGACCGGCTGGCTCCTGAAAAGCTACGATAGGCAGGATGGTGACCAGACCCATGGTGGCACCAGTGCCAAGTTGGGCTGGTTTGATAGTACCAAGTGGCTCCTGCAATCTGCCATCAAAAAGTTGGCAGGCGAGTTTTGTTTTCCAGGGAAAAGCGCCGTTGTTTGTGTTTGGGGGCCTGTGGCTGGGAGTGGCCGGCTTGCTAATTGGAATCCACGATACGCAGCATGGTTCCCAGACCTGAGGTGGCACCAGGGCCGAGTCGGGCTAGTTTGATGGTGCAAAGTGGCTCCTGCAATCTGCCATCCAGAAGCGGGGCAGCTTACTTTTGTTTGCCAGGGAAAAGGGCCGAGGTTTTTCTCTGGGGGCCTATGGCTGGGAGTGACCGGCTGGCGCCTGAACAGCTACGATAGGCAGGATGGTGACCAGACCCATGGTGGCACCAGTGCCATGTTGGGCTGATTTGATAGTACCAAGTGCCTCCTGCAATCTGCCATCAAAATGTTGGCAGGCGAGTTTGTTTTCCAGGGAAAAGCGCTGTTGTTGTATTTGGGGGCCTGTGGCTGGGAGTGGCCGGCTGGCTCCTTAGAATCCACGATACGCAGGATGGTTCCCAGACCCAAGGTGGCACCAGTGCCAAGTTGGGCTGGTTTGATAGTACCAAGTGGTTCCTGCAATCTGCCATCCAGAAGCGGGGCAGCTTACTTTTGTTTGCCAGGGAAACGGGCCGAGGTTTTTGTCTGGGGGCCTATGGCTGGGAGTGTTTGGCTGGCTCCTGAAAAGCTACGATAGGCAGGATGGTGACCAGACCCATGGTGGCACCAGTGCCAATTTGGGCTGGTTTGATAGTACCAAGTGGCTCCTGCAATCTGCCATCAAAAATTTGGCAGGCGAGTTTTGATTTCCAGGGAAAAGCGCCGTTGTTTGTGTTTGGGGGCCTGTGGCTGGGAGTGGCCGGCTTGCTAATTGGAATCCACGATACGCAGGATGGTTCCCAGACCCAAGGTGGCACCAGTGCCAAGTCGGGCTAGTTTGATGGTGTAAAGTGGCTCCTGCAATCTGCCATCCAGAAGCGGGGTAGGTTACTTTTTTTTGCCAGGGAAACTGGCCGAGGATTTCTCTGGCGCCCTATGGCAGAGAGGGACCGGCTGGCTCCTGAAAAGCTATGATAGGCAGGATGGTGACCAGACCCATGGTGGCACCAGTGCCGAGTTGGGCTGATTTGATAGTACCAAGTGGCTCCTGCAATCTGCCATCAAAATGTTGGCAGGCGGGTTTTGTACTCCAGGGAAAAGCGCCGTTGTTTGTGTTTGGGGGCCTGTGGCTGGGAGTGACCGGCTGGCTCCTTAGAATCCACGATACGCAGGATGGTTCCCAGACCAGAGGTGGCACCAGTGCCAAGTTGGGCTGGTTTGATAGTACGAAGTGGCTCCTTCAATCTGCCATCCAGAAGCGGGGCAGCTTACTTTTGTTTGCCAGGGAAACGGGTCGAGCTTTGTGTCTGGGGGCCTATGGCTGGGAGTGACCGGCTAGGACCTGAAAAGCTAAGATAGGCAGGATGGTGACCAGACCCATGGTGGCACCAGTGCCAAGTTGGGCTGGTTTGATAGTACCAAGTGGCTCCTGCAATCTGCCATCAAAAAGTTGGCAGGCGAGTTTTGTTTTCCAGGGAAAAGCGCCGTTGTTTGTGTTTGGGGGCCTGTGGCTGGGAGTGGCCGGCTTGCTAATTGGAATCCACGATACGCAGCATGGTTCCCAGACCTGAGGTGGCACCAGGGCCGAGTCGGGCTAGTTTGATGGTGCAAAGTGGCTCCTGCAATCTGCCATCCAGAAGCGGGGCAGCTTACTTTTGTTTGCCAGGGAAAAGGGCCGAGGTTTTTCTCTGGGGGCCTATGGCTGGGAGTGACCGGCTGGCGCCTGAACAGCTACGATAGGCAGGATGGTGACCAGACCCATGGTGGCACCAGTGCCATGTTGGGCTGATTTGATAGTACCAAGTGCCTCCTGCAATCTGCCATCAAAATGTTGGCAGGCGAGTTTGTTTTCCAGGGAAAAGCGCTGTTGTTGTATTTGGGGGCCTGTGGCTGGGAGTGGCCGGCTGGCTCCTTAGAATCCACGATACGCAGGATGGTTCCCAGACCCAAGGTGGCACCAGTGCCAAGTTGGGCTGGTTTGATAGTACCAAGTGGTTCCTGCAATCTGCCATCCAGAAGCGGGGCAGCTTACTTTTGTTTGCCAGGGAAACGGGCCGAGGTTTTTGTCTGGGGGCCTATGGCTGGGAGTGTTTGGCTGGCTCCTGAAAAGCTACGATAGGCAGGATGGTGACCAGACCCATGGTGGCACCAGTGCCAATTTGGGCTGGTTTGATAGTACCAAGTGGCTCCTGCAATCTGCCATCAAAAATTTGGCAGGCGAGTTTTGATTTCCAGGGAAAAGCGCCGTTGTTTGTGTTTGGGGGCCTGTGGCTGGGAGTGGCCGGCTTGCTAATTGGAATCCACGATACGCAGGAT